>NC_057401.1:3974313-4274313 GCF_019320065.1 Cervus canadensis
AGATGCCATGATCTTAGGTTTCTGAATGTTGAACTTTAAGCCAACTTTTTCACTCTCCTCTTTCACTTTCATCAAGAGGCTCTTTAGTTCCTCTTCACTTTCTGCCATAAGGGTGGTGTCACCTACATATCTGAGGTTATTGATATTTCTCCCAGCAATCTTGCTTCTAGCCTGTGCTTCTTCCAGCCCAGGGTTTCTCATGATATACTCTGCATATAAGTTAAATAAGCAGGGTGACAATATACAGCCTTGACATACTTCTTTTCCTATTTGGAACCAGTCTGTTGTTCCATGTCCAGTTCTAATTGTTGCTTCCTGACCTGCATATAGGTTTCTCAAGAGGCAGATCAGGTGGTCTGGTATGCCCATTAGAGGAGATTTAAAGATAGCGGAGGAGTAGGTGGATGTGGAGTACATCTCTCCACAGATACATCAGGAATACACCTTCAGACACAGAAGTACATGCAGAACACCAGCTGAGAGCAGACAGGAGTACCTGGCCAGTGGAAAAGATTGTATAGAACCACACAAAAGCTGTAGGACAAAGGAACTAGGGGAAAAAACAGGAGTATTAGTAGGACTGGACGTGTTCTCGGCAGGTGGGGGAACTGAAGCAGGCATCCAATCCCCACATCAGGGCAATTGTCTGAGACAGAGGAAAAGCATTTAAGGCTGAAAGTTAAACTGCTGATCTGTGGCAGCCTAAATGAAATGAGAATCAAACAGTTCTTGCTACAGCCATACATATCCCAGATAGGGACACAGGTCCCCTAGAAAGCACAGCGGCTGGGAGCTGGAGTTTAGGGCTGTAGAGCAATCCCAGGGTGAGGGCTGCTGTTGACTGTGGAGAGACGGATTGAGGGGATGTGAGGGAGGAGACTGTGGTGGGAAATGCCTGTGGAGGAAGGCCAGGCCCCCATGGAAGCAAGGCGATACTGCTGAGTCATGCTTAGTGGGTGGAGTCATCACCATAGCCTCTATCTCCCCACAGCATTGTTAGCATTGGTAGCTGAACAATAGAGAGGATGGCCCAGAGAGTGTCTGACGCACTGAACTACAGAGTAGGAACCCATCCAGGGAAACCCCTCTCTGTGCCTGACCCACCAAACAACAGAGAAAGACTCCAGGCAAGGTAGCCCTCTAAGTGCCTGAATGGGCAGAGCTACAGAGAAGACTGGCCAAAGAGGCCTTCCAATCGCCAGCTACAAGAGGCTCAAAAACAGACTCTGAGAGGGCCATAATTCCTGCAGTGGAGGCATTCCATGTCCCTGCACACTTGACACCACCTGGATCCCTGAAAGCCAAGCAGCTGCACCATCTTCACCCTCAACTCTCACTGGGGCAGAGCTGCCACAGGCAAAGAAAGTCTTGCACCTCTGCACACAGGGTCGCTTCAGTAGTGTCTGACTCTTTGTGACCCTGTAGACTGTGGCCTGCCAGGCTTCTCTGTCAGGGGAGTTCTCCTGAGGGGTGGAATGGGGAGGGAGGTGGCGGGGGGGCGGTTCAGGATGGGGAACACATGTAAACCCATGGCTGATTCATATCAATGTATGGCAAAAACCACTACGATATTATGAAGTAATTAGCCTCCAATTAAAATAAATAAATTATTTTAAAAAAGAGAACAGTATAACTATTTCAAAATGTAAACCACCATCAATAAAAATATCCCATCTTGCAATCTGTAAAAAAAAAAAAAAAAGAATACTGGAGTGTATTGGCCAACTAGTTCCCATACCCTTCTAGAACACTATATTTCCTGATGCCCTAGCCACCAGCTCCTCTGAGTCTCTGGTGCTGCCAGAACCCCTGCAACCTAACCAGGTGCACCACCTCACACAGGTGCACCTAGCCCTCACCGGGGCAAATCCATGTCCTCCAAGGCCACTTCAGGAGCAAACCCCAGTGGACAATTCACATGCAAAGGTGGAAATAAAACCATAATTGAAACCCAGGGGCAATGTGGCTAAGGAAGAAGACCCAAAACCTTCCCACCAGCTGTACAAACTGCAGATTAAATCCACATGATCAACTAGGCAGATTCTGTGCCTATGGAATACATAAGGACATTGATAATTTCCACAAAAGAAAATGCACTAGTTCTGATAGCTGTGGACATTGGAGGCAAGAACATGCAGGAGTAGGACCAGATTAGAAAGTGAGCTGCCCCCACAGCAGATCCAGAGACCAGCACAAAGTTGGAGGGCATCCTAGGGAGATGAGGTGGACTGTGATTCCCAGCGAGGGAAAGGACCCTGACAGCAGTGACTCAAGAAAACATTTATTAGTCCTAGGTTTTGACTTGTTCTATAGAATCTTTTGGAGTTTTTTTTTTTCCTTTTATTTCCCTTTTCTTCCCCATCTATTGTAGTTGTCAATTTTATTGGAATTATGTAAGCTTTTGAGGTTTCTATTTAATTCTCAGTCACATTTTTTATTGTTGCTATAAACCTCTGCCTCTGTGCTGGGCTTTTGCATTTCTGTGGAGTTTTCCTTTTTTTCTTTCTTCCTTTTTTTTCTTTTCTCTTTTTTATATTTTTAATTTTTTAAACCTATTATATTTTTCTACATTTATTCCTTTCTTTGCCTTTCCTACTGTTCTTTTCCCGTTGTGGTTAATCTTAATGTATATAAATTTTCTTCATCCACTTCTATTTAACTTTGCATATCTATTATTTCTTTCTTTCCTTTCCTCTCAACATATTTGCTAGTTTTGTTTTCATTGCCTTATTGCCCACTTGGCACCTTGCTTTAGTTTTGTTTTCCAGTTTGTGCTTTAGTCAGTTTTGTTCTTAACTGATAAATATAACTTTTGATTTCCTTTGTCCACTGGGTCACTCTATTGTACTTAATTTTTGTTGGACTGTTTTGACTTTGCTCATGGGTGTATATGTATATGTGTATATTCCATTATTTTAATTATCATTTGCCTGATTTCATAACTGCCATTTGCCTGAAGTTCATCTTTGGTTTCTCGTTTTTGGATATTTGTTTTAATCTCATTTAATGCCATAACAAACCCCTTGTGGAATCTTTGTTCCTGACCAGAAATCAAGCCCTGAGCCTTTGGAGTGGGAGCACTGACTCCAAGATCATAGACTACTAGAGAACTAACTATAGGGAGTATCAAATAGTGAGAACTCACACAAAGGAAACCACTGGAATACAAGACCTGGCATCACCCAACCACCAGTATCACCCTGTGCAGGACGCCTCATCTAAACAACAAGCAAAACAAAATTACAAACCCAATCATCAGCAGATAGGATTAACACCACACTCAGCCTTGCCCATCTGAGAAAAAACAAACAAACAAACAGAAACTCAGCACAAATCTCACCCTATACGAAGCTCACACAAACCACTGGACCAACTTTAGGAGGGCAGAAATCAAAAAGGAAGAAAGAATTCAACTCTGAAGCCTGGGAAAAGGAGACCTCAAACACAATAAGTCAAAAAAAAAATAACTAAAAGGCAGAACAATACTACACAAATGAAGGAACAAATTAGAAACACATAAGTCCAAATAAATGAAGAGAAAATAGGCAAACTACCTGAAAAAGAATTCAGAATAATGATAGCAAAGAAGATCAAAATCCTAGCAAACAAAATGGAGAAAATGCAAGAATCAGTTAACGAAGACCTAGAAGAATTAAAGAATAAACATACAGAGACAAATAACACAATTAATGAAATTAAAAATACTCTGGAAGGAATCAATAGCAGAATATCAGAAGCAGAAGAACAACTCAGTGAACTGGAAGATAAAATGGTGGAGATAACTTCTGAAGAGTAGAATAAAGTAAAAAGAATGAAAAGAACTGAGGATAGTCTCAGAGACCTCTGGGACTATATCAAATGCACCAACATTCAAATTATAGGGTTCCCAGAAAAATAAGAGAAAAAGAAAGGGTATGAGAAAATTTTTTGAAGAGATTATAGTTGAAAATTTTCCCAACATGGAAAAGGAAATAGTCAATCAAGTTCACAAGGCACAAAGAGTCCCATACAGGATAAACCCAAGGAGAAACAGGCCAAGACACACACTCATCAAACTAACAAAGACTGAACACAAAGAAAGAATATTAAAAGCAGCAAGGGAGAAGCAACAAGTAACATACAAGGAAAACCCCATATGCTTAACAGCTGATCTTTCAACAGAACTCTGTAGGCCAGATGGGAATGGCAGGGATATATTTAAAGTACTGAACGGGGAAATTTTACAAGCAAGATTACTGTACTTGGCAAGAATCTCTTTCAAAATTTATGGAGAAATAAAAAGCTTTTCAGACAAGTAAGAGTTAAGAGAATGCAGTACCACCAAACCAGCTTTACAACAAGTGTTAAAGGGACTGATATAGTCAAGAAATATAAGAGAAGAAAAAAGATCTAAAAAACCAACCCCAAACAATTGAGAAAATGGCAATAGGAACATATATATCAATAATTAGTTTAAATGTAAATGGATTAAATGCTTCAACAAAAAGACACAGACTGGCTGAATGGATACAAAAACACGACTCATAAATATGCTGTCTACGAGAAACCCACTTCAGACCTCAAGACACATACAGACTGAAAGCGAGAGGATAGAAAAATACATTCTATGAAAATGGGAAGCCAGAAAGCTGGAGTAGCAATCCTATATCAGACAAAATAGACCTTAAAATAAAGAATATTATAAGAGATAAGGAAGGACACTACATTATGATCAAGGGACCAATCCAAGAGGAAGATGTAACAATTGTAAATATATATGCACCGAACATAGAAGCACCTCAATACATAAGACAAATATTAACAGAAATAAAAGGAGAACTTGACAGTGACACAATAATAGTAGGAGTCTTTAACACCCCACTCACACCAATGGACAGATCATCGAAACAAAAAATTAATAAGGAAACACAAGTCTGAAATAATACATTCTGATATATCTCACTGATATCTTCAGGACATTCCAACCAAATGCAGAGGAATACACCTTCTTTTCAAGTGCATATGGACAATTCTCAAGGAATGACCACATCTTGGGTCACAAATCAAACCTCAGTAAATTTAATAAAATTGAAATTGTATCAAGCATCTTCTCCAACCACAACACTATGAGACTAGATATCAGTTACAAAAAAAAGTTAAGAAACACAAACACATGGAAATTAAACAACACGTTTCTAAATAACCAAGAGGTTACTGAAGAAATCAAAAGGGAAATGAAAAAATTCTAGAAACAAATGATAATGAAAACACGACAACTCAAAACCTATGGGAGGCAGCAAAAGCATTTCTAAGAGGGAAATTATAGCAATACACGCCTACCTCAAGAAACAAGAAAAACATCAAATAAACAACATAACTTTATACCTAAAACAACTGGAAAAATCTCCTAAAAAACAAAAGCCCAGGACCAGATGGCTTCACAGAATTCGATCAAACATTTAGAGAAGAGTTAATGCCTAACCTTCTAAAACTATTTCAGAAAATTGCAGAGGAACACTTCCAAACTCATTCCATGAGGCCACCATCACCCTGTTACCAAAACCAGATGAGGACAACACAAGAAAAGAAAACAACAGGCCGATATCACTGGTGAACATAGATGCAAAATCCTCAACAAATTTTAGCAAACAGGATACAGCAATACATCAAAAAGCTCATACACCATGATCAAGTTGGGTTTATTCCAGGGATTCAAGGATTCTTCAATATGCCCAAATCAATCATTATGAAACACCATATGAATAAATTAAAGATAAAAAACATATGATAATCTCAATAGATGCATAAAAAAACCTTTTACAAAATCCAGCACCCATTTATGATTAAAACTCTTTAAAAAATGGGCATATAAGGAACCTACCTCAACATAGTAAAAGCCATATATGACAAGCCTACAGCAAACATTATTCTCAATGGTGAAAAACTGAAAGCATTCCCCCTAAGATCAGGAACAAGACAAGGGTGTCCACTTTCACCATTATTAATCAACATGGTTCTAGAAGTCCTAGCTACAGCAATCAGAGAAGAAAAAGAAATAAAAAGGAATTCAGATTAGAAAAGAAGAAGTAAAGCTCTTACTGTTTTGTCAATGACATGATACTATGCATAGAAAACCCTAAAGATAGTGTCAGAAAATTACTAGAGCTAATCAGTGAATTTAGCAAAGTTGCAAGATACAAAATCAATATACAGAAATCAGTGCATTTCTATATACTAACAATGAAAATTCAGAAAGAAATAAAGGAATCAATCCCATTCACCACTGCAACAAAAATAATTAAATGTCTAGGAATAAACTTACCTAAGGAGACAAAAGAACTGTACACAGAAAATAATAAGACACTAATGAAAGAAATCAAAGATGACATAAACAGATGGAGAGATATTCCATGTTCCTGGTTAGGAAGAATCAATATTGTGAAAATAACTATACTACCAAATTCAATCTACAGATTCAATGAGATCCCTATCAAATTACCAATGACATTTTTCCCAAAACTAAAGCAAAACATTTCACAATTCATATAGAAACACAAAAGACCCTGAATAGCTAATTCTGTCTTGAGAAAGAAGAACAGAGCTGGAGGAATCAATCTTTCTGACTTCAGATTATACTACAAAGCTACAGTCATCAAGACAGTATGGTACTGGCACAAAAACAGAAATATAGACCAATGGAACAAGATAGAAAGCCAAAAATAAACCCATGCACCTATAGGTACCTTATTGTTGACTAAGAATACACAATGGGGCAAAGACAGCCTCTTCAATAAATGGTGCTGGGAAAACTGAACAGCTACATGTAAAAGAATGAAATCAAAACAATTTCTAACACCATACACATACACAAAGATAGACTCAAAATGGATTAAAGACCTAAATATAAGATTGGAAAGTATAAAACTTTTAGAGGAAAACATAGGCAGGACACTCAATAACATAAATCAAACCAAGATCCTCTATGACTCACCTCCTAGAGTAATGGAAATAAAAACAAAAGTAAACAAGTGGGACCTGATCAAACTTAAAAGTTTTTGCAAAGCAAAGGAAACTATAAGCAAGATGAAAAGACAACCCTCAGAATGGGGGAAAACAATAGCAAATGAAACAACTGACAAAGGATTAATTTCCAAAATATACAAACATCTCATACAACTCAATACTGGGGTGGGGGGGGGGCGGGGGAAACCAGTCAAAAAGTGGGAAAAAGACCTAAACAGACGTTTCTCCAAAGAAGACATACAGATGGCCAACAAATATATGAAAAGATGCCCAATATGGCTCATTATTAGAGAAATGCAAATCAATACTATGATGAGATATCACCTCACACCAGTCAGAATGGCTATCATCAATAAATGCTGGAGAGGGTGTGCAGAAAAGGGAATGCTCTTGCATTGTTGGTGAGAATATAAATTGATACAGCTACAGTGGAAGATGGTATGGAGATTCCTTAAAAAAAAAAAAAAAACAACTAGGAATAAAACCACCATATGACCTAGCAATCCCACTCCTAGGCATATATCCTGAGGAAACCAAAATTGAAAAAGACATATGTATCTCATTGTTCATTGCAGCACTATTTACAATAGCTAGAACATGGAAGCAACCTAGATGTCCATCGACAGATGAAGATAAAGAAGTTGTGGTACATATACACAATGAAATATTACTCAGCCATAAAAAGGAATGCATTTGAGTCAGTTCTGATGAGGTGGATGAACTTAGAATCTATTATAGAGTGAAGTAAGTCAGAAAGAGAAAGATAAATATCATATTCTAGTGCATATATACAGAATCTAGAAAAATGGTATTGAAGAATTTATTCACAGGTCAGCAATGGAGAAACAGACATAGAGAATAGACTTATGGACATGGGGATGGGGAGGAGAGGGTGGGATGTATGGAACAAGTAACATGGAAACTTACATTACCATGTGTAAAATAGATGGCCGATGGGAATTTGCTGTATGGCTCAGGAAACTCAAACAGGGGCTCTGTGTCAACCTGAAGGGGTGGGGTGGGGAGGGAGGTGGGAGGGTAATTTGAGAGGGAGGGGATATATATATACACACACACACACACTACGGTTGATTCATGTTGAGGTTTGACAAAAAACAACAAAATTCTGTAAAGCAATTATCCTTCAATACAAAAATATATAATATTTTAAAAAAAACCTCAGTATTAAAAAACGAAGATCATGGCATCCAGTCCCATCACTTCATGGCAAACTGATGGGGAAACAATGGAAACGGTGATACACTTTATTTTCTTAGGCTCCAAAATCACTGTGGACAGTGACTGCAGCCATGAAATTAAAGGATGTTTGCTGCTTGGAAGAAAAGCTATGACAAACCTAGACAGCTTTTTAAAAATAGAGACATCATTTTGCCGACAGAGGTCTGTATAGTCAAAACTATGGTTTTTCCAGTAGTCATGTATGGATGTGAATTTGCACGCATGCTAAGTTGCTTCAGTCTTGTCTGACTCTTTGAGAACCTATGGCCTGTACCCTGCCAGGCTCCTCTCTCCATAAGATTTCCCAGGCAAGAATATGAGAGCTGGAGCATAAAGAAGGCTGAGCACCGAAGAATTGATGCTTTAGAACTGTGGTGCTGGAAAAGACTCTTGAAAGTCCCTTGGACAGCAAAGAGATCAAATCAGTCAATCCTAAAGGAAATCAACCCAGAATGTTCATTGAAAGGACAGATGCTAAAGCTGAAGCTCCAATACTTTGGACACCTGATGGGAAGAGCTGACTCATTGGAAAAGAACCTGACATTGGGAAAGATTGAGAGCAGGCAGGAAGGGAGCAACAGAGGATGAGATGGTTGGATGGCATCATCGACTCAATGAGCATGAGTTTGAGCAAACTGCAGGAGATAGTGAAGGACAGGGAAGCCTAACTTGCTGCAGTCCATGGGATCGCAAAGGGTGGGACTTGACTAACAACAACAGTGATTTGAATTCAGAAATTGTAACATATGTGTTTTCTCCCACACACACAAATAGGGGAAAGATTTGGCTACTAACACAAGAGGGATTTCTGTGTTTTCATTGGTAAATGTGATTCTTCAGAAATCAGGAGTAACAGTCTTTCTTCACTCCTTTTATCACCATATTACATTTCTCGTTACAAAGTTTAGCTTTTCCCCTTCATAATTGGAAGCATTTAATGAGGAAATAGAATTAGTAGTTCTTAATATGTCCAAATAGAAACACCTATGGAATCTTAACCATTTCAGATGAAACCATACTGATGAACCCCCATTTTTCCATTTCTCTTAATTCCTTTTTTGATTCAAAGTTTGCAATTTATTAGTGGGGAAATACATTTAAGAAATGCTTTTGTCATATATTTTTTTAAAAAATAATGTTTTATTTATTTATTTTTGGCTGCACTGTATTTTCATTGAAGCACATGAGCTTTTTTCTAGTTGTGGTGAGGGAGAGGTACTCTCTTGTTGCAGAGCACGGGCTTTGGGGCATGTGGGCTTCAGTAGTTGTGGCTCTGGGGCTCTAGACCACAGGCTCAGTAGCTGTGGCACAGGTGCTTAGTTGCTCTGCAGCAACTAAGATCCCAGATCAGGGATCAAACTGGTGTCCCCTGCATTGTCAGGTGGATTCTTTACCACTGAGCCACCAGGGAAGCCCTGTCATATATTCTGGAAGAAAATATGCTATAAATTTTAAAGAATTTCCCATTTACTTATTACACACTTCCTATGTAGTTTTCTTAGAGAATTAGGATCATCGTTATTTTCAATCAACAGCTCTTATATTTGTTCACCAATAAAAGAATGTAGGGCATTTTGAGGACCTATGTAATGTCAAATAACAATTTTAAATTTGATAAATATTTAAGTATTTCTTTTATTAATTTTATAAGCATTTCCATTTTCTGTTTGTGTTCTGTTTTTGGAGAATGTGCCTTTGAGATTTCAACTTTTTCTGATTAACATGGTTTTGAACATAACTGGAGGCAGTAAATGGTCAATTATGTTGCATGATTTCCAGGAGAACTCTGCAAACCATGTCAGAGAATTCAGTTGAAGCCACAGAGGCTCAGCCATGGAGAGAGAAGATTCTGTGTTGGAGTAAAATGGTCCGTGGTGGCCAGAGTCACTCTAATGGAGGCAAGGCCTTGAGTTATGAATATATTAAAAATACTTTTGCTAGGATTATCATTGATTTTTGAAATGAGTATGTTTCTAATTTAATAATTTATTCCTTTTATTGATTCTTTTCCTCTACTCTGGAATTTTCTCAGCGAATAGGAGTATTCACTATTTCAACTAACTGTGCTAATATATAGTCACCAAATCAAGCATTAGGTATTTGGGGGACCAAATGAGACAGATCTACACAGTTGTCTGTTTCCAAAGTGTTCTCCATAGCCCAGACACCTACAGAGATTCACAGAATTGGATTGGGAAGAGAAGGGGAAGGGAGGAAATAGAGGTGTTCTGAGATAGAAAATGGAGAGTCAAAAGTGGGAGAGTAATCAACACACTCCTGAGTAAAAATGGGTACTGAATATTGGATTCTTAAATGTCCAAAATTGATATCAAATACTGAAAAACAAAGATTAAAAATCTAGAGTAGAGGTTAGACTCTTAAAAATACAATATTAAATACAAACATAAACACAAAAAACTTTAGAAATATTTATGAAGTTCAGTTTAAAAATAGGGCTTCTCCCTTTTTTTGCAAGTTTATAGTGAAATGAAAATGAAAATTAAGGAGTAATAGAGGAGTAATAGAGTACTTTAAAAGAAAATAAGAGAAAAAAAATAAAACAAGAAAAAAAATTTTTCCTAATTAAAAAATAGTAAAAATATATGAAAATGAAAGTTAAGGAGTAATGGGGGAGTAATAGGAAATTTTAAAAACTAATGAAAGAGAAAAAATTTTAAAAGAAAAGAAAAGGAAAAAAAAATTTTTAATTAAAAAAATAAAGTAAAAAGACATCTAGGAATTTCTCTGGAGCTGTTGCGGTCAGTGTGGATTCGGTTCAGTTTCAGATAGCTTACACTTCTTGATATCTATAGGCCCCTTCTGGTGTAGTTGGTGTTACCTACAGGAATTTTAATCTGTTGCACTGGTCACTTCTGAAGCGGTTCCCTTTGTTTATTTGGCTTCTGTTTGCCGGTCTCTTCAGTGTCTAATTTCCACCCTGACACAGGCAGGCGGAGGTGGTCTCTTGTTTAGGTTTGCTTGTTCAGTGGTGCTGCGGGGAGGGAGGGGCGCTGCAGACAGATATCACTGGCATGTGTGGGTAGCACTCACAGTGTTTCGGCCACACTGGATTTGCCCCCGCTCACGGGTGTGTCCTTTCCCCGTCTACACTGCTCAGGCTCCCGTCTGCTCTATATGGAGCGGGCCCTGTGTTGCATGCGGTTCCAGTTTTCGGGTATTCCACAAAAGTGCAGACTCAGTTGGGCCTGCGTTTTGTGCCTTCCCTGTTCTGAGCAGCTCAGGCAGTCAGGAGCTTGATGGGCGCACTCTCCCTGGGTGTGGTGTGCCTTATCCCCTCTGTGGTCCCAGCCTCAGTTTCTGCGCATGCCAGTCAGGTGCGTGCGCCTTGTGTCTATTCTCAGGAGCTGGCCTCTAGCCGTGACCCTTCCGGTGGATGTCGACCATCCAGAATCTCAGGAAGTCTTTGGTTAGAAACTGGAAGCCTGTTTGCAGTTTGGTAGGGGATGCCGTCTCTGGGGATGAGTTTGTCCCTTTCCCCTCCCCCCTGCCTCCTGCCTCTGGCGGGGGATGGGCTGGTCCAACGCCGGCTAGCTCTTCTCTGGAATTGTTCAATCCCTTTGTTCTGCGAACGGGCCAGCAGTGTGTTCGGGCCAGTTAATTTTCTCTCTCTCTCTCTTGCTATCCCACAGTTTAAGTTGCTATCTCACATTAGCTCCCTCCGATTGCCCTCAGGGCATTCGGGCCTGGTCCTTACCCTAAGCAATGCCACCCGCTCCTCTCCCTTCAGCCCCCACTTGCTGGTGGCGGATGCAGGCGTCTGGGGTACTTTTCTGCTGGGAGTTGCTTTTAGGCATGTAATCTGTGGGTTTTATTTATTTTTCCTCCCAGTTAAGTTGCCCTCTGAGATTCGAAAACTTCCCCCAGACCCGCCAGTGTGAGGGTTTCCTGGTGTTTGGAAACTTCCTCTATTACAACTCCCTTCCTGGGATGGGTCTCCATCCCTAGCTCTTTTGACTCTCTTTTTATCTTTTATATTTTGTCCTACCTCCTTTAGAAGACGATGGGCTGCTTTTCTGGGCGCCTGATGTCTTCTGCTAGCGGTCAGAAGTTGTTTTGTGAAGTTTGCTCAGCATTCAATTGTTCGTTTGATGAATTTGTAGGGGAGAAAGTGGTCTCCCCGTCCTATTCCTCTGCCATCTTGGCTCGATCCCCCTCTTTTTGAACTCTTAAAATGAACAAAAAGAATATGTTTTACAGCAAAGGGAAATATATCAATTATTTTTGTAGTACTGTAAACAGAATATAATATATATAATTATTGAATCATTATGTTGTAAACTTGAACTAATATAATATTGTAATTCAGCTATACATCAAAGAAAATTTTCACAATTAAAGAAATTTTCATTACCCTAGATTTGAATGTAGAAAGCTGTGAAGGATGTCACTCTTAGTCAAACAATGAGAGAAAACTAGAAAAACTACAGAATTCTTATCTTTCTTGAACCCAGCTTTAGTGCTTTCTCTAGGTCAGTCATGATAGAGTTATATAAGGTCTAAATTATTTACCTAGTAATTTCATTTCTCATTTTATTCTCATTCTTCCATGAGCATACTATGGAATTCTTCAGAAGTATTTTGTGTAAGATATGCAATAAATAAAATGGAGAAACAGATATACCCATCCACTACTTCTACTATATATCCCAGTTTAAGCATATATTTAAATTTATAAATGAGACTGATATATAGTAAAAAATGACAAAGCAAAACTTTCACAAACATTTCACTTTTGTATTTCTCTGGTTTCTGAAATTATTATAAAAAGTCACACAAATGTATCTAATGAATTCTTTTCTAGCAGAGAATCTTTTTATCTTAAAAAAAAAAAACAAACAACTTTCATGACCTGTAATTTTATATCCACTAGAGAGAGTCCACGGAGAGCAGCTCAGTCTCCTGTCTTCACTAGTACAGTCAATGGTGAACTGGCAGCCTGTGAGCCACAGCCATTCATTCAAAGTGTGTTTGAGTGACTAGTACCAAACAGTTAACAGCCTTTCTATGAAAATCAACCTGGAGATTAAGGGGAATAGAACTGTGATACTCTTCCTGTTCTTTTTTTGGTTCCTTAGTTATATTTAATCATGGGAATTTAGGGACATGAATACAGAGTAGATCATGTCTTCAGCCCCTTGCATCAGTTTACAGAAAGATTATCAGCAATATAAAACCTAAGATACTTCCTTTTACCCAAAGATATTTGAATGTTAAGGTTCATGCTTAGGTTCATATCTTTTCTTTTCCATTGTTTGTTCTACATGGCCCATGAAGATTATTTATTTGAATTTTATTTGTGTTATTTTTCTATAAGTGTATTGATTAACTTTAAAGAAGTTGCTGATTTTCTATTACTTTTCTTTTTAAAAAGATTTCTAGTTTACTACATTTATTGAGAGAACATTCTGTGGGATTTCAATCCATTGTGATATTATGATTTGCATTAAACCCCACTATTTCATGATGAATGCAAAGTGTTTCATTTGAATATTTGAAATAAGTTGCAAATAACCCTTTTCACTAAGATGTAGAAGCTTGTAAAGGATGTCCCTCTCAGGTTAACAATGCGACTAAATCTATAAAAACTACAAAATTCAAAAATTTCAGTGCTCATTCTTTGGATAGACCAAAAAAAAGTAATCTACCTTGGACAGAGCACCACTTGCTGAAGAGTAAAATGGGGGGCAGGATTTGATACTGGAGAGAGTTTATGAACTATTGCAAATATGAAAGGGGCCAATATTTCCTCCAGAGCTCTCTATGAGCTCAATAGAAATATGATTCAGGCAAATAAGCCCCCTCATGAAGTTCACAGTTGTTTTTATTGTTTAGTCCCTAAGTTGTGTCCAACTCTTTTGTGACCCCGTGGACTGTAGCCCTCCAGGTTCTTCTGCCCATGGGATTTCCCAGGGAAGAATACTGGAGAGCATTGCCATTTCTGTTTCCAGGGGATCTTCTCAACCCAGGGATCAAACTCACATCTCCTGCACTGCAGGTGGATTGCTAAACACTGAGCCACCTAGGAACCCCCATGAAGTTCATTGCTTGTTATTATTCTGTCATGTAGAAAATTAAAGTAAAAGGATTTGAAAAAAAAGAGCTTAATGCATAACTTGCTATTAAAATCTACCATGAAATCAAGTGTGTACCTTCTTCTCTGTAGCAACTAGAAATTGTTGTACACACTGGAGAAACCCTCAGAAGTCAAAACTCTTTGCAGATGTAGTTGACTTTTCAGAGAAACAAATGTAGGGCAGTTTGAAAAAAGTTAACTTCAGAAAATCACTTAATGTCTATCATGCTAATGGTGTTGCTTCAAAATGCCAGTTTTTCTCCCCAGGATACAAAGATGTATTTTTGTATGCTGGCCTCATAGTTCTAATCCATATATAAGGGGAATTCTAAGAGATCTAATACACCATGAACTTGTTATTGTGCTTTTGGATGTTTTGCATTTTTAAATTCAGGAATGGAATAATAGCATTATTGAAACACGTTGCAAAAGCAGTAATCTTGGTCTGCAGAGTGAAGACTGGGAATGCAAGGGAGAGTAATATATAAGAAATCTAGAAAGAAAATGAGATAATGGGATTTTCTTGTGTGTGTGTGTGTGTGTGTGTGTGTGTGTGTGTATGAAGATGGGAAGGGGAAGTGAGTGATTCTGATTATTCATTTCAGTGGATGATTGTGGGAAGAAGGATACCTTGTGTGCAATTGCAATCTAATGGTGTGATTTACTGAGAAGACAAAATGAGGGAAGGCCTTCACTGCTTAATCAACAAATGATAAGCATCATGAAGAATGGTATTGCTAGGAAAAAAAAAAAACTATCCCATTCAAACTCTTTTCTCAGTTACCTGTGTTATGGAGTTCATTTTATTTTATTTTTTTTTTTCAATTTCTCCTTTATTTATTTATTTTTCAGTGGGTTTTGTCATACATTGATATGAATCAGCCATAGATTTACACGTATTCCCCATCCCGATCCCCCCTCCCACCTCCCTCTCCACCCGATTCCTCTGGGTCTTCCCAGTGCACCAGGCCCGAGCACGTGTCTCATGCATCCCACCTGGGCTGGTGATCTGTTTCACTTTAGATAATATACATGATGTTCTCTTGAAACATCCCACCCTCGCCTTCTCCCACAGAGTCCAAAAGTCTGTTCTGTACATCTGTGTCTCTTTTTCTGTTTTGCATATAGGGTTATCATTACCATCTTTCTAAATTCCATATATATGTGTTAGTATGCTGTAATGTTCTTTATCTTTCTGGCTTACTTCACTCTGTATAATGGGCTCCAGTTTCATCCATCTCATTAGAACTGATTCAAATGAATTCTTTTAATGGCTGAGTAATATTCCATGGTGTATATGTACCACAGCTTCCTTATCCATTCATCTGCTGATGGGCATCTAGGTTGCTTCCATGTCCTGGCTATTATAAACAGTGCTGCGATGAACATTGGGGTGCACGTGTCTCTTTCAGATCTGGTTTCCTCAGTGTGTATGCCCAGAAGTGGGATTGCTGGGTCATATGGCAGTTCTATTTCCAGTTTTTTAAGAAATCTCCACACTCTTCTCCATAGCGGCTATACTAGTTTGCATTCCCACCAACAGTGTAAGAGGGTTCCCTTTTCTCCACACCCTCTCCAGCATTTATTGCTTGTAGACTTTTGGATAGCAGCCATCCTGACTGGCGTGTAATGGTACCTCATTGTGGTTTTGATTTGCATTTCTCTGATAATGAGTGATGTTGAGCATCTTTTCATGTGTTTGTTAGCCATCTGTATGTCTTCTTTGGAGAAATGTCTGTTTAGTTCTTTGGCCCATTTTTTGATTGGGTCATTTATTTTTCTGGAATTGAGCTGCAGGAGTTGCTTGTATATTTTTGAGATTAATCCTTTGTCTGTTTCTTCATTTGCTATTATTTTCTCCCAATCTGAGGGCTGTCTTTTCACCTTACTTATAGTTTCCTTTGTAGTGCAAAAGCTTTTAAGTTTCATTAGGTCCCATTTGTTTAGTTTTGCTTTTATTTCCAATATTCTGGGAGGTGGGTCATAGAGGATTTTGCTGTGATTTATGTCGGAGAGTGTTTTGCCTATGTTCTCCTCTAGGAGTTTTATAGTTTCTGGTCTTACATTTAGATCTTTAATCCATTTTGAGTTTATTTTTGCGTATGGTGTTAGAAAGTGTTCTAGTTTCATTCTTTTACAAGTGGTTGACCAGTTTTCCCAGCACCACTTGTTAAAGAGGTTGTCTTTTTTCCATTGTATATCCTTGCCTCCTTTGTCAAAGATAAGGTGTCCATAGGTTCGTGGATTTATCTCTGGGCTTTCTATTCTGTTCCATTTGATCTATATTTCTGTCTTTGTGCCAGTACCATACTGTCTTGATGACTGTGGCTTTGTAGTAGAGTCTGAAGTCAGGCAGGTTGATTCCCCCTGTTCCATTCTTCTCTCTCAGGATTACTTTGGCTATTCGAGGTTTTTTGTATTTCCATACAAATTGTGAAATTCTTTGGTCTAGTTCTGTGACAAATACCGTTGGTAGCTTGATAGGGATTGCATTGAATCTATAGATTGCTTTGGGTAGAATAGCCATTTTGACAATATTGATTCTTCCAATCCATGAACACGGTATGTTTCTCCATCTGTTTGTGTCCTCTTTGATTTCTTTCATCAGTGTTTTATAGTTTTCTATGTATAGGTCTTTGTTTCTTTAGGTAGATATACTCCTAAGTATTTTATTCTTTTTGTTGCAATGGTGAATGGTATTGTTTCCTTAATTTCTCTTTCTGTTTTTCATTGTTAGTATATAGGAATGCAAGGGATTTCTGTGTGTTAATTTTATATCCTGCAACTTTACTATATTCATTGATTAGCTCTAGTAATTTTCTGGTAGAGTCTTTAGGGTTTTCTATGTAGAGGATCATGTCATCTGCAAACAGCGAGAGTTTCACTTCTTCTTTTCCTATCTGGATTCCTTTTACTTCTTTTTCTGCTCTGATTGCTGTGGCCAAACTTCCAACACTATGTTGAACAGTAGTGGTGACAGTGGGCACCCTTGTCTTGTTCCTGATTTCAGGGGGAATGCTTTCAATTTTTCACCATTGAGGGTGATGCTTGCTGTGGGTTTGTCATATATGGCTTTTATAATGTTGAGGTATGTTCCTTCTATTCCTGCTTTTTGGAGAGTTTTAATCATAAATGAGTGTTGAATTTTGTCAAAGGCTTTCTCTGCATCTATTGAGATAATCATATGGTTTTTATCTTTCAATTTGTTAATGTGGTGTATTACGTTGATTGATTTGCGGATATTGAAGAATCCTTGCATTCCTGGGATAAAGCCCACTTGGTCGTGGTGTATGATTTTTTTAATATGATGTTGGATTCTGTTTGCTAGAATTTTGTTAAGGATTTTTGCATCTATGTTCATCAGTGATATTGGCCTGTAGTTTTCTTTTTTTGTGGCATCTTTGTCAGGTTTTGGAATTAGGGTGATGGTGCCTCATAGAATGAGTTTGGAAGTTTACCTTCTTCTGCAATTTTCTGGAAGAGTTTGAGTAAGATAGGTGTTAGCTCTTCTTTAAATTTTTGGTAGAATTCAGCTGTGAAGCCATCAGGTCCTGGGCTTTTGTTTGCTGGAAGATTTCTGATCTACACTTTTCGATTTCCTTGCCTTGTGGATGGCGTCTGTTAAGATCTTTCTTATTTCTTCCTGGTTCAGTTTGGAAAGTATATACTTTTTCTAAGAATTTGTCCATTTATCAAGTTGTCCATTTTATTGGCATAGAGCTGCTGGTAAGTTAGTCTCTTATGAATCCTTGATATTTCAGTGTTGTCTGTGATCTCTCCATTTTCATTTTCTAATTTTGTTAATTTGGGTTCTTCTCTCTTTTGCTTCCTTAATGAGTTCTTGCTAATGGTTTTTCAATTTTATTTCAAAAAAAAACCAGCTTATAGCTTTTGTTGATTTTTTGCTTATTGGTTCTCTTTAGTTTCTTTTGCATTTTTTCTGCCCTGATTTTTAAGATTTCTTTCCTTCTGCTAACCCTGCGGTTCTTCATTTCTTCCTTCTCTAATTGCTTTAGGTGTAGAGTTAGGTTATTTATTTGGCTTTTTTCTTGTTTCTTGATGTAAGCCTGTAATGCTATGAACCTTCCCCTTAGCACTGCTTTTACAGTTTCCCATAGGTTTTGGGTTGTTGTGTTTTCATTTTCATTCATTTCTATACATATTTTGATTTCTTTTTTGATTTCTTCTATGATTTGTTGGTTATTCAGAAGCGTGTTATTTAGCCTCCATGTGTTTGAATTTTTAACAATTTTTTTCCTGTAATTGAGATCTAATCTTACTGCACTGTGGTCAGAAAAGATGACTGGAATGATTTCAATTTTTTTTGAATTTTCCAAGACTAGATTTATGGCCCAGGATGTGATCTATTCTGGAGAAGGTTCCGTGTGCACTTGAGAAAAAGGTGAAGTTGCTTGTTTTGGGGTGAAATGTCCTATAGATATCAATTAGGTCTAGCTGGTCCATTGTGTCATTTAAAGTTTGTGTTTCCTTGTTAATTTTCTGTTTAGTTGATCTATCCATAGTTGTGAGTTGGGTATTAAAGTCTCCCACTATTATTGTGTTACTATTAATTTCCTCTTCATACTCGTTAGTGTTTGCCGTCATATTGCGGTTGCTCCTATGTTGGGGTGGCATAATTATATTTTAAAATTTCACATCTTCATTTCTTGGATTTGATCCTGATCCATTATGTAAGTGTCCTTCTGTCTCTTTCACAGCTTTTATTTAGAAAGTCTATTTATCTGATATGCAGTATTGCGACTCCTGCTTTCTTTTGGTCTCCGTTTGCATGAAATATTTTTTTTCCAGCCTTTCACTTTCAGTCTGTATGTGTCCCTTGTTTTGAGGTGGGTCTCTTGTAGACAGCATATATAGGGGTCTTGTTTTTGTATCCATTCAGCCAGTCTTTGTCTTTTGGTTGGGGCATTCAACCCATTTACATTTAGGGTAATTATTGATAGGTGTGGTCCCGTTGCCATTTACTTTGTTGTTTTGGGTTCACATTTATACAACCTTTCTGCATTTCCTGTCTAGAGAAGATCCTTTAGCATTTGTTGAAGAGCTGGTTTGGTAGTGCTGAATTCTCTCAGCTTTTGCTTATCTGTAAAGCTTTTGAGTTCTCCTTCATATCTGAATGAGATCCTTGCTGGATACAGTAATCTAGGTTGTAGGTTATTCTCTTTCATTACTTGAAGTATGTCCTGCCATTTCCCTTCTGGCCTGGAGGGTTTCTATTGATAGATCAGCTGTTATCCTTATGGGAATCCCTTTGTGTGTTATTTGTTGTTTCTCCCTTGCTGCTTTTAATATTTGTTCTTTGTGTTTGATCTTTGTTAATTTGATTAATATGTGTCTTGGGGTGTTTCGCCTTGGGTTTATCCTGTTTGGGACTCTCTGGTTTCTTGGACTTTGAGCGGCTATTTCTTCCCCATTTTAGGGAAGTTTTTCAGCATATTCTCTCGAGTATTTTCTCATGGCCTTTCTTTTTGTCTTCTTCTTCTGGAACTCCTATGATTCGAATGTTGGGGCGTTTCACAGTGTCCCAGAGGTCCCTGAGGTTGTCCTCGTTTCTTTTGATCCTTTTTTCTTTTTTCCTCTCTGCTTCATTTATTTCCACCATTTTATCTTCTACCTCACTTATCCTATCTTCTGCCTCCGTTATTCTACTCTTGGTTCCCTCCAAAGTGTTTTTGATCTCATTCATTGCATTGTTCATTTTTAATTGACTCTTTTTTATTTCTTCTAGGTCTTTATTAAACAGTTCTTGAATCTTTTCAATCTTTGTTTCCAGGCTATTTATCTGTAACTCCATTTTGTTTTCAAGATTTTGGATCATTTTTATTATCATTATTCTAAATTCTTTTTCAGGTAGATTCCCTATCTCCTCCTCTTTTGTTTGACTTGGTGGGCATTTTTCATGTTCCTTTACCTGTTGGGTATTTCTTTGCCTTTTCATCTTGTTTAGATTGCTGTGTCTGGAGTGGACTTTCTGTATTCTGGAGGTCTGTGGTTCCTTTTTATTGTGGAGGATTAACCCAGTGGGTGGGGTTAGACGATTGGCTTGTCCAGGTTTCCCGGTTAGGGAAGCTTGCGTCAGTGTACTGGTGCATGGAACTTGATTTCTTCTTTTTGGAGAGCAATGGAGTGCCCAGTAATGAGTTTTGAGATGGGTCTATGTGTTAGGTGTCACCTTGGGCAGCCTGTATGTTGACATTCGGGGCTATGTTCCTGTGTTGCTGGAGAATTTGCGTGGTATGTCTTGCTCTAAAACTTACTGGCTCTTGGGTGGTGGTTAGTTTCAGTGTAGGTATGGAGGCTTTTGGACGGTCACTTATTGCTTAAAGTTCCATGTAGTCAGGAGTTTTCTGGTGTTCTCAGGTTTTGGGCTTAAGTTTCCTGCCTCTGGATTTCAGTTTTATTCTTCCTGTAGTCTCAGGACTTCTCCAACTATACAGCACTGATAATAAAACTTCTAGGTTAATGGCGAAAAGATTCTCCCCTGTTAGGGACACCCAGAGAGGTTCACAGAGTTACATGAACAGGAGAAAAGGGAGGAGGGAGATAGAGATGAGCAGGAGGAGAAAAGGGGGGACTCAAGAGGAGAGAGACAGATCTACACAGCTGTCTGTTCCCAAAGTGTTCTCCGTATCTCAGACACCTACAAGGATTCACAGAATTGGATTGGGAAGAGAAGGGGAAAGGAGGAAATAGAGGTGTTCTGAGGTAGAAAACAGAGAGTCAAGATTGGGAGAGAATAATCTTCGGTTTAAAGATAGGGCTTCTCTTTTTTTTTTGGTAAGGTTATAGTGTAGTGAAAATGAAAATGAAGAGTAGTAGAGGAGTACTAGAGGACTTTAAAAGAAATAAGAGAAAAAGAAAAATAGAAAATAAAAGAGAAAACGGAAAGAAAAAAAAGAAGAAAAAAGAAAAAAAGAAAAAGAAAAAAAAGAAAAAAAAAAAAAAAAAAAAAAAAAAAAAAAAAAAAAAAAAAAAGAAAGAAAAAAAAAATTTTTTTTCCCCTAATTAAAAAAATCGTAAAAATCTATGTAAATGAAAGTTAAGGAGTAATGGGGGAGTAATAGGGAATTTTAAAGGAAAATAAAAGAGAAAAAATAAAAAAGAAAAAATATAAAAAAAAATTTTTTTTTTTTCCTTACTTAGAAAAAAAAAAGTAAAAATATATCTAGGAGTTTCTCTGGAGCTGCTGCGGTCAGTGTGGGTTCGGCTCAGTTTCAGATAGCTCCTCGTTCCAGCTTACACTTCTCGATATCTACAGGGCCCTTCCGGTGAAGTCGGTGTTTTCTACAGGGATTTTAATCTGTTGCACCAGTCCCTTCTGAAGCGGTTCCCTTTGTTTATTTGGCTTCTGTTTGCCGGTCTCTTCAGAGCCTCATTTCCGCCCTGACACAGGCGGGCGGAGGTGGGCTCTTATTCAGTTAGCTAGTTCCGTTGCGCTGCTGGGAGGGGCTGGCGCTACGGGGATGGGCTGGCGCTGCGGGGCGGGGCTGACGCTGCGGGGAGGGGCTGGCCCTGCGGGGGCGGGCTGGCGCTGCCGGGAGGGGCTGACGCTGCTTTCTCCGTCTGCCGCTGCTCAGGCTCCCGGCTGTTCTATATGGAGCGCGCCCCGCGCTGCGCTAGGTTCCAGCCCTCGGGTGTTACACAAAAGCGCGGAAGGAAAAGCTGCGCCTGCTCTCCGTGCCTTCCCCGTCAGAGCGGTCCAGGCAGCGAGGGGCTTGATGGGCGCACTATCCCCAGGTGTGGCGCACTCACTCCCTTCCGCGGACCCAGTCTCAGTTTCCGCTGGCGCCAGTCGGGTGCGCGTGCCTTCCGCCCTCAGCGTCCCCAGCCCCAGTCCCCGCCCGCGCCGGTCGGGTGTCTGCGCCCTGTGTCTCGCCGCGACCTTCCCCTCCCCCCTGCCTCCTGCCTCCGGCGGGGCTGGGCGGGTCCGCAGCCTGCGACCTCTTCTTGGGACTTTCTCCGTCCCTTTGTTCTGCGAACGGCCGGCAGTGTGTTCCGGCCGGTTAATTTTCTCTCTTTTGGTCTCCCACAGTTCAAGTTGGCACCTCACAGAAGCTCCCTCCGATTGTCCTCAGGGCACTCAGGCCGGACCCTAGCCCAAGCAAGGCCGCCTAAGACTCCCTTCCCGGGACGGGTCTCCGTCCTTAGCTCTTTTGTCTCACTTTTTATCTTTTATATTTTGTCCTACCTCCCTTCGAAGACAATGGTCTGCTTTTCTGGGCGCCTGATGACCTCAGCTAGCGATCAGAAGTTGTTTTGTGAGGTTTGCTCTGCATTCAGTTATTCTTTTGATGAATTTGTAGGAGAGAAAGTGGTCTCCCCGTCCTACTCCTCCGCCATCTTGGCTCCTCCCCTCTCTATATATTCTTATCTGTATTTTTTTAAAGGAGGGCCTAAGGCTCATGGAGGGGTGATCCAGAGAACCATAAACAGTAAAGGAGAGAAGGCAGAACCAAAACCCAGATCTGTCTCATCCCCAAAGAGTGTTTTTTCTACTACAACAGTCCTATAGCTGGAAATTTAACAGCATTGAGATCTGATCCCGGCCCCTGACCTGTCTGTCAATATACTGACTTTCCCCAGCTACAGTGGTTGGCTCAGAAGTGGGCACGTGGTTAGTTCAAGCAGAATAACTCTGGTGCTTGATGAGGAACTTCTGGAAAGAGGCTTCATTCTTGCCTGCCTTGAACATGGGGGCAGGCTGGAGAGGGGGAGCTGAAGCTTTGGCTGAGAAGGAGATGAGGTTGAGGCTATGGCAGTGGTCTTGAACTGCAGGGTCAAGGGCTGCAGATGTGGTGGGTAGGAGAGCAAATGTGCCCAACACATGTGAAGAGTTGTGAGAAATAAAACACTGCCTGCCATATCAGAAACCGAGGATGTCACAGCCATCAATCACTGCAACCCCTCCCCCCAGTGAACCTGGAGAGAACTCAGGATGGAAACAAGGAGTGTCCATCATCAAGCAGTCATCAGACCACAGCCACCAGTGAAGGTGCAGCTTGAGAAAACTCAGGATTTGAAAACAAAGGATACTGGCCCCATAGAGCCGAGGTGCATACCAAAGGAAGGATTTCAGTGAGCCCAGGCTCTTGCATCTTCCCGTACTCAGAAAAGCACTAAATTCCTTAACTTGAAATATCTGGTTTTCTTTAATTAGCAATAATCTTCTGAGATTCTGACTACCCTCCCTTTGTTGCCCAAACTTCTATATATCCTGGCTCCTCCCCTCGCCTCCTCAGAGCAGTTTTCTTAGAGCTAAGATGTTATCTCCCAGGTTTGAAGGGCCTAAAAATGACAGTTGAATAAAACATAACTCTCAACTTCTAGGTTGTGGCTTGTTTGCAGTTGACAGTTGGGAGGGGGTGGAATTCCCGGCCCTAACTTGGCATCTGGCAGCCAGCAGTGCCCCTGACTGAACCCGGCAGGCAGGGCTGGTTTGTGGGGGAGACCGTTCTATAAATGAAACCAGAGAGAACCAGGCACTCCTTGTGCTTTCACTGACAACCACCCACTAGATTGTGGACACGGTGTGCCCCAGGTGGGTCATCAGGCAACTGTATTTCATGTCACGGTAATAAATAGGAGGCTGAGATGCGGTAAAAAACCAGGTTGGACCTCTCGGGGGGGGGGGGGGGGGGGCGCGGTGCCTGTCACTCTGAATAATGATGTGTTCTCTCAGCACCTCCAGCATGCCGGGCTCGCTGCAGCCTCCGGTTCGGCACACCGAATTCCCCTTACCTGACGTGCTCTTCCTCCATCTCGTCACCTGGCCACCTTATCGTCCGGGTAGCAGCAGACGTGTCACGGTTCTCAGGGGGCTCCTGGACCTCCATCCCCTCCCTGGGAGGGGCAGGCAGGCCCCAAAGCCCGCCTCCGGGGCCCCGCCCGCGGAGCAGAGGTCAGTCCACCTTGTAGCCGGGAGAAGAAGGCCACGTGGCGGCAGGAGCCAGGCTGCCTAGCCTGGCAAAAGGAATCCGGCGCTGGGTTGAGTTTCACTTGCTCACAGGTTGTCTCTTGCAGAGACCTCACAGCAGGCCCTTCAGACCAGAGTCCCCAGAGTGAAATGGCGGAGCGGACACCTCAGTCGTTGGACTGTGTGCAGAAGCGCTGCGCACCTCACTGCAATTCAAGATGGCGGAGGGCCGTGTGCAGAGATGCTGCGCCGGCCGCTGCTGGTCTGCAGCCCCGAGCAGCGCACCGCCGGCCGTGAGGACTCCTCGGCCTTCCCGCTGACAAGGACCGTGTAAAGCAGCCCTGCACAAACTCGTGCCTCCCAGTGCTTTGATCAAGAATAAGAGTCCGATTCATCCCTCCTCTGGCTCTGGCCAGGGCAGCTTCATGAATTTGTGACCGTAACAATCACTCAGGGCACCCTGTGCAGAAGGTCTCTGCACTTGGGGTTTAATGCTCCGTGGTCACCATCTCGATATTCTTAATGATTGTATCGCTGAATTTCTGTTTTATAGGTGAACAGAATGGGACAATAGAGCATACACTTGGGACTTGGAACCTCACCTCGGGTGCAGTCCCACCTTCTATCACGTCCCCGGGGTGGGTCCTCAGACATTTACTCTTTCTCTCTTGGTACCCAGGACGTTCCAGGACAATTCCTGGCTTCCCCCTCCCAACTTCTGTCCCAGGAGGAGGCCTGAGCCAGGCCCTTGGAGAGTTGGGGCCAGGCATGCACTCTTGGCGGCATCTTGCAGCAGGTATAATCCCCAACGTGTGTTTAACACAACAGTGGTCTGGTGGGTGACCAGCCAGAGACCGTGGGACAAGGAGGTCAAAGTTAATCCAGGTTCCCAGTGCATGTTAGCATGGAGATCTAAATGTTCCAGAGGATATCCAGTCTGCAGTGGGTTGGGCCTGATGCCTGAATCTGCTTTTCCAGACCTGCTGGGCCAGGGCACGTGGTGGAGGGCCTGCGAGCTTCTGTGCTCTCCTCATGGGTAGCCTGAACCCCTAAGGGCTCATGTAGCTAGCTGTGTGCCTGGGGGAGGAGGGATGGGGGTCTCAGAATCCCCTTCCTCTTTCAGCCTTCCTGTGTCTGGCATGTTTATCCCTGTGGCTAGCTTCAAGCATCCTTTTTGGATGAGCCATGTAATACAAATTGTGTAATTTCAGTGGTTTTGTTTATGAATTAAATGCCCTGGTGATTACTTTTTTTTTTTTTGGCCGCACCAAGTGCGGGATCTTAGCTCCCCAACCAGGGATCAAACCCACGCCCCCTCCAGTGGAAGCATGGAGTCTTAACCACTGGACCTCCATGGAAGTTCCCCTGGTGTTTACATTTAAAACTGGAATCACGCAATATGAAGACAGTAAATTCATGCTAATATTTTAAAATTTGTAGTTTTCTTTACTTCAGTTCAGTTCAGTTCAGTTGCTCAGTTGTGTCCGACTCTTTGCGGACTTCTTTACTTACAATGACACCAAATAACAAATGAAAAGCATTTGTCAAGAGACAGATCATGGAAGAAAGAAGAAACTTTCTATGTACCCTTAACAGCACTTTTCTCCTACTCTTTGACCAAGGAGCTCTGAATTTTCATTTTGAACTCACCCTACCACAGCTCATGTTTATTAAATGAAAGACTAACTAAATAAATATTTTTATTAAAAGTGGAACATACTCATTAGTTTCTATTTCCTGACAATGCTGTGTGTACTCAGGACTGCTGGCATGAAATTCAAGAATATCTGAATCATACACTTACTCTTGAATCATATATGCCTATTATGGATTTATTTGCCATCTATCTTCAAAGTCATCACATTTTGTCAGCACTGATGTTCCCTCACTTTAGATCCGGTGCTGGTTCTGTTGGAGTTGCTTGTATCAGACTAATCCTTCCACAGACAGAAATTGTAAACTCTGGACATTTTAAAACAACCATTGAAAGATGCCAGAAGAGCAGACAAAAACAGATAGAAATAAGAAAGAGTTTAACCCACGAAAATAGTAAGCATACTGACACACACAGACAAAACACCCATGTCAAAAAAAAAACAAAAAACACCCATGTCCATAGGCGCACACACACACACACACACACACACACACACACTCACTACAGAGGGACAGAATCTCTGTGTGGGGAAGACCATTGTCCATCTTGTTGATGGTGCATAGTAGATGACCAATATGTAAAATGAATGTTTTGTGGGTGTACACCTTCTTTCTTTAAGTCAGGCTTATTGAGACATGAGTATATGCATGCTCAGTCATGTCCAACTCTTCGTGAACCCATGGATTACTGCCTGCCAGGCTCCTCTGTCCATGGCATTTCCCAGGCAAGAAAACTGAAGTGGATTGCCACTTCTCTCTCCAGGGGATCTTCCTGACCCAGGGGTTGAACCTGAGTCTCCTGCATTGCAGTCAGATTGTTTACCACTGAGTCACCTGGGAAGACCGTTATTGAGAAATAATTTGTCTAAAGTATAAGTCACATCTTTTAGTTGTACTATGTGATAAGTTTACATATTAATATATAGTTGTATTATCTCCACCACAATCAAGACAGAAAGAATTTCCATCACCACCAAAAATTCCTTCTTGTTCCTTTGCAGTTAACCCCCCAACCATAAACCCCTGCAATGATTGACCTGATTTCTGTCATTATAGCTTTGTTTTTCAGAATGCTGTATAAATGGAATCATACTGAATGTAGCCTTTTGTGTCTGGCGTCTTTCACTTGCATTAATGTTTTTGAAATTCATCCATGTTGTTGCACGTATGTGTTTGTAAATCATTCCTAGTATGGCTGAGTAGCATTCCACTGTATCCCAAGGTGAGGACATTTGGCTTGTTTCCAGTTTGGGGCTATGATGAAGAAAGCTGCTACAAGTGTTTGCAGGTGGATTTTTGTGTGCATGTGTTTAATTTCTCTTGGGTAAATAGCTAGGAGTGGGATAGTTGAGTAACATGGGTAAATATGTGTTTTAACTTTCTAAGAAACTGCCAAACTGTTTTCCTAAGTGGCTCTATTAGCAATGGAATGAGGATTCCAATTGCCCCATATTCCCGTCAGCACTTAAAGAAATGCTTAACCATTCTAATAGATGTGTAGTGTTATCTTGTTGGATTTAATGTGCATTTACGTAATGAATAATGAAGTCAAGCATTTTTCACATCCTTATTTGCTATCCACTTCTCTTTTTTGGTTAACCATGTATTCAAATTTCTTTCCCATTAAAAAGTTGGATTGTTTATTTTTTTATTATTGAATTGTGGGAGTACTTTATGTATTTAAAGATACAAGTCTTTTACCAAATATGTGTTTTGCAAATGTTTTCTCCAATCTGTAACTTGTCTTTTTATTCTCTTAATAGTGTCTTTTGAAGAGTAAAATTTAAAAAACATGATTAAGTCCAATTTATCTATTTTTCCTTTAAAGTTTGTGCTTTTGTGTCCTAAGAAATCATTGCCTAAACCAAGATTGTTCCCCAGTTTCTTTTTCTAGAAGTTTTTAAGTTTTGAGTTTTTCTAATGTTAAGTCTCATATTAGTTTCAAATGATTTTTTGATATATGTTGTAAGATGGAGTTGAGGTTTATTGGTTTGTATATCCAATTATTTTAATATCATTTATTGAAAAGACTATTCTTTTTCCATTGAATTACCTTTGTATCTTTGTTGAAAATAAATTGGCCATCTACCTGTAGGTTTACTTCTGCTAAACCACTGGACTCTGGACCTCTGAACTGTCTTTTCTTTCCATCTATCTGTGGGTCTATCTTTTCAATAGGGCCACATTGCCTTGCTTACTGTAGCTTTATAATAAGTCTTGAAATCAGGTAACACAAATCCTCTAACTTTGCAAGATTGTTTTGGCTATTCTAATTCCTTTGTCTTTCTATACAAATTTTATAATCAGCCTCTCAGTTTAAAAAAACCTTATTTGAATTTTATTTAATACTGTGTTGAATCTGTAGAACAATTCAAAGAGCTATAGAATATTAACTGTGTTGAGTATTAAGCTTTCTAATCTATGAACATAGGTTATCTCTTTATTTGGTCTTTCTTTGATGCCTTTTAAAATTTTATTTTGGCTGCACTGGGTCTTTATTGATGCATGTGGGCTTTGTCTAGTTGCAGAGAACAGAGGCTACTCAACAGTTGTACAAGGGCTTCTCATGTAGAGTACAGGCTCCGGCCTCACGAGCTTCAGTAGTAGTGCTTTGCAGCCTCAGTAGTTTTGGTGCACAGGTTTAGTTGCTCCGTGGCATGTGGAATCTTCCTGGACCAGGGATCCAACCCATGTCCCCTGCACTGGCAGGCAGATTCTTATCCACTGTACCACTAGGGAAGTTCTTTGATGTCTTTTAATGCTTTAGTTTGAGAGTTTTCAGAATATAGACCTTGCACATATTTTGTCAGATCTGTCTGTATTTCATAGTTTTTGATTTGATCATAAATTTTACTTTTTAAAAAACTTCAAATCCCTATTGTTCATTGCCTGAATATAGAAGTTAAATTGACTTTTATGTGTTGACTCTGGATATGTGACCTTTCTAAATTCACCTGTTAGTTCAAGTTGCTCTTTCATTGATTATTTGGGGTTTTCCACATAGAGATTATATCTCTGCAAATAGGGACAGTTAAACCTTTGTGATATTTCTGTAGACCCATCTTTCTGAGGACATGAAATGTAGCTTATGAGAGTGTGATTTTACCATCGAACCAACTTGGCTTGGATTCTAGTCCCTTTACTTCCCAGCTATGTGACTATGGGCAAGCCACACAGCTGGGACTTCCATTCCATCACTGTAGGAAGGGAGAAAACCACTCCCCTCTAATGATTATCTAGTGATAATCAGGAGTGGGATGGTAGGTTAAAAGGCAGTTACAAGTTTAAGGCTTTTGGTATATATTGTCAAAAATGTTTCCCAGAACTGGTGTACCACTGTTTACCAACTGCAGCAATATCGTCCATCTGCAATTTTGTGTGCTTTAAGAGACAGAGAAAGCCAATAGAAATTTGACCTCTCTTACAATAGCTATTTTTACCCTCTTTGTTTAAAATTGTTGTCCAATTGAACTTTTATATTTCCTGTCTATTGTTTCAGTCTCATGGACTGCCTTCACTATTAGTTTGTTTATGTTATTCTTTTGATTTAGGAAGTGTTTTTTTTTTTCAAACTAGAAACTGGATAACCATAACAGTAAAAAGAATTGACCTTTATGGAACATTTCCTATGGGACAGCCATTGTGCTTCATGGGTATTAACTAGTCCCCATGACAAGTGTAGGAGACCTATCTTATCTCTACTGCAAGGTGAGAAATTAATGACTTTCCCAAGGGTTCAGATAGTCAATAGCAGGCTGGGGATTTTGCCCTGGGCAGATGATTCTGGAGTGCACACTGCCTCTCATTCAGTAAACCTAAGATCTAGGCAAACTGGCCAGGGATCTTACGTCTCCTGCGTTGGCAGCCTTCCCAGCTGGCTCCAGTGGTGAAGAACCCACCTGCCCAGGCAGGAGACATAGGAGACATGGGTTTGATCCCTGGGTCGGGGGAAGATCCCTTAGAGAAGGGAATGGCAACCCATTCCAGTATTCCAGCCTGGAGAATCCCATGGACAGAGGAGCCTAATGGGCTATAGTTCGTAGGGTCACAAAGAGTTGGACACGACTGAAGCGAATTAGCAGGCACCCATTCTTTTTTATATTCTTTCATTATGATTTATCACAGAATATTGAATACCGTTCCCTGTGCTATACAGTAGACCTCCTTGTTCATCTGTTCTATATATACACCAGTTTGCATCTGCTAATCCCAAACTTCCAATCCAACCCCTTCCCACCCTCCTCCCCTTTGGCAACCACCAGTCTGTTCTGCTTTTTGACTTTAGTTCCTGATTGCTTCTCTCTCTCTGATCTATAAAAGAACCTGGCATCCAGACCCAAATAAGATGGTTATTTTGAGGCGCTAGTCTGCCATCTTCGCGGTCAGCTGGCTTTCCAAATAAAGTTGTTTTCCTTGCCTCAACACCTCGTCTCTTGGATTCATTGGCCTGTCTTTTGGCAAGCAGAATGAGCTAGGACTCGGTAACAATTTGGCTTAGCCAGCTGGGAGCCTTGCTGCTTGTGGCCAGCTGGCCCCAATCAAGGAATACTGGGGTAAGACCCTAGAAGTTGCCAGGACCATTTTCCTGAGGTTCTTTCCTTCAGGATTCCCTGAAGTGGAACCGACTGCCCCCAGTGCTTGGCAGTTGAGACAAGGGATCAACAGACTTCTAGAGTCCATGGACTTGATTTCGTTTGGAGGGTAAGTCCATCCAATCTGATGTCTGGTTCAGCTGCTTTGCTTGTTTCTTGTGTCCTTTTGTGTTAAGAGCTGATGGGCTCGATTTTGGAGGGTAAGTCGCTCTGATGTGCATGCCTGGCACATTTTTTCCCCTTAATCTGGGCTTTTTCTTTATGGGACAAGTCAATCTGGTTGGGAACCCATTTGCAGAGGGGAGGTGTTGTTGGACTCTACCCTGAACTGGTTCATTGGGAACTAGTTCTCGTGGGGCTAGCCCACTTTAGTTGGAATTAGCTCATTTGTAGCATAAATTTATACCTGATTTGAGAACTGGTCCAGATTGAATCAGTTCATGTGGGAGTGGGTACCCTAGTTGGAATTAGTTAATTTGTTTTTTTTTTCTCCTTTTCCAATTTTGTTTTTTTATTATTTTTTTTCATTTATTTTTATTAGTTGGAGGCTAATTACTTTACAATATTGAAGTGGGTTTTGTCATACATTGACATGAATCAGCCATGGAGTTACATGTATTCCCTATCCCAATCCCCCCTCCCACCTCCCTCTCCACCCAATTCCTCTGGGTCTTCCCAGTGCACCAGGCCCAAGCACTTGTCTCATGCATTCAACCTGGGCTGGTGATCTGTTTCACTATAGATAATATACATGTTTCGATGCTGTTCTTTTGAAACATCCCACCCTAGTTCATTTGTTTTATAGGGCTAATTTATTTACCCTACTGGAGAATCAGTTCATCTGTATATACATCGATGCTGGAATCTGTGCTGTTTTTGTTGGAATTTTTCTGCATCTTTTGTGTTTTCGTGTTATAAAGCTTGTAAAAATGGGAAATATTTCCTCTATCCTGAAGGAAAGATCTTTGGCGTGCATATTAAATGTGTTAAGATCAGGAGAGCAATGGCCCCTGAATGGCTCACAATTAAACAGTCCGGCAGTTAGAAGCGCTTTACATAGGAGAGGAACGCTCTGATGATGAACATGCCTGGGGGCTCCCTTGGACTTGAGGCACCTAATTCTAATTTGCCCTACAGGAGCTCCAGAGAAGGAAATGGCAACCCACTCCAGGATTCTTGCCTGGAGAATTTCATGGACAGAGGAGCCTGGCAGGCTACAGTCCATGGGATCGCAAAGAATCAGACATGACAGAGCAACTACACTTGCTTACGCCTAGTCTCTTCTCTATGTCCATGACTCTATTTTTGTTACTGGGATGTGTCTACTTTAAAGGGTTACTAGAAGGATTAAATAGGTTAACATATGATTGCAGTAAGCATTCCATAAACTTGAACTTTTTTGATTATTATCCAGTGGGCAGTATAGAACAGTGTTGGGAAGTCCTAGAGTGGACTCCAGTCTCCATTTCCTCATTCACTAAACAAAGATAATACACCTGCCCTTAGATAGCTTGTGAGGAGTAAGTGAGATAACACAGCAAATGCCAGTTGCAAGGCCTGGCCCTCGGCGAGTCCTCAGTCAATGCCAGCTATGAGGATCAAGACATAAACAAACACCCAATACACAGCACGCGCTCCGTCAGTACCTGTCCTCTGCTGGCCCTCAGCTCGCCCCTCCCCTTGCGTCCACATTGTTCCTTATCCAGAGTAGGGTGCTTTCCTTAGGGTGAGGCAAGTTGGGCATGGACGGCCTGTGAAAGTAAAAGTGTGAGTCTCTCGGTCTTGTTCAAGTCTTTGCAACCCCATGAACTATATAGTCAGTCAGGCTCCTCTGTCCATGAAATTCTCCAGGCAAGAATACTGGAGTGGGTCGCCATTCCCTTCTTCAGGGCATCTTCCCAACCCAGAGATCAAACCCAAGTCTCCTGAGTCTCCTGAATCGCAGGCGGATTCTCTACTGCCTGAGACATGAGGGCCTGCTGTCCTCTCTTTCCAGAGGAGAAACGTGAAGCCCTGCTAGGCAGAGGGCTAGCCCGCTGAGCTGGGTGTGGCTGGCAACCACGCGGAGGCTGGATTCATCCTGCACCCCGAGTGGCCCCACAGCAGCTGAAGAGGCCAGAGTCCCGCTGGCGCGCAGGTGGCCCCTGCCGCCTGTGCCTCGGTGAGCGCGGCAGCTGGGCTCCGTGGGCCAGGTGGCGAGGAGGCGGGCCTCTCCCCTGGGCATTGGCAGCCACTCTGGTTACCCTCTTGGATTTCCGCACTTGAGGGCCCCACGTTGGGTGGGCACTTCGGGGCTGGTGAAGCGCTCAGTGCGTTCACTGCACGCTGCAGCTCCCAGGCCAAGGGGTGCCAGCTGAGCCGGAGGGTCCCAGCCAGCCACCATGGAGAGAGCAGGTGCCCAGAGAACCTGTCCACAGCGGCCGAGTGGGGGTCACGAGGCGCTGTTACTGAGGAGTGAGCTTAAGGTCAGGAGCTGCCGGCGGCCACGAGGTAGGAGAGGCCTCCGGACCCGGAGAGCACTGCCCCAGCACTCACACCTGCAGGACTGGGGTGGGGGGCTCTGGGGGCCATGCGAGGGGCCGCCTGTTTCCCTGTATGCACCAGCAGTGCACGAGGATGTGGCCCTGACTCAGGCTGGAGGCCTCAGAGCAGAGACCAGAAGAGCCAGCCCAGAGCAGGGCCATGGACCTGGGGCTACAGGGCTGAGCAGGAAGATGAGGGATGCTGTGGAGAAGGAGGCCAGCAGGTACTGGGACACTCAAATCCTCTCTCTAAATTCAGATGCAGCACACCAGATTTGGATTCCACAACCAAAATATCCTGAGCGCAGTATTTGTCTGCTCAGGCTGCCATAATAAAATATTGGGTTGACCAAAACATTCATTCAGGTTTTCCCATAAGGTGTTATGGAAAACTGTTTGACCACAGGCTGGGTGACTTAAACAACAGAAAATGATTCTCACTCAGTCCTGGAGGCTGGAAGGCCCAGCCTGAGGTCCAGCAGGGTGGATTTCTCGAGAGAGCTCTCTCCTGCCTTGTAGACGGCCTCCTTCTCACTGTGCCCTCACGTGGAGAGACGGTGTGAACTCTCCTGTCTCTTTTTATAAGGACAACAACCCTATGTCATCAAGGCTCCACTCTTAGGACCTTCTCACTTAACCTTCGTTATTTCCATAAAGCTCTATCTCTAAACACAAGCATACTGGGGGATAGGGCTTCAGTATAAGAATTTGAAACATTCAGCCTATAACAAGCACCTACTATGTGCCAGCAACATGGTTCACAAAGTTCTTGCTACCACGGAGTTCATGTTCCTATGGGGGGTGTGTGTACGCATGTGTACAAATGCAGATGATTGTTATCAGGAATAAATAAGCACAGGCTTCATGATGCTGGGAAGGACTGAAGGCAGAAGGAGAAGAGGGCAGCAGAGGATGAGAAGGTTAGATAGCATCACCGACTCAATAAACATGAGTTTGGGCAAGCTCCGGAAGATGGTGAGGACAGGGAAGCCTGGCGTGCTGCAGTCCATGGAGTCACAAAAAAGAGTTGGATGTGACTGAGCAACTGAACAAAAACAGCACCCATGGGTTAAGTGTGTCTTGTGGCCTGGGTCATCGGTTTGCCGTCTATGTGGAGTGGTAGCCATGCGAGCTTTGGAACAAAAGGACCTGGGCTCATATCCTGAGTCAGCCACTTACAGACTGCACATCCTTGGGCAAGCAAATTTACCTCTTTTTCCTCCAGGTTCCTTATCTGTGAAATAGGAATAACAATCCTTACTGCAGACAGCTGTTAAAATGACCAAGAGAGCAGATATGAGGTGCTTAGCACAGGCTTTGGAGTGCGGATATGAGCAATATGAGATGGTTGTTATTACTGCTCGTGAACAAGATCTCCTCCCTTGAGGTGAAGGCTCTGAATTAGAGACCATCTAAGCTGTGAGGTCAGATGCTAGAAGATCTTAGCCATGGAGGTATCTATCAGGGACAATAGGTACTATTTGGGTTTAATGAATGATGCACTTCTGTGGTGCACGTCATTCACCCACCCATCCATCCATCCACTCATCATATTTTCATGAGTTTATCCGCTACCCTCCCGAAGTCACCAAAATCAGCTAAGACTTTGTTTGCCTGGCAACCTCCACCTTGGCACGCTGATTGGCTCTGATTGTCTGGGGACAGAGGTGGGGGCAGGCAGGGGCTGAGAGGTCCTGCTGGTGCAGGTGGCTGCCCAGCAGATGCAGGCAGATAGAGCCTACTCACATCCATAGCACTTGGCGTGCTGGAGACCCAGACTGCCTTCTGCTGATGGGAAGACCGAACCACGCATGTGGCAGGGCCAGCACCTCGGTGCCCTGGGCAGGAGATGGCTTGGCATTGCGCTCAAATCCAAACTGCATAAATACTTGGTTGCGTGAGCTGAACGTGCTCCCTGCGCAGTGAAAGGCAGGGCCCCGGGTGGCGACCGCAGCTGCTCCTGTGCTGGGGTTGGCAGCTGGGCTCCGGCCTCCACACCAGCCCTGCTGGTCACCTGCTTGCCCCCCACCCTGGGGGAAGGCCCCCCGTGTGTGCCAAGGCTCTCACTTTGAGGGGTGGGGTAAGGGTAAGGTCGAACCTCCACCCAGAGAGGCTTGTAGAAGAACGCCTCCCAAACATTCCAGTGCCCACCTAAGAGACACTGTGCCCCAGGGTCCCCCCTTCATCACCCCCAGGCTTGCCTCAGCGCCCCTTCAAATCAGGGTCTCAGGCCCCTGCTCATCCCGAGCTTCTCACCCTCACCCCTCCCTTCACAGAGCAGTGTGGGGTTGGGCTCCACGGACCCTCAGGTTCCTTTTTTCTTGATCTTTCTGAGATTCTAAACACCCACCCCTGCCCATTCCTGGGCTCCTCAGGGAGATTCAGGGCTGAACCAGGCTTAGGCCCAGCCCTGGGGCAAATCAAGCTTGGTGTGCAGACCATCAGCATGCAGTGAGACTTCTCTATGCCTCAGTTTCTCTATCTGTAAAATGGGGGTGACAGCGATAGAGCCCACCTCAGACAGCTGCCCTGAGGGTGTAGGCACATAGGACCCACAGCCACCGTTAACTCTGTACATTGTCTGGTGGAGGAAGTGGGGAAGGAGTGTCACCCTCAAAGAGCAGGGGGTCCCCGACTGCCCAGGAGCCAGGGTGGAGCAAGGGGGCTGGGAAGTGAAGTCGCTCAGTCGTGTCCAACTCTTAGCGACCCCATGAACTGCAGCCTACCAGGCTCCTCTGTCCATGGGATTTTCCAGTCAAGAGTACTGGAGTGGGGTGCCATTGCGGCCAGGGCCACAGTCTAAACCCTACTGTTGACTGTATTTTCATGTTTGAACTGGCATATCCAGCTAAAGTACCGAGGGAATTTGGGGACTGATGCAATGTATAATGGTTAGAGTTCAGTCGTTTCAGAAAGAGCCGAGGGTCTGGGTGAGATGGATCACCTACTATGGACAAGACACTGATCTCAGCACTGGGGATACAGCAATTAACATAATTTCTGCTCTGAGTTAACTTACATCCCAGTGGAGAAGCAGGTTGTAAACCTATAAGCCAACAGATACACCACAGGTGGTGATGAGGATCTAGCACAAAAATAAAGCTGAATACAGAGCCATAGAAGGGTGGGGGTTGTGTGGGGAGCTTTGTTTATATGGGGAGGGGCAGCAGGCCTTCCTTTAGTGACTCAGTCAGAGGCTTGAGGGGATGCGAGGGACTCAGCCATGAGGGTGTCTGGGGGAAGGCCATTCTGAGCAGAAGGAGCAGCCAGTGCAAAGGCCCTGAGGTAGGACTGGGTTTGGCATTTACCGTGCACAGCAAGGAGGCCAGTGTGGCTTGGGCAGAGTGAGTGAGGGGAAGGGTGGGAGGATCTGAGGTCAGAGGAGGGCAGGATCCAGATCACAGAGGGCCTTGCAGACTGTTGTGAGGATGTGGCTTTGACACTGAGAAGGGGAGCTCCTGGGAATTGAGGGGTGAGCAGAGGAGACACATGACCCAAGCTACATTTCAAAAGGATCCCATGATCCGCTGGAAAATGTCCTCCACCCTGAATGCCCACATCCTAATTATCAGACCTACAAATGCATTGCTTTACGTGGCAAAACGGACTTTGCAGATGTGATGAAGGTTAAAGTCCTTGATGGAAAGAGGAAACTGGCTTATTCAGGTGGGCCCACTGATGGCATCACAAGGGTCCTTATAAGAGGGAGGCAGGAGATGCTGCTCCATGAGAGGAGAAAGAATTGTGGCAACAGAAGCAAGAGGTTGGGGTCATTGGTGCCAAGGAATGCAGCATCCAGAAGCCAGGAAAGGCACAGAACAGATTCTCCCAGAAGCCCCCAGAAAACACTAGCCCGCTGACATCTTGACTTCAGCTCAATGACACTGATTTTAGCCTTCTGGATTGTAGAAGATAAGTCTGTGTTGTTTTACGCCATCAAGTGTGTGGTCATTTGTTACAGCGGCAGCTGGAAACCGATCCAGACAGCTTGTGCTCCTCTGCAGAGAAGAGGTAAAGGAGGCACTGGGAGGAAGCAGAAAGACTGGCCAGGAGGCGTTCTCGATCCTCTCCCAGAAAGACAGTGGGGGCCTGGGCCAGGGTGGTGGGTGTGAAGAGGAGGTGAAAATGGCTGGATTCTGGATACATTTTGAAGGATCAGTTGAGGTGAATTAGGTATGGGATGGAAAAGAAAAATTAAGGATGGTCTCAAAATTTTTGGTTCCAGTGGTTGGGAGTGCTATGTACTGAAATGGGAAAGGGGGTGGCAGGAGTAGGTTTTGGGGAGGTGTGGGCAGAATCAAGAGTTCAGCCTGGTGTGTGTCATGTGTGAGCTGCTTATTAAACAGCCAAGTGGGAAGGTCCAGGGGATCCATGGATATATGATCATGTTAGGTATATTAGACATGTAAGTCCATTTCAGGGGAGAGGTCCAGACTAGTGATGTAGATGCGGGGGTCCCCAGTCCAAGTCCGTCCCGTCTGCCTGGGACAAGGGTGCTCTTTCTGCCCGGGGAGAGCTTTGGGTGGTCGTCTAAACAGCTGTGTCCATCAAATGGCTGACCTGCTCTAGGGCCATGCTGGGCTCTTCATCCCCACACCTTGGAGACCCCATCATCACAACCTGCATTCTGCAGATGGAGACGAGGAGGCTCAGCAAAGGGAAGGGAGCTGCCCAGGGTCATCAGGGAGGAAGAGGCTGAGCTGGATTTGAACCATGTCTGCAGGGACACAGGGGACCTTTCAAGGGTTAAGCTGGAGACTGGCTAGTCCAATTCCTTCCCCCTGCAGTCTAGGATGGTGGGTGCTATTATTTAAACCATTCTGGCAGCATGATATCCCTCCCAAATGGGGCCAGGCTCCAAGTATTTGCCAAGAACCACCTTGTAGGGGATAGAGATCACGTGACCAGGAAACCTTGAACTTGCTCAAGGCCTGATATGTACAAATCTTTTGCCTTAGATTTCACAAAGGCAGCTTACTCCAGGGAAGCTGAGGATGAACATCTTCTTGCTTTTTTTTTTTTTAAAGATTAATTAATTAGGCCATGCCAGGTCTTAGCTGTGCTATGTGGGATCTCTGACTTGTAGCATGTGAATCTTTTAGCTGTGGCATGCGAACTCTTAGAGGTGGCATGTGGAATCCAGTTCCCGGAAAAGGGACCAAACCTGGGCCCCCTTGCACTGGGAGCAGGGAGTCTTAGCCCCTGGCCCACCAGGGAAGTCCCTCCCTTGCTTCCTGAAAGCTGGGCCTGGGTCAGATCCCTCTCTGCTTCCCTCGTCACATTTAATGCACAGCACCTTACCCATGACAGGTGAGTGGCCCGAGGCCATGGTGCTGATTGCACATGGGGAAAGGTACTGGGTGCCCCAGCCTCTCTTTTCTTTGTCCTCTGTGTAACTTCCCTCTTTGAACCTTAGCGGCTGCAAGGCTGCTGCACTGCCTGGCCCCATGAAGCCCTCACACCTGATGAAGGTAAGGCGACAAAGTGGGCTTGTGGCCATAGAGAGGGCATGGGGTGGGGGATGCAGAATGAGACCTCCTCTGTCCGAATCCGGTGTCTCTGGCAGAGACGTGAGCTGCAGCTGTTCTCCCCAGAATATCTGCCTCCTCCCTAGAGAGCCAAGCGGATGCCCCGCCTCTGAGGGTGAGAAAGAGCCTATTGTCTGCCCTGCACGCGAGGAAGGCCTTTTATTGTCTGCTCGTTTGGCTAAGATGCTCTGCCTTATTGTGGGCCATTAATAAATGCATCTGTTTCGATTGCACCGGTATATTTGAACCCCTAAGTCTTCCTCAGCATACCAGAAGCAAACGTAACCACCCTCAGATCCAACACCCCAACAAGATGTATGTGACATTGAACTGGAAACTACTGTTGGTGTGCAGAGCAGGCACCTAGCATGCAGTGAGGATTTACCATGTGTTAGGAGGCGGGAAGAGTCCTGCTACAGAGTCAGGCAGACTGGGGTCCAAACCTCTACCAGCTGCTGACCTGCTGGGGGATTTGAGGCAAGGGACTCGCCTTTCTGAGCCTGGGTTTCTTCAAGTGCACTGAGAATGTGAACCTCTGCTTGCTTGGATCGTGTGGTATGATGGGTGTAGAACAGATGCATTGATGCCACATTTATTTCCCACGCTGTAAGATAGGTATTCCTGGAGAAGGAAATGGCAGCCCACTCCAGTAGTCTTGCCTAGAAAATCCCATGGATGGAGGAGCCTGGTAGGCTACAGTCTATGGGGTCGCAAAGAGTCGGACACGACTGAGCGACTTCACTTTCTTTCTTTCAAGGTAGGTATTAGCCACACCCACTTTGCCGATGAGAACACTGAGGCTGAAAAGTAAAGTAAATCAACCACAGTCACGTAGTCACGTAGCCAGCTCTGCTGGCTTCAAAATTCATTGCTCACTGCTAACCACTGCCTCAGACTCGAGCAGGCTGGCTCTTCGGTCTTCTTAAACGTGGCCAAGGATTGGAGTCAGGGAATGATGCGACCTAGCCTGGCCTTCTTATTGGCCTAGCTAGGGGCTGCTGGTGGGCTAGGTAGGCGGTTTGGGCCTTTCTGTGGATCCCGGGCCTCTTCCAAGTGCAGGTTTGGGCCTGGTGGCTACTCCACCAACCTTTCCAGCAGCGCCTGGCTGCTCTCAGCCTCGGGTCATGGTTTGGATCACTTGGTTCCTCCTGACACTCGCGGGCTCCTCGCCTGCCTCCCATCCTGGTAGATGTGGATTTCCTTGTATGGACTCGACACGGCTCATCCCAGACCCCGGGGTTGACTTTGTACATGGATGTCTTTTTTCCCCCTGTCTCCTCTAGCTTCCTGGAAGGCGGCCCATTTGATTTTTATAGGCACTGTCATTATAATTAACCTTCATTGAATTCTGCCCGGGACTGACTCAGGCTTCACTGGGGGAGGGGTAGTGAAACAATTTCTCATTTCTGCCACTTGCTGAGTGACCAACGCCCCTGATGAGATTTCACTCTCCCGAGTCTCAGTTTCATTATCTGTGAAATGGGCATGTGATGTTTGACCGTGTTGATGAGATGATTCTTTAACCCCCTCCTGGAAAAGATTTAAAGAGACATCACGCACTGGCCTTGCTCAGGGTGTCATGCCTATGAGTGAGCGTGACCCCCTAGGAGGGCAGGGCCTGGGTCTGCCTTCTCTGCTGTGTCCCAGGCTGCATAGATCATGTCCTGACTGGGCTCAGTGAGCCTGTGTGGAATGAATCATCACACCTATCGCCTATCTCTGGGAAGTACCACTTGGAGCTTCATAAGCCCTGGAGAGATTCGTAAAAGAAAATACGGATGGAACAGTTCACACGCACAAAGATGCCTGCAAGGAGAAAAGCAGGTAATTAAATCAATAGCCCAGTGTTTAAGAAGCACCATTGTTCCAAACGCAGGGCGTTCCTGTCTGGGTGTAGGGTGTCCAGAGCAGGGAAGGGGTGGCAGAAACTTGATGCCTAGGTGTGCTAGGCACTGTGGCAGACCTTTTGTGCACTGTAACTTATTGAGTCCTCTCAAACATTTTTCAGAGTTAGGGTATCACCTCCATTTTCCAAAGGAGGAAATAGAGAAGCAGGAGGGGATGTGACTTTTCAGAGGTCACACAGCAAGGACGAGGGAGAGCCGTGAAGCTGGATAAAGGCCTGGAGGGCATGCCTTTCTGTGTCTGCTTGCCCAGCCTCTGTTCCCTCCTTCTGGCAACAGGACCTTCACTTTCCTTTGGGGAAATAACCTTCTGCTCCTGTGACCCAGGCTTGCTGCTCAGAGTACCCACCTCTGGTGACTGGTTCAGGAGTGGGCAAGGCCAGAAGGGGTCAGGGAAAGAGGAGCTTGTGTGTGGGGGCAGGTGAGTTGGCAGGATGGGACCCAGGATGCTGGTGGCCATTTTGCCCCCGCTGGATTGGAGCGAACCCAGAGAGCAGAGCCCCAAGCACAGAGAAGTCAGCCCCTGACGGCACGGGTAAGCCCATGAGGCTAGCTTTACCCTTGGGCTTTCAGTCTTGGGGGCCAGTGCATGCATACTTTAGCTGAAGTCAGCTTGAGTGGGGTTTCTGTCACTTGCAACCCAAACCATCTTGGCTCATGTCATCTAGCGTGGGAGACCAGAAAGGAAAGGTCTTTCCCAGAAAGACCTGGGAAAGGACAGACCAGAAGGAGGGTGTGAATGGCTTGGCTGAACTGGAGAAAGAGCTTCCTGAGTGAGAGAGGATTTGAACTGTGCCTCAAAGGATAGGGGGAGTTAAACCTGTCAAAATGGTGTTGGTTTGGTCTTCTCTCTCTCTTTCCATCTCCATCGGCATTTCTCATTTCTCCCCCCCACCCCCCATCTCTTTTTCTCATGGGGCAGAGTCTGACTGCCACAGACAGTTGGGCAAAGGTATTTTCCTTGCCTGACTATTTTGCCCACCAAGATAACACTCTATGAAGTGATTCAGAACTTTGGGAGAAAAGTTACATCTTCTCTCTTGGGCAGAGCTTTCTGCCCCAAGGAAGGGACTTGAGGGAATATGAATGAGAGGACCAGGAGAGGAGTGTAATGTAGTATCAGCAAGGGCTGGTGAATCAGACAGATCTAGGGTCTTGCTCCAGAACAACCATTTCTCACAGCTGGGAGAACTTGGACTATCTCTAACTCAACTTCCCCGAGCCTCTGTTTCCACGTCAGTAAAGTGGGCATAAGACAGTGTTCAGAGGGTTGTTGTGGGGATAGAACAAGACTGGTCATTTATCTGACAAACAGGAGATATGGCAAAAAAAGAAAAGGAAAGGAAAAACCAATGCATGGTGTCCAGTCTTGAGGGCCTCCTTGAGAGAGGTGGAAAGTGCCTGGCTTGTAAAGTCTCCTGTTCTATCCTTCTTCCAGAATTGGCAGAGCGGTCACCTTGGGTTGTAGGGATTTGAGCTGAGCCAAGGGAACAGCAATAGCCTTCCTGAGTCAGGGCCCTAAGGGGAAGGTTCTAAATGGTCAAGTGTGGGCTCTGCAGTCAGGGTTGAATCCTTGCTGCCTCATTCTCTAGTCCTAAAACTTGGAGTAACTTATTTAACCTCTCTGAGCCTCAGTTTCCATATCCATAAAGTGGGGCTTATTATATTGCCTCTTGGTAATTGTAAGGTTGACATGACGTTGAATCTCATTTGATAAACATATAATAAAAGACAACTTACTATTGTCAGCATTTAATCCTGACCACTATCCTTTGGAGTAGGTGTTATCATGCCCATTTTATTGATGAGGAAACAGAGGTTCAGAGAAGGTTCATGGCCCCTTTGGGCTATGAATGATCTCGTTCATCAAATCTTCCCCTGAAGGATGTGAGCTGAGCCTGGCTTCCCATTCCAGGACCCCTATTAGGCTAGGGGGTGGTGGACTTCAATCAGGAGTATTTCCAGCATGCTAGGATCTCATCAACCTGCCAGCTTCCCCTGAGCACTGCTGGCCTGGGAAGGCTAGCTCTCTTAGAAGAGGCTGGCCTGAGCCTAGGCCCCAGCTGGAAGATCTGATGTGTCTGAGGAGACACCCACCCCCAGTCATTCCTTCCCCATGTCTCTGGCCAAGGACAGAGAGAGTGAGCTACAGCTCAGAACGTGTCGGCCTGTTCCAGGGCTCACGCCCACAGGGGAGAGCTCTTTCCCAAGAGCCCAGGAAATGCCTGGGCGGCATTCTTGGCCAGTAACTTCCTCCTCCACCCCTCCAGACCTGCCTCGTCCTCCGGCCACTCCCTCCCTGCCCCTCAGAGCCGAGAGCAACGGCTCTGAGTGTGGTCCCTGCACCCACAGCACCCACGTCACCTGAGTGCCTGTCAAGACATTGAAAACGCTGACCTGCGTGCCAGACAGTGGTGTCAGTCTGCTTGGGCTGGTGTTACAAAATACCACTGGGTGCTTTAAAGAGCAGGGATGTGTTTTCTCACGCTCTGGAGGCTGGAAGTTCAAGACCAAGGTGTCAGCAGGGTTTTTTTCCCTGAGGCCTCTGAGCTCAGCTTGAAGCCCGCAACTTCTTGCTGCGTCCACAGTGCAGTCTTCTCTTGGCTGCATACATGTCTCTCACTGTCTTTATCCCAGTTTTCTCTTCTTAACAGCATAGCAGTTAGATTAGGTTTAAGCCCTAACCACCCTCATTTTAGGGCTTCCCTGGTGGCAATGGTGGTAAAGAACCTGCCCGCCAATGCAGGAGACATAAGAGATGCGGGTTCGATCCCAGGGTCGGAATGATCCCCTGGAGGGCATGACAACCCACTCCAGTGTTCTTGCCTGGAGAATCCCATGGACAGAGGAGCCTGGAGGGCTATAGTGGATGGGGTTTCAAAGAGTCGGACATGACTGAAGCGACTGAGCATGCACACATCCCCGTTTTAACTTAATTGCCTCCTTAAGGCCCTATCTCCAAATACCATCACATTCTGAGAGACTGGGTGTTAACGCTTCAACATAGGAATTCTGAAGGGACATAAATCAGCCCGTAACACCTAATGAATCAGAAACTCTGGGACAAAGCAGTCTGTGTTTTAAAGAAGCCTTGGGTGAATCTCATGCATACTCAAGTGTGGAAGCCATGGAATGGAGCTTACAGCACCCGCAAGGTCGTCTGTGCTAGCCATTTAATCAGTCAGCAAGTGATCTGGGCTACTGAGTGACGGGGGCAGGGGTCACACAGAAACCAGACCCTGTCTTCCTGGGAAGCATACACAATTTGGACAGGGAAACAGACACCACAATTGATTTAGAATATTACACTAGGTGACTTCCCTGATGGTCCAGTGGTTAACAATCTGTCTTCCAATGCAGGGGACGTGAGTTCAATCCCTGGTCGGGGAACTAAGATCCCACATGCTGTAGGGCAACTAAGCCCACACATGTGCTCTTACTACTGGGCCTGCATGATCTAGAGCCCACGCACCACCATGAAGATCCCACGTGCCACAACTAAGACCCCATGCAGCCAAAAATAAATAAATATGTATGTACACCTATGGCTGATTCATGTTGGTAAAGGGCAGAGACCAACACAATATTGTAAAGCAATTATCCTCCAACTAAAAATAAATAAATAAATAAAGACGAAACAAACAAAAGAGGGAGGAGACATACACCTAGAGCTGATTCTCTTCGTTGTGCAGGAGAAAGCAACACAACATGGTAAAACAATCATACTCCAAAAAGACAGACATTCCACCTCCACTCATTAGCTGTGTGATCTAGTGACAGTGTTCAGCCTTGCTATGACTTGCTTCCTTGTTTCTAAAGCATGAGTCTTAGCGGCCACTGTGGAGCTGTGCTGAGGATGCCGCTAGATCGAGCAAATAAAGGCCTGAAAGCAGGGCCCTGCGGAGGGAAGCATCAGTGTGTGAATTTTCTTCAGCGTTGCAATTTTTGTTGCCTCTGCCGTTGGTCTGGGTGCTCCTCTACGATGCTCTACCCTATGTTGCCAGCAGCTCCAAGCCAACTTTGGGTGCCCCTGGGCGCGACCCTTCTCTCTCAGAGTCTCGATTTCTCCTTTGCAAAATGAGGGCCATAGCTCAGACCAGGGCATTCAGTGGAGATGTCCCCAGGGATGGGTGAACTAAGCATCTTTATTTTCATTTGTCTTATATCCTGGAATTATGTATAAGATTTCATTTGAACAAAGGAATCTATTGCTTTAAAACAAAACAAAACAAAAACTTCAAAAAAGCCTCAATACAAATGGATGAGAAGTTCTCCAAAGGCCTTCCAGGCTCAGAGCTGATGAATCTTGTTGAAAAAATCATGATAGGGTAACAGTTAAAGTTGTCCGTTATAAATATCACCCTGGCACAGAGCTCGAGTTTCTCATGTATATAATTCCTGCCCCCATTAGGCCTGGTAATGCCTGCATGCCGGGATATATGATACCTCTCAGATGGGCTGCCGGCCGTCTTCTGGGATTTATGTGTGGCTCCTGCTTTCCCTCATACAAACACTGCCCCCTCGGTTCCTTCCATCTTTCCTAATAAGTCATCCTGCTCACCCTTGGTAGTCTCTCTCAGTTTTCCCTGAACTGCCTCCAGCTGGCCTCTGTTTATGCAGCAGGCAGATGCCCATCGGCAGAGTCCAAGGGCTTCGTGTGAGAGGGGCCTCAGCTCAGACAGGGTGTTGAGTCGACCTTAGAGCTGTGGCTCTCAAAGTTTTTAAGAATGTCAGGATCTCCTGGCAAATGTGTTAAAAATGCAATTCCCTGGGCCCTGGGTCTTCTGATTCAGCGTCTGACAAGGGGTCCAGGAATCTGAACATCTCATGAACCGCACATGGACTTCTGAAGGAATAGACACATTGACCTGGGCATAGATCAAGTTATACTGCTGGAGACGACTCTCTGCTTTAGCCAGATCATTTATTCATTCATTTATTCAGCCAGCCAGAGAACCAGCAGGTCCTTACTGAGCATCACTTCTGCCAGGCATTGTGCTGAGTTAAAAGATAAGTGTTACCCCGACCCTCCCCTTGCCAAGCACACAGGACAATTTGGGAGCATCCAGATTAAAGTCTAATAGAATGAGACATTAGAGGCAGCAGGTTAAAGAGGTGACTCCCCAGGTTATGGAATGAGTTAGACGTGCTGCTAAATAACTTGGTGACCTTAGGTAAATTGCTTAACCTCTCTGAGCTGTACTTTCCTCCACTGTCAAGTGACATAATAACAGTACGTGCTGCTCCGGGAGGGTTACCACGAAGATTAAACAGGTTATTTAAGTGCGTGAAGCTCTTAGCTGATGCCCAAAATGCATTTGGTTCTCAGTAAACAGTAGTGATTTCATTTGCTTTGGTGAAATTTGCTTTAGATGTTTAGTTTCCTTTTTAATCACCCCAGTCATTTTGCTGCAAGAAGAACACTTCTATACTTGGCTTTTCTGTATTTCTTTTCAGATCAAGGTCCTTTTCCCCCAGTACATCCTGGGCTGGGCCTTGGTTCGTCCTTCTCTACACAAGTCCATGGCCCTTTTCAGTCTTGGATAGGGGCTGAGAGCTCAGGCTCTGGCACTGGGTGGGTCTGCATCCTGATTCCAGCTGTGTGACCATGGGCAAGTCACTTCAGCTCTCTGAGTCTAAAGATGGTACCTTTGTCATTGCTGTTCATTCGCCAACCGTGTCCCACTCTCTGTGACCCCATGGACTGCAGCAGTCCAGGCTTCCCTGTTCATCACTGTAAGACAGTATCTACATCATGTTATTGAGGTGTTAAATAAAAATTAGATATACAATGCTTATCTAGGTATATATTAAGCAGTCATGACATATTAGCTATCATTAGTTATTCACTGAATCAATATTCATTGAGTACTTACAAAGTGCCTAGCTCAACATGTGAATAACGATATATTATAACAGTTAGTCCATACAGGTCCAACAACAAGTGAATAAATAAATATAGATATATGTCAGATTGCATTGAGCATAGTGGAGAATATAAAGCAGAGGAAGGAACTGACTGTGATGGGGTTTTGTGTGGGGGGTGTTGGGGTTGCTAATCTAACTAGGATGCTCCAGTGAGCCCTCATCGAAAGTATGATATTTGAACAGAGATTTGAAGGCAAGGAGACAGCAAGCCTATCTGTTTGAAAGCGCATCCTTAGCAGAGAGAAGAGCAGATGCAGAGGCCCTGAGGTGCAAATGTGTTTGGAGTGTTAGAGGAAAATCAAAGAGGCTGCTGGGACTGGAGTCCAGTGGGTGAGGGGTGGAAACAGGCCAGATAGGTAAAGGAGAGGGGATAGTAGGGGGCTGTGGTGAAACCTTGGCGTAAGGTTGTGAGTGGGAACTGAGATATTCAGGAGTTTAAAACACTAGATTTTGCTCCTGAAAGTCAATGAAATGTTAAAGTCTGAGCTGAGAAAGGAAATCAATCACCAATGAAGTTACTGTAGGGCAGGTTATAGTGGCATTTTACTGTTTTGGACTTTATTCTGGGCAGGATGGGATAAAAGCAGGAAGACCACTTGGAAGCTTATATGCAGGTGAGGTATGACCAAAGCAGAAGTGGTGAGAAGGAGGAGGCCTGTGGCTCTGTTCTGACAGGACGTCTTCTCTTACGGGCTCCTCTCAGCCCCTAGGCCACCCTCCTATAGGCAGTGCCTCCCCATGGCCGTCCAGGGGCCACTGAGCATATCCTCAGCCATCACTGCTGCCCTGGGCCCAGGCTGTTTTCGCAGGAAGGAGTCCAGGTTTCACATGATGTGTGGGTTCTATCCTCACAATGGTGTCCCCTAAGAGACACCCCAGGAGTTCACACAGGCACTGAGCGCCTATCTCCTCTCCAGTCACATGTTCAGCTTCATCTCTGACTGCTCTCTCTTGACCTCTCCCCCCCGCCAAGTAGATAAATGGCCTCGCTCTGCTCTGGGCTCGGCTCAGGTCACATAAATCATCTGGCTGCACACACACACGCTCTCTCTCCCCTGACCAGGACAAACCTTCCTGCGATAAACCATGAGTATTTATCTCAGTCTGTCTCATGTGTGTCCTGAAAACAGGAATGGTTTGGGGCTGGGGTGTGTTTTCAGCATCACGGTCTGCTCCTCTTATCCCCCAGAGTTTGACAGGTCCAAGTCAAGCCAGGATTAAGTTGACACACAAAACTGACCTGGGCTAAATCGTGAACCCTCTAAGGACTGCTGAGTGTCATTATCATTGTCCCAAAAGCAACTTCCTCTTCCTGCAAATAAGTACCCTACAGGGTGCCAGCGACAGTGACGTAGATGAGAATAAAGCCACCTCCCACCCTAGAAGAGCTTGCAGGCCAGTGGTGAGGTCTGATGACTATAACCCAGGACCGAAGTTGCTAAAGTAATGGCAGGAAGGCAACACATTTCTCCGAACACTCACTAAGGGCCAGGATCTATGCTAAAGACCCAGTTAGCGTTAACATGTTCAAACCCCAGAACAGCCCTACTTGGTAGGGGCATGCTCCTGTCTGCCAAGTTCCCTGACTCCAAACAGCCCTAGGAGGGCCCTGGGGACAGAGCCAGGTAGGAGCCTCTGACCTGGGGTTAAATGTCCTTTGGCATCCCAGAAAGAAAACACGTGATTGAGCCTTGCTTCCATGAAGAGGCCCTTGACAGGTGAAAAGTTATTACAGGCAGTAGTGTCAGCGTGGCTCAAGAAAGATACATGTGATCCCATTGAATACTCTCAGCCACTCTAGATCCTGTTATTGTGCCCATTTCCAGAGATCAGAGGGGTCAAGTGAGTTGCTCAAGGACACACAGGAGACAATGTTACAGATTCCTACATCTGGTCACTAAACCACTAGATCTTCTGTCTCCAGATGATTAATAATGTCATAGCTACACTTCAGGAAGAGCCTCCTCAAGGGCTAGTTTGGTCTCAGATGTCGGAAAGTCTGGCCCAGAATGTGAGGACCCCAAGGGCTCGGCGAAGTAGCTTGGACTTGAGATTGAGTGAACACTTGGTAAGCCAGGCATGCAGAGGCAGAGTCTTGAAGGTTTGTTCTAGAGGGAACCCCCAATAGCTCCCACCCCTTTTGCAGGAAGCCTGACTCTCCCAGACCACAGCCCCACGCCCAGCCATGATGACATCCAGACTCTACACAAGGGCCTCTGAAAGGGGACAGGATGCAATTCCACGGCCCCTGGCAACCCTCCTTCTCCCAACACCACCCTCCCTGGACCAGAAATCCCCTGAATCCTTTCCTTCTTCTTCAAGGCCCTCCCTTAGGAGGGATCTTTGTGTGAGAGAGGAACGATGCTGCTTTGGGAGGATGATAGGCCAGCCTGGGAGGGCTCAGAGCCTGGCCTAGCTGGGTCTTCATGCCAGGAAAGGTGGAGGCGAGGGGCAGAAGAGCATGTGGCATTGAGGGGAAGGGGCTGGGAGACTGTGGGGATGAGGTGGGCTGGGCGGTGGCCTCTCCTGTTATGGAGAACCCAAGGCCCTAGGGGGCTGGGATGGGTGGGAGGGAGTCTCATGACTCATGTTTCCTGCGCCTTAGGCCACTCATCCCTCAGAGCCTCACTTTCCTCCCTTGGATCTCGGGCCTGGGGGGAGGAGAAAATGAAGCGGGATGTGGAAGAGCCTAGAACTGTGCCTGGCACACAGAGAGGGTCTATTATCCGTGTGAGCCTCCGTGGGACTGGGACCCTCCAGAGACCCCTTCTGTGGCAGGAGACGCAGAATGGCCGGCTTGGGGTGGGGAAGGCAGCCTTGACTGTGTTCTGCCCCACGGCGCTGTTTTCCTTCTGCGGGCGGCTGAGGCTGTTTTGGGGGGTGGGGGTGGCTAGGCTTAGCTCTTAGCCAGAGATGTCTTAGCGTTTGATGTGATACTGCTGTTGTTTTTGGCTCTACATCCAAGACTCCTGCGTGGCTAATTACTCATTGTCTTGGAAGCCTGGCGCAGGAACCCGAGGAGGGAGGGTGGAAAGGGCTGGTTGCTGTTTTTCTCCTGGTTAAAGAGGCAGTGTCACTGCAGTGATGAGTTGAGCCTTCTGCTTGATCTCAGCTGAATTGAGAAACAATCTATACACAATACGATGCACATGACTTAGGACACAGTCCAGTTAGTTTGCATAAAACTCCCATAAACCAATAAAACCCATAAACACATAAAATCACCAGCCTAATCAAGATATGGAACATTTCCATCTCTGAATAAAGTTGCCACTCGCCTTCTGTCAATATCCCCACCTCTGCCCCAAATAACCACTAATACCCTTTCTGTCTTTATATATTATTTTTCAATCTTTTCTAAGATTTCATATAAACGGAGTCCTGCAGTATGGATTCTTTTGTATCCTCTCATGAAGGCTCCTCTCATGAAGCATTTCTGAAATTCACCTGTCTCATGTGTGAGTCGTTGCCCCATTCCTTCTTGTTGCTGAGCTGTACTCCACTACGGGTATGTGACACAGCTCCTTTATCCACTCAGTTATTATTAAACACTCTGGTTGCTTTTAGTCTGGGGCTCGTATGAACGTATAGCTGCTATGAATGTTCTCATACAAGTCTTTAGGTGAACACGTGTTTTCATTTCCCTCAGACAAATACCGGGAAATGGAGATGCTGGGTCATATAAGTGTATATGTAGTATTATGAGGAATTTCCAGATCTTTTCTCAAAGTAGTCATGCCATTCTCATCGGTTTTGTCTAAGAGCTTCAGGTGTTCCATTTTCTCGCCAACATTTGATATTGGCAATCTTTTAAATTGTAGCCATTCAATTACACAGCCAACAAAAAGGAAGTTGTGCCATTTGCAGACATGGATAGACCTAGAGAATGTCAGAGTGAAATAAGTCAGAAAGAAATGTGAAGTAATTAGCCTCCAACTAATAAAAAAAAAAAAAAGAAAGAAAAAAAAGAAAAAAAAAAGTCAGAAAGAAAAGCAAATGTATAATATTGCTTTTATGTGTAATCTTGAAAAATGCTACAGATAACCTTATTTGCAAAGCAGAAATAGAGACATAGATGTAGAGAACAAATGTATGGATACCAAGCGGGGAAGCAGCAGGTGGGATGAATTGGAAAGTGGGGATTGACACGTATACATAGTGTATGCACTCACTTAGCCGTGTCTGACTCTTTGTGACTCCACGGACTGTAGCCCCCAGACTCCTCTGTCTGTGGAAGTCTCCAGGCAAGAATACTGGAGAGGATAGCCATTCCCTTCTCCAGGGTGTCTTCCTGACCCAGGGATCGAACCCAGGTCTCCTGTGTTACAGATTCTTTACCATCTGACCCACCAAGGAAGCCTGGCATACATACATGCCTATGTATAAACCCGTTAACTAATAAGAACCTATGGTATACCACACGGAGCTCACCCCAACGCTCTATGGGACCAAAGTGGAGGAGCTCCCGAGAAAAGGGGGTGTGTGTGTAACTGCAGCTGATTTACTTAGCCGTACGGCAGAAACGAACACACTGTAAAGAAACCATGCCCAATAAAACTGATAAGGCAAATTATAACCATTCAAGTGGTAGGTAGTGTTATCTTATCACCGTTTCAAATTTGCAGTTCTCTGGTGATCAGCAGCGTGAAGCATATTTTCACAGGTTTATCTTTCATGGGATTTTGAAAATGAAATGTGAGTACTGAAACACGTCTTTGGCCTTCTCGTGAGGAGAACTTGGAGACTTGGGAGGGGATTAGAGGATCATGTGCCATAATCCTTATTTCAACTAACCTATTTGTATATGCGAATTGTTCATTATGTGAGTAACATATGTAAATAAATTCATATTACAAGAATATTAAAGCATTTTGTGTAAGACTTGAGATCCCTTTGACCAAGTGCTCCTCTACTAATCTGCTTGCTTCTCCTCAGAGGTCCTTCTTTATATTTGCAGATTGTTCCCATAGAAAATACTCAGTATTTATTTCTCTGTGTGTATGCTCTTTCATAAATAACGTAATTCTATACAAATCATTCTTCAGCTTGTTCTCATCATCAAACTCTCGTGGAGACCTTGCCATGTCATTATCGATAGACCTGCTCTGTTCTTTTTAGTTGCTAAGAATTCCATTGTAAGGTGAGTCATAGTTTATCAATTAATTTCCCTGCTGCTGGATATTGAAGTTAGTTTGCGGTGTTTTGCTGTTACAATGATACTGGGAACATCTTGTCCTTGGCACTTTTGTTGCCTGTTTGTTTCTCAAGGTAGATTCTAAGGAGAGGAACTTGAGGAAATTGTATCAGCAATTTATCTCTTGCTGCAATAATTCTGAGTAACAAATGAAAGTGAAAGTTGCTCAGTCAGGTCTGACTCTTTGTGACCCCCACAGACTATACAGTCCATGGAATTCTCAGGCCAGAATACTGGATTGGGCAGCTGTTCCCTTCTCCAGGGGATCTTCCCAACCCAGGGATCGAACCCAGGTCTCCTGCATTGCAGGCAGATTCTTTACCAGCTAAGTCACCAGGGAGTGTAACAAACAGTCCTAGATTTAATGGCTTAGAACAATAATCTTTCATTCTTTCTCATCAGTCAACAAGGTGGTTGGGCAGTTCTGCTGATCTGATTGTGGTTATGCTTCCTTATGTGTTTAAAGTTCACTGGCACGTCAGCTGGGGAAGGCTGATCTTAAATGGCTTTAGCTGGGACAGCCCATTTCTGCCCCGTATGGCCTCTCTTCCTCAATCAGATTAGCCTGGGCTTGTTCTCCTGGTGGCGGCAGGGGTCTAAGAGTGAGGGGATGTGTGCAGGGCCTCCTGAAGTCTGGGCTCAGAACTGGTTCACGATCACTTTTGCTCCATTCTGTTGACCAAAACAGACCACAAGAGCACCCTAGATCCAAAGGATGGGGAATAAAATCCACCTCTAGAAAGGAAGAGTGACAATCACATTGAAAGAATATGGAGGGAGCAAGTGAGGGGTGGAATTTGGGCCACTTTTTGCAATCAATCTACCACACTTTTTGAGTAGGCACATGTTCCATTCTACTGGATGCTGCCAAGCTGTCCCCCAAGTGGTTGGTCCTACGGTCTGCATCCTACAGGCAGTGGGCAGAAGGATTGCTTCCCCACACCCTCCCCCGCACAGAGTCTGAGCACTTGGCAGGCACTTGGGCTGGATCTGTCCTTCTCCACACAGTGTAAGCTTTTATGAAGACAGTGGAGCAATGAAAGGCATCCTCTAGAGTATCAATTTTACTCATCTTTTTGAGGATCAAAAACCCATTTTTTAAAAATCAAAACAAACACAGATATAACTCATCAAAATGCAAAGTTTACATGAAGTCTTAAGAAAAAAAAGGTAAAATTTCAAAGAAATATCTTGCTATCAAAGCCAGTTACTTTAGATTTTACACCATACTCTCAGAATGTCTGCATTTGTTCACTTGTGGCTCAGCTAATACTGAGAGCTCACCAGGCAGGGTTTTGATGTCAGGGACACAGGGGGTGAGCTGAGAGTCAAGGTCCCTTCCCTCGTGGAGCTGAATATTTATGGAGAGGAAAGAGACAAAAACATTAATATTGTAATTTCAAAAAAGATAGAAGCCATAAATAAAATAAAACAGGGTAATACGGTAGAGCCTCCAGGGTTGGGAAACTTCATTGACTCCTTGATGGCCTCAGCAAATATTTACTGAGTTTCTTTTGAGGATCAAGTCACCATTCTAGGTGCTGGGGTCACGGAACAAAGATCCTTGCCCTTCTAGAGCTGATATTCCAGGGGAGGCAGGATGGCAGAGACAGACAACAAACAGTAGAGATAAGAAATATAAGTTATCCAGTGTATTAGGTGATGGGCTTCCCAGCTGGCTCCCAGGTGGTAAAGAATCTGCCTGCCATTGCGGGAGATCCAGGTTCAATCCCTGGGTGGGGAAGATCCCTTGGAGTAGGAAATGGCAATGCACTCCAGTATTCTTGCCTAGAGAATCCCAAGGATAGAGGAGCCTGGTGGACCACAGTCCACTGGGTTGCACAGAGCGGGACACAGCTGAGTGGCTAAGCACGCGCACATGTGTTAGGTGATAAGGGCTTTGTCCACTCCATTGCCCCCAGCCCCGCCCGACAAAGAAGAGCAGGATAAAACGGCGAATCAGTCCTGAGAGATGTTGGGGGCAGTAGCCGAGTGAAACGGGAGGCAGGGGCCTCCTGGCAGCAGTGAAGGAGGGAGGGAGGAGCCACGCCCTCCTATGGGATGAGAGTGGTCCAGGGTCAGGGCACACCTACAGCAGAGGCCCAGGTCAGGGGTGTGCACGGTCAGTGAAGGAGCAGAAAGAGGCCGGGGGGGCCAGAGCAGGGGAGGGAGAGCGGGTGATGAAGCCCCAGAGGGAGTCACACAAGCCGTGACAGGCTTGGGGGTTTTCACCCTGCACCAGTGTGGGCCACTGCGGGGTCTGAGCAGAGGAGGGATGTCCTCTGCCTTCTGTTTCCAAAGGTCCCACTGGTTGCTGCAGAGAATACGCTGTAGGCAGAGGGGCGGCGGCAAAGGCGACCAGCCGGGAGGCTCCGGCAGCTGTCCAGGTGGTGGGGGCTCAGCCCAGGGTGCCAGCGGTGATGGGTGATGGAGTGAAGCGGCCAGACTCTGGATCTGTCCCGGTCAAAGCCCATTTGCTCCCATTTGATTCCTTGGGGAAAGAGAGTCCAGCCAGCACCTTCTGTTGCCCATCACCCCCACCATGGTTCAGCACTGACTGTTGGGACTCAGGTCCCAGGAGATGTTCATTGTTGACGTTTCTCCCTCTGAGAGCAATGGGGTTGCTACCCAGGAGTAACTCAGGGAAGATGGCATGTAGCCTCTAACTCTGACCCCAGTTGGTCATCTCTCTGCAGAGGCAGGAAATTAATTTAAAAAAATTTTTTTTAAATGTGGACCATTTTAAAGTCTTTATTGAATCTGCTACAACACTGCCTCTGTTTTATGCCTTGGTCTTTAGGCTGCAGGATATGTAGGATCCTAGCTCCCTGGCAGGGACTGAACCCACACCCTCTGCGCTGGAAGGTGAAGCCCCGCCCACTGGACCCCCAGGAAGTCCTGGGGAGTTGAGCAGAGGGAGAGCTGGGATGGGATCCGAGGCCCAGGTCTGTGTGCTGTTTCGGCTTCTTTTAAACTGTGGTTCTTTTGTGGTCTCAGTGTCTCCTGTTCAAGTAGGAGACTCCTATCAGATGGGCAGCCAGCTAGCTTCCGGGAAGATTCTAGCAGGTCAGGGACAGAGGCAAGCTGATGACAAATGTCCTGCCTTCTCCCATGCCATCCCACACAGGGAGGGGAGGCACAGGAGGCAGAGAAGCCGGGAGATCATAAACCAAACAAACAAGCCAAGAGAACAAGCTTTGTAAACCCAGCCCAGGAGGACGCCTGGGGCACCTCTGAGGTTTCTTTTAGGGCTGTTGCTGACAGGCAGGTTCTGTCCCTGCAAGGCAGGGCCTGGGAGGGACCACATCACACCTGAGAGATAAGCTGGACCCCTTTTCTAAACGATCACCTGAACAAAAGCATAAACACTGCACAAATGGGTGAGCCAAGGTGAGCTGGGCTCTCGATGGCATCACACAGATATGCGTGCAAAAGTGCAATAGCAGTACCTCTTAGACAACACGCAGCCTGTCTGCTCAGGTTCCAACACCGCCCGAGCACCCGCTGTGTGCCAGGGGCTTTCATCTGCGTCGTTTGGTTTGACATGTTCCATAGAAGTCGGGGAGCAGCTTGGCAGTGGGAGACACTCACTTGTTTGTTGTTAATTTCAACCAGTAACTAGGCAGCTTCATACATGTTTCCTCATCCAGTCCCTCCAACAACCCTTGGAGGTGAGGACTTTCATTCTTGCTGTACAGGTGAGGATGCTGGGGCTCAGAGAGGTGGAGTGACTTGTCCAGAGTCACACAGCTGGCAGAGACAGAGCTGGGATTGGAACCCAGTTTGTAACCTTGTCCTTCTCCATCTGTCTTTGCCACCTGGGCGGGCAATAAACATGAATAAGAATAATGACAATAGCTTTGATAGCCTCAACCTACTGAGCAGCATTTATATACCAGGCACTGCCCTAAGCATGTTACAGGCATCATTTCATTTGCTCCCCTGCCCCTGGGAGGGGGCTGGGAGCTGGCACGGGGAGCACTGGGTAAGTGGGTATGTGTGGGGAGGGGGGTACTGAGCCAGGTTGATGACACAGCACCTCTCCGGGGGCTTCCTGATCTGTGCAGGGATGGGGTGCGCCTTGCTTGGAGCCATGAAATGAAGTAAAAATCCGGGGTGATGCAGTGGCTGGCCTGAGCCTAACAGATCTTGCCGCACTGATGGCAGCCGGCTGAGAGCTTTGCAAGGGCCAGTGGCTGTCCACACGGCCTGGCCTCTGTCACGCTGTCATTCATCCTGGAAGGCGGGGGAGCGTGGCAATTACAGCTTTGAGCCCCGAAGATGAGAGCATCGAGTCTGAATCTCAGGCCTGCCACACACTACCAGATGATCCCTCCGATGATCATCTCCTGCTTCCTCACTTTACCCCTCAGAGGTTGGTGGGTGGTCACTCATTCAAAGGTCTGTCTGCCTGGAGCTGGGGACCACGGCAGGCTCGATCTGCTCTTGAAGATATGCTCTTTCTGGGACCCCCCTGTCTCGCACGGCCTGCCAGGGAATGGGAATCAGAAATGGGGTGGGAAAACAGGTGGCTGGCAAAGAAGACCTGTCCCTTGCAGAAAAGTCTGGGCTGCTGTAACAAAGTGCCCCAGAATGAGTGGTTTCTGCAACAGACGGTCTACATGTACTGTTTCCTGGAGGCTGGTGGCTGAGATCAGGGTGTCGGCGGGGTTGGTTCTCTCTGGTGGCGGGCAGGGAGAATCTGTTCCTGGCCTCTCTCCTAGCTGCTGGTAGTCAACAGCAGTATTCGGGGTTCCTTGGCTTGAGGGAGCATCGCCCTGACCTTAGTCTTCATCTTCAGATGGGGTTCTCTGTGCATGCACGTGTGTGCCTCCCCTCTGCCTCACTCTCTGTATCCAAGTTTCCCCTTTTTATAAGGACACCAGCCATCCTGCACCATGTCCCAACCTACTGAACTCATTTTAACTTGATTACCCCTGCAAAGACCCCATCTCCAAGTAAGGTCCTAGGACATATGAATATAGAAGTAACACAACTCAGCCCATAATAACCAGGGAGGGAGGGAACCATGGTGGTCTTCTTCATCTGCTCTCTGCAGGAATTGTCAGCAGAGACTGGGTCCCTCTGCACCACTGCTGCCCAAGGCACCCTCTTCCCACTGAAGTGGAAGGAGAGGATCAGGGAGGGCAGCTGAGCTGCCCCATCACGTGGGTACAGTGGGGCCAGGACACTCCTCTCTGTGGTCCCCATCACCTGGCTTTGCCTCTTTGGAAGTTTATAGAAAGGGGAGACCAGGGTGAGTTTTCTGAAAAACTTTTCTAAGAAAAAGGTCACCAAATTATCCTCAGGAACACCTTGAGGGCAGGGCCTAGGCTGGTGAGCATAAGCAGCTCTGGTCTTGGAGTCCTGATCCCACTTCTTCAGTGCCGTGTGGCTTTGGGCAAGTTGCTTAGCCTCTCTGAGCCTCAGTTTCGTGACTGATAAAATGAAGACTCATATCTACTTTTTAATGTTATGAAGATTAACTGAGGGAATGTGGGAATGTTCAGCACAGAGCTGGTCCCAGAGAAACCACTCAGGAAATGTTTGCTCTTCTTGCAATTGCTTATGTGATTGGGTGAACAGTGAAAGAGTAACTGCTCTTAAGGTCACTGGTTTCCTGATCATTCCATCCTTGGAACTCATAAAACCTGCTTCTGGCATCAGATGTGAATACCATCCCCAACAGTTACTAGCCTGTGATCTTGAGCAAGTAATAACCATCCTGACCCTCAATTTCCCTTCTAAAGAATGGGAAGAAGAGATTTCCAGAGTTGGCAAGAGAGTAAAGTGATGTGACCTCATCTGCAAAGAGCATCACCCAGGGCTTGGCACACGGCACCCTCAGGAAACAGGCCCCTGTCGCTGAACGAGTCTGGGGAGAGCAGCTTCTGTGGGCAGTGGGCGGTCTGCCCACGTAGCTTTGGGCAGGCGTAGTGTTTCCATGGCGGGCCTGGGGGTGTTTCTATTTTCAGATGACACTCAGTGACATCTTAACAATGCTGGAATGATATAGGACCCAGCGAAACAACCGTTTCCTACCAAGGATCTGAGCCTTGATGGGCAGGGAGGGAGGTGTCCCTGACCCTGGCAGCCTGGGAAGCTGAGTTTTATTTTTTTATTCTTTATTTTTCGGAAGCTGAGTTTTAACTGAGCAAAAGGGATCGGGCCCAGTCACTACCATTCTGCCACACCTGGCCCAGACCTCTGGAAACATCTTTAAATTACCCGGCTCGAGTGCACCTTAGGTCCCTCTGGATCCTTCCTTCACTCGCCATCTCCTCCCTTCTCTCTCCTCTCTTCCCGCCTTTCTTCTTTTCTCCTTTCCTCCTCACTTAGCTGTCCCCTCACCTCTCCTTTCCTCCAGGCCAGGAGAGTGCCTACAAATCCTCCCATACCAGGCTCAAATGTCAGCCCCCTGAGAGGTGGGGACTCTCTCCTCTCAGCCTCCTTAGCCTCAGGGCTCCCCCACCCCAATCCTGGATCTCTTTGCATACGCCTGCCTCCCCAGCAGGGCAGGATGAGAGTTCCTTTCAGTCCAGCCTAGGATGGAGTCACCTTTTACCCCCTGAGTCCAGGACAGGGCCTGGCCCAGGGCTGGCTGGTGTGCGGTAAATATTTACTGAGTTAAGTGGCAAGCAGATGGCAAGTGTCCAGGGAGTTCAAAGGAAAGGATGGTCATAAGAAGCCCAAATCAGGGAAAGCTTCCTGGAGAAGGTGAAACTTGACCCTGGCCTCGAAGCGGTGGCGCGGGAGGCGGTGGTAGGGTGGGTGGGGGTGAAAGGACAAGTGACGGGATTCGTGGCAGAGGGAAGGGCATGTGCAAAGGCCCAGAGATAGGGCTGCCAGGGTGTATCAGGATCTGCGGGAGTAAAGCAGACGCCGGGGAGATGGAGTTGGAAGGAGGAGGTAAACATTTCTGTTGGAAACTGGGATCTCAACCCTGCCCTCACTGAATGCAATCACATAGTGTAGCGTAGACCCGGCCGAGAAGTTATGAATAAATGGGAGCTGGGGTCAGCCCAGCACGTGCTGAGCCCATCTCCATGCACTACCCAGTCAGACGTCAGTTCTCTGGGACTCAAGCTGCTTGGCTCCCTGGGTCTGACCGGGTGGGAAATCAGCAGGTTCTGCAGTTCCTGTCCGGCCCGCCTAATCCATCCCCATCCCATCCACCGTCCCGGAGATTGCCGGCCTCTCAGTCCCATCCTGCTGTGGGAACCGCCAATGTCAATAGGATTTCCCTGAAAACACTCAGAAGGAGAGGGGTTTTCTCAGGTGTGTTAAGCTTGATTCAACAGCTGATGTGATGTTTCACGATCAGTGTGAGAAAGATCACTGGGCCCAGGGCCAACACCCAGCAGGCACAAGGGACACAGTGCCTAAGGCCCACGAGACCTTCAAGGGCAAAAGAAAATATGCTCATTTCTCATAAAAGTGTAAAATATTAATACGACCTTCTCTGGATACATGCATCTTTATGCTGATGCTGTCACAAATGTGATTTTCCGGTAATTTTTGTGGAGTAAGGGCTATGGAGAGAAAAGAAGCCGGGACCCAAGCAATGGTGTCGCAGTCTGGCCCTGACATCTGATGGGGCGGGGCAAACTGTGGGGGAGGAAGCCGGAACTGAAGCTCAGGCCCGTGGGGCCCAAGGATGTGGAGCTAGGATTGGGATTCAGCAACACCCAGCTCCTGCAACCCTTGTTTGCTAGTTGACTGGTGTTCTTCCGGTGGCTTCTCAAACCTCCATGTCCAGTCTTCTGTGAGGCCTCAAGCTTCCTGGTCCCAGTGGCCAGGAATTTAACAGATACTCCCCATCTCTACCCGCTCTTCTTCCTGCACGGCAGTTCTAACAGGCAGAGCGGGGAAGGACCTTCTGAATGCCGGGGCCACGGCCACGCTTACAGAGGGGGCCCTGAGGCCCCGCACGGAGAGCTGCTGCTCATGGCCTGAGCGGTGGGGGAGGCGGCTGGGACTAGCCCTCCCCCACCTCCCGATCCACCACCCGGTGCTCCCCACTCCCACCCCGTCTCGTTTACGTTGAACCGGAATTAGATGAGGATCTGACACTGTCCAGATGGAAAGTCCCCAGTTTCTGGCTGAAAAGCTTCTTGCTTGGGGAGCGATTGGAGGTGGGCGTCCTATAGCTCGACACAGCTTGAGCAGGATTCAGAGCTCTGCTTTCTCTCTTGCCCCCCCTCCCCCCCCCAGGCCCATCTCACCTGTCCCATCAAAGCAGCTGGAGCCAGCCAGGAGGCCAGGCCCCTCCTCCCTCTTCTTGGGGTGGGGGCAGGCTGGCTCAAGGGTGAGCCCTCTTCATATGCAGCGATGGGGAGACATCTCTGAGGCACCCTGACCTGAAGACATCTCCCTCTTGGGAACCTGAAACCCCACCATTTGTGCCTGATTAAGAGCGCAGGCTAAATTTACTGGGCATTGCCTTTAAAGGCAAAGCAGTGAATGACTCTCAGATCGTCTTTCACTGTGGCCAAGTGCCTGGGCAGCCTGAGGACGCTAAGCGTCTGCCTACGAGTTTCTACAGGGGCGGGGGCCGGGGGCCGTAATCACCACCTTTGCCCTATATGACCCTTTAGAGTCAGTGACTTTGACCAGGACAAGGAGCCACAAATTCGGCCCGGGTTAAGGGCCAGGCATGTGAGTGTTGGGGCAGGGACACGTTGGGAGTCTTGGACAGCTCAGGTAAGAAAGAAAGAGGGGAGGCAGGGCATGCCAGGCAACAGGAACAGCATGGGCGAAGCCACGGCAACCAGAGAACGGGCGAAGCCATGGCAACCAGAGAGCTCACAGGCCGTCTTGGGAACAGCAGCGGCTGGAGCTCAGGCTGCTGGGGTGAGGGTGGGGGTCAGAGTGTGTGAGAGTGGCAGAGGGTCAGAGGCGAGGCTGGAGAGCCTGAGTCTGAGAAGTCAGGAGTTGAGAGTCCAGGAATCTGTTTTTAATCAGCACCCAGAGGTGTTTCCCATGGGGCTTGTCCATGGTTTACCTGTGGGAATCATAGCCTATATCCAGACAACCAGACCTAAGGTCACTCCTCCACAGCTAGGAAGAAAAGACAGTGTGGTTCAACGAGGCTGCAGGAAGACCTGGGTACCAGTCCAGCTCTAGCATTTGCTGGCTGTGTGCCCTTGGGCAAGTTACTTTGCCTCTCTGAGCTCCTTGCAGGTAGTACTACTGCTTAATTTCCAAGGTGCTAATGAGGGTTAGCTTCTGACAGAGTACTCAGCATGGTGCCTGATACACAGCAGGAACAAGAGATACTGTTTTGTTTTTTCATCTCACTTCATTCACAAGCTACTTTTGTCCTGTTATATTAGTAAAACCACAGTGACCATCTGAATTTGTCAGGTTGGTTCAACCGTCAGAGACAGAAGCCAACTCAAACCGGCTTAAGGGAAAACAGAAGAGCTTAATGCCTAAGAATCCAGCAGTGAAGGAGGCGGTGTGGATGCCGGTGAATGAACATTCTCTCTTCTTTCTCCCTGGCAGCCTGATCTTTTCCTCCTGCCACTGTCCCATCTCCAGGAGGCTGAGACTGAGGCCCTCAGAACCCGCGGCTCAGCCACCAGGGGAGAAAGAGCTATTTTCTCCTGCGACTATCGCTCAGTCCCAGGGAAGGAATCTGATTGGCTGTGCTTGGGTCATGTGCTCATTTCTTGGACCAATCAATCTGGCGAGGGATGGAGTATTTTAAGGGGCTAGACCTAGGCCCAGGCGGCAGCATCTAATACCAGAGGAATAAGGGGCCATCGCTGCACAGAAAAAGCAACCAATATAGAAAGTTTTTATGAGACAGAAGACTAAGCTACACAGCTGAAAACCTAATGAAGCGTTTCCTGGTCTGTTCAGCTCCAGTTCTCCGCTCCAGAACAAACTCAGGTGCCTCTCGCTCACTGAGCACCCCTCGCCCCGTGTGTGCCTCCCACACTGGATCTGCCTACCTGGCTGCTCCTCGAGGCAGGTCTGGACCCCAGCTGGGCGGCCCTAAGGTCTGTCCTGCCCGTGCGTAAAGCAGAGTTTGAACTCCCATCTCACAGCCAGCATCCTGCATCCTCCCCACCGTGTGCGTCTGAACACACCTCTGCTCTCCTCCGTCCGAGCTCTGCCTTCTCTTGGGGGACACGTGACCGCCGCGTCTTCTGGGTGGGGAGCAGATGCACGGCACTTGCTTCTTGTTGAGTCCCCAGGGATCTGGCTAGACCCCCTGGAACCGGCACCAGGGTCGTACACGGTTATTTAGCTTGCCTGAGGCTTTCTTTTCCTCACTTGTCAGACTAGAGGCTCAGAGGCCCCTCACAGAGGGACTCTGCTGCTTTATGTTCCCATCCCCAACTCTGCCCATGAGGTGGTAGAAGCAAAGGGCTGCAGCTTTTTCTACCAGGTTAGGCTGACCCAGCTCACCACCCCCTCATCCTCCTCAAATTCACCCCACACAAGGGACAGGGAGCCCCTGACTTTCGCTGAGATGGTCCCTGCAAGCGCCACGGGGCGGGCGTTTTATTTCACCCCCAAGTGGTTCATACCTCCTGACAAAGAGACATTCTTTCTTTCCTTTTCTTCCCCCCTTTTTGGTACTGTTTAAAGAGAGTAATGTAAGTCTCAGATCCCCTCACATCATGTTAATGTTAAAGTAGGACTAAAAATAAATCTTGGGTTGCCATAGGAACCCTGACTGTTGCTAGGTTTAGTCTGTGGGGGATTGGGAGCCCTGCTTTTTCCGGCCCTGCTGGAAGGCGGCCTTTGTGGCTGCACAAGCGCCTGGGAGGGGCCCCCGGAGCATCACCCACCCCCCAAAACCCACTAAAGGTGACTGGGAGTCAACTCTCCATGGACTGTCCTCTGCAGCATTGGGATCTGCCTTGGAAGGGGGACTAAGGCTCTACAAAGTATCTTTGTAAGAGGAGTTTCCAAGAATGGGGTGGAGGGGAAGAAAATAAAGACAGGAAGAGAGTGAGGCAAAGAAAAGGAAGGAAGGAGGGAAGGAGGGAGGGAGGGAAAAGAGAAAGGAAGAAGTGAGGCTGTGGGTTTGCTGGGCACCGGCTGTTTGCCAGGTCCGTTTGGACAGTCATCCCTCTCTGTAACCACCCTGCTGTGCAGACTCTGGAGCCGAGGTTCAGAGACGTGAGGTGGCATCCCCGTGTCACGCAGCCAGCATAAAGTGCACTTGGGCACAGAACACAGGCTTTCTGGTTCAGTCCTGGGTTCGGGACCCAGGGCCCCTCCTCACTGCTCTCAGCCCTGTCTGCGGCGGGCCAGCAGGCGTCCAGTGGGCCCTAAGCTGCGGTGGCTCCCTGACCCCTGGTGAGGATTTTCCCCCTTCCAATCTGGGCTTGCCAAAGACACGGGAGGCCAGCTCTCGCAGCGCCCTGTGCGCCTTGGGACGCCCCTGCGTCCCTTCTCTGTCAGCTCTGAATTTGCTGCAAAGCCCATGCTCAGACGAGTTCAGATCCAGCCTCAGCACCGATCACTGTGTGGCTTCCAGCAGTTTCCCCATGTCTCTGTGCCTCAGGCTCCTCCTCCTCGTGATGGCGGCGCGGGTACCTCGCAGGGGGTCGCTGTGGGAGCGTGGCGGGGGGGGCATGTGGGCCATGGACCCCAGCCCCACATTGCAGAGCCAGCAGCTGCTCTGGTGATGATCTTCGGGAGCTGCCCTGCATCTGCTGGGACAGCGGTAGCTCCGGCTCCTGCCCACAGGGCTGTGGCCCCGGCCACATTACCCGGGATGGACTGGGTGGCTTGAGTGTTGTGCCCCAAGGCCCCGGGGTGGGGATCCCGCACTGGCCTTGCTGATGACACTCCTCCCAGCTGGAGCACAGGTCCCAGGCCACCATGTGCATTCCTGGAACTGGCCAGATAATGCTGCCCAAGGGAGCCCCTTGCAAAAAGCATCAGCAGGCTGCGAGAGAAGCCTGCCATCCTGTAAATGCCGCCATCCTGTGAATGCCGCCGTCCCAGACTTCCCTCCAGCCCATCCATGAACATTTCCTGACCGGATCCTGAGTGCTACACACTGGACTGGCTCACTCTGCTTTTAGTCCATGACGCACACAGTGAACAGAACAAAGATGGCTAGAAGGGGATCCTAGAGGCCCCCGAGCTGGGAGGACTCCCCTCTGGTGACATTGCAGGGCTGGCCAAGGGGAGCAGAAGTTCTCACAGCCCGCAGGGCAGAGGCCGGAGCTCATGGGTTCACAGATCCCTGATGCTTCTGCAGATGGGTGGCGCTGAGAGAGAGCCACAGAGACATGACTTTGGTTCAGGCAAGAAGAGTTCCTAAGGGGATGTTTGAACAGATACTGTGCTGGCTGCTTTGCAATTAACATCTTATTTTATCCACATAAACGCACAACAAACGGTATTGTTTTTCCCATTTTACAGATGAGGGCTCTGAGGCTCAGAGAGGTTACATACCCTGCCCAAGGTCACATAGGAAAGTCCCTACGCCCATGCTCTTTCTATTACACTAATACAGTATCTGTATTGCATGTGAGAGGACTTGGCATGGGGGGGTCAGGAAAGGGAGGTGACATTTGCTAAGCATCTACCATATGCTTTCGTATTTAACGGGGTATTACACCCACTTTACAGATGGGGAAATGTAAAGCTCAGAGGGGCAAAGGCCCTGGGCAGAGAGGAAGAGCTGTGTCTTGATAAACTTGATATTGTGTGCGTGTTATGTGGCTTCAGTCACGTCTGACACTTTGCGACCCCGTGGACTATCGTCCACCAGGCTCCTCTGTCCTAGTTCACAGGAGGGGCATAGTTGGTGGTTGATGTGTGCTTGTCAAGATAAGCTGTAGAGCAAGGGTGAGTCAGATTCCCAGATCTAGGGGGGCCATGGCTCATGGCCACCTCATAGGTAGTAAACTGCTGTTTTGAGAAGCGTTCAAGTGGAAGTGAGCGGCTCAGACATGAAGCACGGTGGGGAAGAGAGGACCACCAAGGGACTTTTTTTCTTTGAATGTCAGTATTTTAAGTTCAACATCAACCCTATATTGAGGCTTCACATTTATCTTTTATCATCTTCTGCTTTTTATTTAATTAAATGTATCCACATTCTGGGCTTCCTAGGTGGCGCTAGTGGTAAAGAACCTGCCTGCGAATGCAGGCGATATCAGAGATGTGGGTTTCATCCCTGGGTTCGGAAAATTTTCTGGAGAAGGGAGTGGCTACCCACTCCAGTATTCTTGCCTGGAGAATCCCATGGACAGAGGAGCCTGGCGGGCTACAGCCCATGGCACGGCAGAGTTGGACACAACTGAAGCACATCCACATTCTAAACTGTACCATTAAATCACATATATTATGGGCTAGTTATGTAATTTTTCTAATGCATCTTAACGTTGATGTATAACATTACACTTTTAAAGAAAGGCTTGTCTGTGTCCCTCCACATCCTCTCACGTACCCTGGCGGTGCCCCACTGGAGGGTGCTATCTGGGAGGGCCAGGGAGAGGTGTAAATGCAGCTGGGAGTGGGGAGTCCCAGGCTGGCACAGGTCCCCACCTCATCTGGTTGCTTCTGTTGGTTATGGGATGACAGGGGTTTAATATAAGATACACAGAAGGTCAATGGGGGACTCTGGCCTGAAGGCGCGGGGATAGCCTTGTGGGGCTTTTGGGGGTGACGGATTCACCCTTCTCCTCCACCCATGAGGTGACCTGCCGAGCCCTGCCTGCTTCGACTCTGGGCCGCTGTCACTGGCGTCTCCCCGGCCCCGGGCTCCCCCCACCTCCTCTGTACCGTCTTTTCTCACGGCCCCAGCGTTCTCCTGGCCCACCATGGCCCTCTGGGCCTCCGGAGCTGTGCACCTCTGTCCCCGCCTCTCCCAGCGCTGGTCTCTCATTCCAGTTCCCGTGTGCAGGCTGGGACCTGCTCACATCAGCCCTTCCGTTTGTGTCAGTCTACATTGTGACCTGGGAGAGAGGATGGAGAGAAATCTGGGCCAGACAGGGCTGTGTTGGGCATTCCCTCCCGAAGGTGGCATGAAGCAACCCAGAGTGGGGGCAGAGAACCACAGCCAGAGCCCACTCCCATTCCTATGAGCCAGAAGCCCTGTCTGGGCCAAAAACCTCACAGCCCCATTGTTCTCTGAGTCCAGGAGCACCCAGCCCAGAGGACTGTAAACACAATGGGAACTGGACCCTAGAAACAGAGAGCCGACGGGCTCCTGACTTCTGGCGGCCCGTGCCTCCTCTCCCGTTCCTCCTCTCCTGTTCACCTCCATCCCCTTGCACTGCTGGCTGGAGCTGAGGGCAGGATCGGGAATCAAAGAGCCTAACTCAGTGTTAACATGAGACTGTCACTCCTGGCATAACCTGGCTGGCTTCCCCGTGGCCCCCGGAAATGACACTCACCTGGAGAACAGGAGCCAAGCCTTGCGACCTCACATCGCTGCATGTCTGCATACCTCCCCACCACCTCTCCCCTCGCATGTGGCAACAGCCTTCCAGCCGGTCCCCCTGCTTTCAGGATCTCCTCTGCTGCACTTTCCCACAGCCTCCAAGTGACCCTCCAATACACCCCTGACCCTTGCAGTAGCGCACATGTTAACCCACAGGTTAACAGTCAAGACCCCGGGAAGGATATTCAAGGCTCCCCTGGACCCAGCCCCGCCAGGCTCTTCTGCCTCCCCACCCACACGTGTGGCTCCCACAGAATGACCCAGCCACAGCCCCAGCTCCGTTTCCCTGCGCCCCAGGCTGGCTCTAGCCTTAGGCGTGCCGTGCCCTCTACCTGTGTGTGTGCTAAGTCACTTCAGTCATGTCCGACTCTTTGTGACCCCATGGACTGTAGCCCGCCAGGCTCCCCTGTCCATGAAATTCTCCCAGCAAGAATAAACTGGAGTGGGTAGTCATGGCTTCCTTCAGGGGATCTTCCCGACCCAGGGACTGAACCCGTGTATCTTATGTTTCCTGCATTGCAGGCAGATTCTTTACCACCAGCACCACCTGGGAAGCCCTCCGTCTAGAACAGCCTTTTCACCATCCCCCCATTCCTTTACTACTGATCGTTCCTTACGGATTAACGCTTGGTGTAGAAGTTTGCTCCTCCTCCAGGAAGCCACAGGCCCCTCTGAAATGCTCCCAGAGTCAGACCACAGCCCAGCAGGGCCTCTGTGTCAAGATTTCCACTATGTCACAGTTGCCTGGGGGCCCGCCTCCTCCGCTGCTCCTGGCGAGCAGACACCGTGTCTGAGCCATCTGATTCCCCAGTGCCTGGGGTAGGGTGCCGGGCACAGTCAGTTCTCGTGCTATTTTAACCCTGGTTCTCTGCAGGGGGGCATCACACACATCCTGCCCTGGGATGCTGGGTTGGAGGTGGCTCTTTTCAGCATGGAAGTGTGAGAAATTTCCTTTGCCAAGCCCTCCACTGGTTGCCTTGAAGCCTGGCGATTTGTCTACTTTGAGGGGGTAAAGTTTAGTTTTGGGTGGTTCCTTTGGGGAGTGGTAGGATAATAGAAGCAGGGGTTTCAAGATCAGTCACACTGAAGGGGCCACAGGATAAGCTCACGTGGGAGTTGGCACACTGGGCTCGCGCCCGTGGGGTCCAGGCAAGCTCCATGCAACCCGGACAGGGTGCTCAGAGTAGCCGAGCTTCTTGGCTTCTCAGACACTAGAAAAGGAATTCCTAGTGCATAACAACTTTTCTCAAAATCCTCTTTTTTCCTTCCACCTGAGTCCTCTGTGCCCCACAGATCTGCCAGAATCTCTCCTCTTTTCTCCCAAATTGGCATCACACACACCCCCAAGGAATTGTCAGCGACGGATCCTTCCTGGGAGGCGGGGCGGGGAGGGAAGCCCAGCGGCCCTGTCAGTGCAGGTCCCAGGAAACAGATGGTACGAGGGAAGCGGGTCTCCCAAAGAGCACTTATTGTTTCAGTTGCAGAGGGATAGGTAAATGCTGGAAACAACAGGATAACCCACTCTTGGCCTGAAGGTAAGAGGGGAGGAAGTCACTGAGCAGAAGCCAGAGGTTCTATGGAGAGGGCTGCCCAGGTGGGGCCAAGGCGATCAACGATGAGTGCACTCTCCTGCCTCCTCTTCTCCTGCCAGCCCTACCCATTGGGCCACCCAACTGGAAGTCAAAGGACACGAAGGGCCTCCGACGAGGTCCACAAAGGTCAGCACAGTGCAGCACCAAGCCAGGTAGGAAGAGGAGGGGCCCTGGAGAGACAGGGACCAGACATCCGAGCCAGGAGGCTTCTTGGTGCTGGCAGAGGGGAAAAGTGGGTTCTCAGGCCAAGCTGACACTCAGACACCCAGATCAAGCATCATTTTTGCTTGGAGCGAATGATTAAGAACAAACAAATACACACACACACACACACACACACACACACACACATATAAACAGGTTTTAAAAAACAATAGATTTAATTCTATTAATAGAATTAAAATCTAATTAATTGGTTAATTCTATTAACCAGTGTATAAAGGAGTTTCCCCGATGGTTCGGTGGTAAAGAATCAACCTGCAATGCGGGAGCTGCAGGAGACATGAGTCCGATCTGTGGGTTGGGAAGATCTCGGGGAGGAGGGCATGGCAACCCACTCCAGTATTCTTGCCTGGAGAATCCCGTGGACAGAGGACTCTGGTGGGCTATTCCACAGGGTTGCAAAGAGTTGGACGTGACTGAAGCGACTTAGCATGCACACATGCATCAGTGTATAAAGAAAAAAACAAAGGATAGTGCATTCCAAAAAAATGCCCTGAAAAGAAAGTTCCGGAAGATGAGCGATTCATCAGGCAGCTAAGAGGAACCCAGAAAGGGCCTTGAGAATGAAAACTTTCAGAGTGTGGAGCCACCTCCCTGGCACCAAAGAAGCCCAATGGTTGACAAATGCTGTCTCATTTTCATTCATCTGCATATCCTGATCTAAGATCCCAACCTCCAGATTCACTAGCCGAAAAGAAAATAATTAGTGCAATCTTCCACAATTGTTTTTGAGCTTCATATGCTGCCTGGAACCTGCATAGGGAGATGTAATTGCATTCTACACCACCACGTGAAAGGAAGGGGTTGAGGCAAGGCCTCAGCCTGAGTGTGGGAAGCTCCAGCTCCGAGACCAACCAGAGGCTGAGGAGGCCTGGGAGGTACAAGGGGTTCATAGGGGAGATCTCCAACAAGCAAGGTTAATGAAGGTGGGCAGAGAGCATGGTGGATGGGCTCCTCCAGATGCCCCTCTAAGCTCAGAGGTGCTGAGGGGAACCAGATACTCTCCTTGTGCACACAATACGAACTTAAGTACTATTCAAATGAAATCAGTGCAAACAAATTGATGGACTGAAATTTTATTCCTCATAGTGTATTGTTCATCCTACTGGGCTCACAAGATGCCTTTGGAACAGAGAGTATCATGTTCAAATAACTGGGAAGAAATGTGTGTAAGTCACAGGGCTCCTTAAGCTGGTGAAGGAAGACTCTGAAAGACACTCCGGCCTGGTCTTACCCCAGACCTGCCATTCCTCAGGTCGAGCACAGAGCCTGTGGTCTTTTATGGCTGCTTACGTCCTATGCTGGGCCTGGTGGATCAGTGCTAAAGAACCCGCCTGCCAATGCAGGACACGTGGGTTCGCTCCCTGGGTCAGGAAGATCCCCTGGAGAAGGAGATGGCAAACCACTCCAGTGTTCTTGCTTGGGAAAACCCATAGACAGAGAAGCCTGGCGTCAATAGGGTCTCAAAAGAGTCGGACACTACTTAGTGACTAAACAACGTCATCCTCTGGCATCGCCTTGAGCAGAACCCCATCCTTGTGGCCATCACTAACAGGGCTCCTGGATTAAACCAGTGAAAAGGAGGCCCTTGCAGAGAAAAGTTTTCTTTATTTGAAGGGTGAAGTGGTCGTATATAACCCTGATTAGGCTACATCTCTTTCTCTTTGTTTGGCAGAACAAGTCCAAGTTGCTGGGTTTCATTCATTCAACAACCCCCCTGAGTGCCAGCAGCATTTCAGGCACTGTTCTAGGCAATGGATATGTCAGGGCACAAAAAGACAAAATCTTCACTCTGGAGGAATTTCTGTTCCCCTCCTGTCCCCTCCTCCTTCCACAGGCCAGGGTGCTAGGGGACACACCCCATCCTTGTGGCCATTACTGATGGGGCCAGGAAGGGGCATCCAATCCAAGACAGTCATTCAGAAGCTCAGTGGGGCCAAATCAATTTCAGGACACAGACCTTGCAGCTGGGCTGCCCGAGTTCAAACCCCAACCTCCCCACTCATGTGCTGACTGATCACAGGCAAGTTACTCAATCACTCTGAGCTTCTATTCCCTTCTATGGGGAGGATGTTGATAAAACCTGTCTTGTAGTGTTATTTTGAAAATTAAATGAGGAAGCCCACTTGAAGCCCTTAGACCAGTGCCCACTACACAACCGGGGTGCAAATGTTTGTGGCTGCATGTTTGCAGTTATGTAATGATGAGAACCCCATGAACAGTATGAGAAGGCAAAATGATAGGATACTGAAAGAGGAACTCCCCAGATTGGTAGGTGCCCAATATGCTACTGGAGATCAGTGGAGAAATGACTCCAGAAAGAATGAAGGGATGGAGCCAAGCAAAAACAATACCCACTTATGGATGGGACTGGTGATAGAAGCAAGGCCCGATGCTGTAAAGAGCAATATTGCATAGGAACCTGGAATGTTAGGTCCATGAATCAAGGCAAATTGGAAGTGGTCAAACAGGAGATGGCAAGAGTGAACTTTGACATTCTAGGAATAAGCAAACTAAAATGGGCTGGAATGGGTGAATTTAACTCAGATGACCATTATATCTACTACTGTGGGCAGGAATCCCTTAGAAGAAATGGAGTAGCCATCATGGTCAACAAAAGAGTCTGAAATGCAGCACTTGGATGCAATCTCAAAAATGACAGAATGATCTCTGCTCATTTCCAGGGCAAACCATTCAATATCATGGTAATCCAAGCCTATGCCCCAATCAGTAATGCTGAAGAAGCTGAAGTTGAACGGTTCTATGAAGACCTACAAGACCTTTTAGAACTAACACCCAAAAAAGATGTCCTTGAAATGGCAACCCACTCCAGTATTCTTGTCTGGAAAATCCCATGGACAGAGAAGCCTGGTAGGCCCCAGTCCATGGGGTCGCAAAGAATCGGACACGACTGAGCGACTTCACTTTCACTCACTTTCATTATAGGGGACTGGAATGCAAAAGTAGGAAGTCAAGAAACACTTGGAGTAACAGGCAAATTTGGCCTTGGAGTACAGAATGAAGCAGGGCAAAGGCTAATAGAGTTTTGCCAAGAGAACGCACTGGTCATAGCAAACACCCTCTTCCAACAACACAAGAGAAGACTCTACACATGGACATCACCAGATGGTCAACACCAGATCAGATTGATTATATTCTTTGCAGCCAAAGATGGAGAAGCTCTATACAGTCAGCAAAACAAGACCGGGAGCTGACTGTGGCTCAGATCATGAACTCCTTATTGCCAAATTCAGACTTAAATTGAAGAAAGTAGGGAAAACCACTAGACCATTCAGGTATGACCTAAATCAAATCCCTTATGATTATACAGTGCAAGTGAGAAATAGATTTAAGGGACTAGATCTGATAGACAGAGTGCCTGATGAACTATGGATGGAGGTTCATGACATTGTACAGGAGACAAGGGTCAAGACCATTCCTATGGAAAAGAAATGCAAAAAAGCAAAATGACTGTCTGATGAGGTCTTACAAATAGCTGTGAAAAGAAGAAAAATGAAAAGCAAAGGAGAAAAGGAAAGATATTCCCATTTGAATGCAGAGTTCCAAAGAATAGCAAGGAGAGATTAGAAAGTCTTCCTCAGCAATCAATGCAAAGAAATAGAGGAAAACAACAGAATGGGAAAGACTAGAGACCTCTTCAAGAAAATTAGAGATACCAAGGGAACATTTCATGCAAAGATGGGAACAGTAAAGGACAGAAATGGTATGGACCTAACAGAAGCAGAAGATATTAAGAAGAGGTGGCAAGAGTACACAGAAGAACTGTACAAAAAAGATCTTCATGACCCAGATAATCACAATGGTGTGATCACTCACCTAGAGCCAGACATCCTGGAATGTGAAGTCAAGTGGTCCTTCGGAAGTATCAGCACAAACAAAGCTAGTGGAGGTGATGGAATTCCAGTTGAGCTATTTCAAATCCTGAAAGATGATGCTGTGAAAGTGCTGCACTCAATATGCCAGCAAATTTGGAAAACTCAGCACTGGCCACAGGACTGGAAAAGCTCAGTTTTCATTTCAATCCCAAAGAAAGGCAATGCCAAAGAATGTTCAAACTACCACACAATTGCACTCATCTCACACACTAGCACAGTAATGCTCAAAATTCTCCAAGCCAGGCTCCAGCAATATGTGAACTGTGAACTTCCAGATGTTCAAGCTGGTTTTAGAAAAGGCAGACGAATCAGAGATAAAATTGCCAACATCCGTTGGATCATTGAAAAAGCAAGAGAGTTCCTGAAAAACATCTATTTCTGCTTTATTGACTATGCCAAAGCCTTTGACTGTGTGGATCACAATAAACTGTGGGAAATTCTGAAAGAGGTGGGAATACCAGACCACCTGAGCTGCCTCTTGAGAAACCTATATGCGGGTCAGGAAGCAACAGTTAGAACTGGACATGGAACAACAGACTGGTTCCAAATAGGAAAAGGAGTACATCAAGGCTGTATATTGTCACCCTGCTTATTTAACTAATATGCAGATTACATCATGAGAAATGCTGGGCTGGAAGAAGCACAAGCTAGAATCAAGATTGCTGGGAGAAATATCAATAAGCTCAGATATGCAGATGACACCACCCTTGTGGAGAAAGTGAAGAAGAACTAAAAAGCCTCTTGATGAAAGTGAAAGTGGAGAGTGAAAAAGTTGGCTTAAAGCTCAATATTCAGAAAACTAAGATCATAGCATCTGGTCCCATCACCTCATGGCAAATAGATGGGGAAACAGTGGAAATAGCATCAGACTTTATTTTGGAGGGCTCCAAAATCACTGCAGATGGTGACTGCAGCCATGAAATTAAAAGACACTTACTCCTTGGGAAGAAAGTTTTGACCAACCTAGATAGCATATTAAAAAGCAGAGACATTACTTTGCCAACAAAGGTCCATCTGGTCAAGGCTATGGTTTTTCCAGTGGTCATGTATGGATGTGAGAGTTGGACTGTGAAGAAAGCTGAGTGCCGAAGAATTGATGCTTTTGAACTGTGGTGCTGGAGAAGACTCTTGAGAGTCCCTTGGACTGCAAGGAGATCCAACCAGTCCATTCTAAAGGAGATCAGTCCTGGGTATTTATTGGAAGGACTGATGCTTGAAGCTGAAACTCCAATACTTTGGCCACCTCATGCAAAGAGTTGACTCTTTGGAAAAGACCCTGATGCTGGGAGGGATTGGGGGCAGGAGGAGAAGGGGATGACAGAGGATGAGATGGTTGGATGGCATCACTGACTCGATGGGCATGAGTTTGGGTAAACTCCGGGAGTTGGTGATGGACAGGGAGGCCTGGCGTGCTGCGATTCATGGGGTTGCAAAGAGTCAGACACGACTGAGCGACTGAACTGAACCGAACTGAATGATGGTAATTCTTACTCTCAGACATGAAAAAACTGCTTCATTGGCTGGGCCTGGGGGGGTCATGAAAGGTTTAAGAACAAGATTGCCATCTGGGGACCCTCAGGAGCAAACGAAGGGAGCTGATCTCCAATCAGAAAAAGGGTTCAGGGACTTCCCTGGTGGTCTAGTGTCTGAGACTCTGCTCCCAATGCAGGGGACCTGGGTTTGATCCCTGGCCAGGGAACTCGATCCCGCAACTAAGACCCGGGGCAACTAAATAAATAAATTAAAAAAAAAAAAAAAGATTTAAAAGTAAAGAAAGAAAAAGGAGAAGGGTACAGATGGACTGAAAGAGGTGGTCCCAGATGGAGGGGGGGACCACCTTGGTGTCTGACAGTTTTCCTCCACAGGCTTGTGGCTCCTTGGTCCCCAGGTCCCATGTTGTTCCCCTACTGATTTCAGTTATCTTGATGGGGTTTTCCGTTCCTGAGAAATAAGCAATTCCTGACCAAGATGAGGTATCCTCAAAACTCTGCTGGAGAAAGGAAGAGCTTTAACAGCAAACCCAAACTGAAGACCAGCCCAGCTTCCTCTGCCTGGGTCATCGGTACACCTGCAGCCTCGTTATCACGTGAGCCCTCCTGGAGAAAGAGGAGGAAGGAAGCATTTGGAAGGTAGAAGAAAGGCCAAGGTGGCAAGTTAAGGAGGCCCCAAAGCCACTCCCGCCAGCCCTTTGCCAGGCCTGAGGGACGCCGGCCAGAGCTAATTAGCAGGGCCCAGAGCCGCTTCCTGCCATTCTTCAAGGCCCAAGGGTCACTCGGAGGAGCAGAAGACATCTGCTGTTTCTTCCCCTGCCAGAGACCGAGTCTCCATACAGCTAAACGTGTCCCCGCCTCGGGTCGCTCTTCCTGGAAGGAGAGCTGAGCAAGGCTGTGCCCTCCCAGCCCCCGCCCCGAGGCCTGAGCAGAGTGTTGATGCTTAGAGAAGAGACAGCAAGGGCATGTGAGGACAGCATGGAGGTGTGACAGTGTGGGATGTCAGAGGAGGGGCGACAGGACTCATGGGCTGTCGGGGTAGGGGATAAACCCAGAAAATGGCTTGGGATACAGCGGCCTTGAAGCCTGCGCCAAGGAGTTGGGAGCCACTGATGGTCTTTAAGGCATGGTCTTAAAGACCATGGTCTGCCTGTGTTTTAGGAAGGTTGTACAGGAAGCATTGTAAAGGTCTGACCCATGACAAGTGTAACTTGGTCACAAAGAACAGGAAAGGAAGTTGGATAGGAGGGCACGTGTCCCACAGGGACCCTGGTGCAGTCGATGGTGTTGGAGATGCTGACCTACAGCTCCTTCAGTGCCCCCCATCTGCCCTGTGCTGGCCTGCATTGGGCAGGGCCTGGCAGGAGAGCTCCTGGCTGACCCGGGAGGCTGGGGGAGCCCTGGGCTGGAGCTGGAGATACGTAGGGAGACATCACAAGGAGAACAACTTTATAGGAAGGAGACATATTTATTCATTTGACAAACACTCCCTGTACCTCTGGGCTGAGCCCTAAACAAATGCACTTCATGCCTCTTCCCCTGCTTCTGCCCTCTCTCCCTCCCTCTCCTCCTCCTGTCTTTTTCTAAATTCTCAGCCCTTTCTAGTACATAAGTCAGACAAGTCCAAGAGCTGCTGTAACTGATTGCCATAACAGAGTGGCTTAAAACAATAAGAATTCATTCCCTCGCAGTTCCTGAAGCTACAAGTCTGAAATCAAGGTGTCGGAAGGGCCATGCTCTCTCTGAAGGCTGTAGTAGAGATTCTTCCTTTTTCTCTTAGCTGCTGGCGTTGCTGGCAACCCTTGGTGTTCCTTGACTGTCTGTGGATCGCTCCCATCTGCCTCCACAGTCACATGAGTTTCTCCCTGTGTGTGGCTGTGTGTCTTTTCTCCTTACTGGGGACACCAGTCATATTGGATTAGGGCCCACATAAATCCATTATAACTTCATCTTACCAGATTATATCTAAAAAGATAACCATTTCCAAAGAAGATCACATCCATAGGTACCTGGGGCTAGGACTTTAACGTATCTTGTAAGGGGACACTTTTCAACCCACAGCACTCATAAAAGGGAAAAACATAGAAAATAAGATGAATAATAAACAAATGAATAAAATCTTAAAAATTTGCTTCATGCAGAGATAACCACTCCAACATCTTGGGATGCTCTTCCCTCAATCTAAAATACGATATTGTTTTTGGAACGATTCAGTTATGCTATGCTCACCACTGGGCTTTGTTTATTTCACCTGATGTTACATAGTGCCTATTCTAATCACTGTATTTCAGGCCCTGGATTAGATCTTCCCTGCTACATCTGGGAATCTACTACCCATGTCTCCTTCTGGATGCAGAACATAGTAATAATAAGGTCATAGCTATAGCTTTTGGGGCCATTACAATGGCAGGATCAAGTCCATACATATCTCATGTTAATGTCAATTTCATGATCAACGTGTAAGGGCAGTATTTTGGTCCCATTCTACATATAAGGAAATAGATTCAGAGATGTTAAGTACCTGGCCCCAAGTCACACAGCCAAAAATCACCACACTTGGGATTTGTACCCAGGCCCATCTAGTATTAGCAGACTAACACTTGAAGCTGCCTCCTTTAATAGAGATGCCTCTGAGATAGCATGTCAGGGTGCTAATAAGGTCTTGACGGTCATGCAGGAGGGAGTATTCGCTATGCATGAAGCAGAAAGAACAGGTGGAGCTTATGGCAGCTGCCAGGGCCCCAAAGCACTGACCGGCTCGTCCCGGAGGGAGAACTTCTGTTTGCTTATGTGTTTGCTTCAAGGCAGGGTGTGGCCAGGCGAGGCCAGCTAGGGCTGTATCCTGTGAGAAGTCTGGGCATTATCCAGAGAGCAATAGGGAGTCCCTGAAAATGTGTCGGCAGGGAGACAGCCTGTGCTTTGGAGAGTTCATTTTGGCTGCAGGAGGAGGATGGCTGGGGCAGAGAGACTAGGGAGAAATAGGACAAATCTACCAGTTGTACGAGGAGAAATGAGCGTGGGGAAAGCAGTCAGGCCCAGAGGGTTGACAGCTGCTCCCTCACACTTTGGGGAAAGCCATAATGTGGGTCGTGCCAGGTCCAGTTCAGCCCCACTGAGAGCTGGCCGGGGAGGCACCTACTGCCACCTTTTTTCTTGGCAGAGGACCTCCCAGGTAGCATCAGGCAAAGCCTCAGCCTCCCTGGTGGGCAGCCTGGCTCCTTGCCACAGGAAGGCGCAGACATAAGTGGTATGATGGAGGGACTGAAAACACAGGATTAAACACTTAGGAGCTGACATGAAGCCACCCTTCAGAAGCTGGGAAACGGAGATCAGGCCCTGCCTCCTGCTCTGGAAGGCTGGGCACCTGGGAATGGAGGAAAAAACCCCTGCCCGGGGTGATGCAGACAGGCCCACCCTAGTCTTTCACACACGCTGCTGCCCACGGTCTGCCCCTCTTCCCTCTGCGCCCTGCCCGCAGCTCCCCACTCACCGTGTCGCGGATTTAGCCTGCACTTCCAAATTCTGTGCACCGTCCTCCTCCTGCCTCAGATGGCCACCCTCATCACCCCTCAGGTCTAGAGATGCCCCCACACGCCAGTGATACAGTCCACGCCCAGGAGGATGCCTCAGGCCCTGGAAGTGTGGGCAGAGAATTCTAGGAGTGAGGTCACAAGGGGAGCTGTGGGCTCTGGATTTCTGGCTTGGGCAGCTGAGTGGACAGGGCCGCTCTTGGGTACAGGCAGCTGGGAGAAAGGAAGAGGCAGCTGGGGGGCTGGAGATTGTGAGAGTGAACTTGGTTTAGACAGGTTGCTGGGGGACAGGCGAGCCTCGGGGGCAGAGCCGGTGTGGGGGCTCCCCAGGCCAGGCTCAGCTACAGACCCCAAGAGACACCCTCAGCTGCCGACAGTCACCGCCCTAAGAGACAGAGGCTTTGCTCCAAACTCCTGGGCTGGGTGGGGTCTTCTCCACTCAGCCTGCCAGTGGTAGTCACGGGGCTTGGAGGACGGGTCAGCTGTGTCTCCTCCGGTCCTTCCCCTCGCTTGACCGCTCTGTGGAAGGGCTCTGGGTGTGGGGGTGGGGAGCTCCGGGGCCTTCCAGGAAGAGGAAAAAACAGGATGTCTTAGTCAGCTTCAAGGTCAGGGCAGCTTTCTAAGGAGCATCTGGAGGTGGCAGAGGAGCCAGAGACATCCAAAGACTAAACCTGGATGGGCCAGAATACAGAGCGCTCTGTAACAGGACGGGGAAGGCAGCCGCTGTTGACTGATGGACTGTGGTAAAAGGCAGAGAATGTAAAAATCGCAGAATTATTTTAGAGTGCGCAATCCTGTGGCATTAATCTATGCACAACTTTGTGCCGCCATCACCACTGTCTAGTTCCAGAACTTTCCATCACCCCAAATGGAAGCCCTGTCAGCTCCCATTGACTGAAGACCTACTATGTGCTTTACACACATTATCTCAGCTAATCTTCCCTGCAGCTTTGAGAGGAACCCCCTTTATGGATGAGGAAGGTGAGGCTCAGGAAAGGACAGTAACTTGCCCAAAGGCATGCAGATTGTAAAGGCCCAGGAGAGGATGAGTCTAGGCTTGTCTAGTTCTAGAGCCCATCGTGCCTGAGGGGACTGTTGGAGGCTGTTGAAACTGGAGAGGACAGACGGAGCTGTTCCCTGGGGGTGCAGCTGCACTGATTTGTATACAACCCCAGAAAATGATGAAGAGGAGCTCGCCTCTGCTGGGGAACGGTAGATAAGCCAAAGCATCCAGGTTGGAGGCAAGGCTCAGCTGGGGAGTGGAGGGAGCGTGGCCTGGTAGCAGGGCTCTCGGCCTGTCGAGCAGCCGGTAAGGGCTTCCCAGGTGGCGCTAGTGGTAAAGAACCTGCCTGCCAATGCAGGAGACATAAGAGACATGGGTTCAATCCCTGGGTCAGGAAGATCCCTGGAGGAGGGCATGGCAACCCACTCCAGTATTCTTGCCTGGAGAATCCCATGAACAGAGGACCCTGGCGAGCTACTGTGCATAGGGTCGCAAAGAGTCAGACACAACTGAAGCGACTTAGCATGCATGCATGCACAGACGGGGCTGACAATAGGGGTCGATCCTGTTCCCAGGGAAAGGGGCTGGTTACAGCTGAGCAGAGGGGCCAGGGTCCCAGCTAAGTGGGAACCACTGACCAAGGGTGTACAGCAGAGCGCAGGTTGAAGCCTTGGGGGCACAGATGGGGAGCAGCCAAGGTCAGAGTGAGCCTGCATACCAGGCAAGGAGCTGTTGACAGCTGCCAGGAGGGCCACACAGAAGCAAGGCTTGACTTCAGATCCCAAACCATCCCGGCAAGGGTCTGAGTGCAGGGCAGCAAGTATTTTGGCTCTCAAATCTGTGTCCCCAGTAGACTCTAAAGTTCAGGTTCAAGACTTTGCTTTGCTGCAAAGCCCTGGAACATGAAACGTGTTCACCTTCTCTCTCTCATTTTCTCTTTTCTCTACATGTGTAAAAATGGGATTTTTAGTACACATCTGGTTTTGTCACCTGTTTTGCTCCTTAAAAATGTTGTGGAAATCTTGCCAAGTCATTCTGTAAGCCATCCTTTTTAAAGGCCACACAGCATTCCATGGTGCGGGCGTCTCTTGGCTTATCTAACCCAGCGATTCTCATTGGGCAATGTCTGGGCACATTTCTGGTGGTCACAACTTAGAGAGTGGGGCGCTACTGGCAACTACTGGAGAGAGGCCTGGGATGTTGCTAAGCATCCTACAACACACAGACCCCTTACTCCTTATAACAAAGAATGATCTGGCCCCAAATGTCAATAATAGTTCCAAGGTCTGAGAAGCTTTGGCCTAACCAATCCCTCCTAATTAGCCTTAGGCCATGTCCAGTGGTTATGTTATCACAGTGTTGCCATCAACTTCTTTTTGACACCAAGCTGATGCTCATTATTCAAAAATTCCATATTTTGGCTAATTGCTAAAATTTATTTGCAACCTCAAAATCAATACTTGCAACACTTTTGTGGTCATTGGTGGACGTGCGCAGAGCAGCAAAACAAACGTGAGTCACCCTCGATGAATGTCCCCAGCTGAGGTCAAATGGGGCGAGATGTTACTTTCTCGTTTCAGCTCTTACACAAGTGTGAACAAGTGTCCTGTCTGTGACCCATGTAGTGCCACATTTCCACATTTTTGTGTTTTCTGTTGGCGATTCTGCTGTTTGACATGGTCCCCCAGCCTAGTGCCAAAGCGCTGTCTAGTGACGCTAAGCTCAAGAAGGCTGGGCTGTGCCTTACAGAGGAAATACATGTATTAGATAAACTTCCTTCAGACGTGAGGTACAGTGACACTGGCCGTGAGTTCAATGTTAATAAATCAATGATATTTATTAAATATGGTGTCTTTAAACAGAAACACACGTAAGACAAGATTACGCACTGATCGGTTGATCAAATGTTGTGACCAGAGGCTTGCAGACCCCTCACCCTGAATTTTCCCCAATAACAATGTTTCAGTATTTGCTAATTCTATCTTTGGGTGTCTTCTTAGAGCTGGAGTACTACAGATCATGTGAATCTACTGTATACCATGACTACTTTGTATGTGTATGTTCTTGAAGTGTGGTGGCTTATTCAGAGGTGTGGTCTTTGGAGGTTTTTTCCCTCCATCTTTACTGAGGTATAATCAACAAATAAAAATTGTGTATATATTTAAGGTGTACAGCTCAGTGTCTTGATATACATACGTTGTGAAAAAATTATCACAATCAAGCTAATTAATGTATCCATCACCTCACATAGTTGACTTTTTGGTGTGGTGAGAAAGCTTAAGATCTAGTCTTTTAGCAAATTTCAAGTACACGGTACTGTTAACTAGAGTCACCATGCTGTATATTGGATCTCCAGAATGTAGCCATCTTGCATACTTGAAGCTTTGTATCTCTTGATCAACCTCTTTCCATTTCCCCATCATCCCCTCCCCACAGCCCTGGCAACTATCATTCCACTCTCTGCTTCTGAGTCTGACTATTTTAGATTCTACACATAAATGAGACCAGGCAGTGTTTGTCCGTATGTGTTAGGTTTATTTCACTTAGCATTACATCCTTCAGATCCATCCATATTGTTGCAAATGGCAAGAGTTTCTTCTTTTTAAAGGCTGAATAATATTCCACCGTGTAAATATACACCATGTTTTCTTTATTCATTCATCCATCAGTGGACAGTTAGGTTGTTCCCATTTCTTGGCTATTATGAATAAAGCTGCAATGAATATGGGAGTGTAGATATTTCTTTGAGATACTGATTTTATATCCTTCAGTTAAATATCCAGAAGTGGAATTGCTGAATCATAAGGGTTTTCTATTTTAAATTTTTTAGGGAACTTCCAGACTTTTTTCATAATGACTGTATCAATTTACATTTCCACCAACAGTACATAAGGATTATCTTTTCTCCACATCCTTTCCAGCAATTGTTATCTTTTGTCCTTTTGGTAATAGCCCTTCCAACAGGATACAATAATCAAGACAGTATAGTAATGGCATAAAAACAGACACACTAGTCTTAAGAGAACAGAATCCTAGAAATAAATCAATGCCTCTATGGTCAACTGACTTTTGATAAGGGTGCAAAGTACATACAGTGGGGAAAAGATAGTCTCTTCAATAAATGGTGTTGGAAAAACCAGATATCCACATGAAGAATGAATTTGAACCTTTAACTCACACCATAGACTAAAATCAACTCAAAGTGGATTAAAGACGTAAACATATGGACCAAAATCATAAAAATACTAGGAAACATAAGGAACAGTTTCTTGACATTGGTCTGTCAATGATAGAAATCACACCAAAAGGACAGGCACTAGAAATCAACAGACTGAAAATGCAACCTATAGAATGGATAAAATATTTGCAAATTGTGTGTCCAATGAGAGATTAATACCTAAAATGTACAAGGAACTCATACAACTCATTAAGAAAAATGACAATTAGTCTAGATTTTAAAATGGACATAGAAACTGAATAGGCATTTGTCCAAAGAAGATATACAAATGGGCCAACAGGCATATATGAAAAGGTGCTCAACATCACTAACATCAGAGACATACAAATCAAAATCACAGTGAGATATCACTTCACATCTGTTAGGATGGCCATCATCAAAAAGACGAGAGATAACAGATTGGTGAGGGTGTAGTGAAAAGACAAACCTTATACACTGTTGGTGAGAATGTTAATTGATGCATCCTTTATGGAAAATAGTATGGAACTCCTTTGAAAAATTAAAAATAGAACTACCATATGATCCAGCCAGCCCATTTCTGGGTATACATCCAAAGGAAGCTAAATTAGGACTTTGAAGAGATATCTGCACTCACGTTCATTGCAGCATCATTCATCACAGCCAAGATACAGCTAAGAAACATAGACTGAAGGCAGAATCTCAGAACAATGCTATTTTAGGTCCACTTCCTATCCCTTGATATGAGCATTATTTCACAGCCTATGGAGGAGCTCTGGAGTCAAATGGATCTCAAATTTCTTCCTAGCTCAGCTATCTCCTAGCTGTGTGATGTTGGGTTAGTCACTTGACCTCCCTGAGCTTTTTCTCCCCTACACTGCCTCAGGGTCTTTTCCAGACCAGAAGGCTTGGTGGAGCAGTAAGCCCTTGTAGCCACAGTCTCAAAAAAAAAAGAAAGAAAAATATCCTGTACTGGGAGAATTAAGTTTGAGGATGTCATCCAAACTCTGATGTTCACTATCTCTGGGTCTCGGTTTCTCCATCTGCAAATGAGAGTCATAGATGTATGTGGATCAAAAATGAGAATTAAAAATTGCTTTCTAATGCTTTATCTTGACTTGCCAGTTAGATTAGTCACTTTGTTTGGATTTATTCAGTTCAATTCAGTCTATTTCATCTTAATACAGATCAATAGACATGATCTGAGCCCCTTTAACATGCCAGGCACAAGCTCGGCCAGTTGCTTCAGGAAGAGGCAGAAAATGTGCAATTCCTGCTGTATGGTACCCACAGCTGGACCAAGGGAAGTGAACAGATTGTTTGTCTCTGGAGCCCAGGAGGCATTTACTGAGCCTTGGGTCAAAGAAGGCTTCCTGGAGCAGAAGTCTTGACTTGAGGGTGAGTAGAAGTCAGATACTCCAGGAAGGGCAAAGGTTTGGCAGTGGGATGAAATATGGCATAAATGCCAGGAGTGAATTGAGTCTGGTGGCAGCCACGGGGTAAGGGGCAGCCACTGGGGTCTGCAGGGCAGATCAGGGAGGGTTCTACAAAGACGCTAAAGAACCTGGGCTTCCTGTTGAGCAGGGAGGACCTTTGTGGATCTGAGGACCCACAAAGTCAGATTTGCATCTTACCAAGAGCACTCTGGCTGCAGAGGGGATGCCAAGAGTGGACTGGAGGGAGGCAAATCAGTGAGGAGGTGAGTGAGATGGAGAGAGGAGCTGACCTCCTCTGGATCAAGCCTGGGCTGGGCCGTGCATGGATGAAACAGACCCAGATCACTGCCCTCAGGGAGCCTCGGGACTAGTGTGGGAGAAAGGCAAAGATGAACAGAGAAGGGCTTTGAGGTCCATCAGGCGTGGAAGGTACTTTGGAGGAAAGAGAGTGGGGTGGGGCGAGGGTCACTTAGCAGGGGGAGGTGTGGCAATTCTACCTGGAGTGACCAGGGAAGATCTCACCCCCAGGGGAGCTTAGAGAAAATCTGTGCCTTCATCCTTGCCTCCGCATCTCCACTCAGCCATATGTGCAGCGGTATCCAGGGAGGGGCCACCAAGGGGCCACCGCAGAGCGGACCTGGGACCCGCTGGGGATGTCCATCCTCTCAAGCTGAGTCTAAGGGGAGGCAGGGGACCAGGCTCCAGGGAGAGTGAGGGATTTCCAAAGCTGGCAGTACCCATCACCAGCTGGTTTTGGGGAGTAACAGAAAGTATGAAAAAAAGCAGGACAGCTGTTGTTTTACCTGTTTTTTTTTTCTATTTATAGGTCTTCTTTTCAACTTCATTTCAAAGGCCGTGGCACATCACTCCCCAGTGTCCCCAGCCCCCGCTCACCGTTCTGACCCTCCCTTGTGCATGGCCTGGCTGGCCTTTCACTTTCATCATTTTTAGAACGGCCGAGTGCAAACTTGTCCCCTGTGGTGAGCAGGCTGGAATACAAGAGCATGAATATAGTTGCCAAGAAAACCTCCTCAGCCTAGATTCAAATCCCTGTTACACCTCTGGCCCCCGTGTGGCCATGGGGCGGTCACTTCACTTCTCTAGGTCTCTGCTTTCCTCTCTGTAAAATGGGTACAAGAATCCACACACCTGAGAGAGTCCATGGACTGGTCACTAGCCCTCTCTGAACCTCCAGTCAGACCATAAACCCAGCTGAGTCTCTATTTTTAGAGTTCTAGGAATGGCAAATGAGGCCATGAAATCACAGCAGAAGGTCTGTGGTAGATATGGCAAGGAAAAATGCTTTCAATGCACAAGAGGATAAAGGTGATTATCAGAATAAGGAGGGGATTGGATAGGAGAGCAAGATGCTAGGGAACTTGCTTTAAGGCTTGCTTTTTACAGATGAGGAAGAGAAGGCCCAGAGAAGTTCTGTGACTACCTTAAGGTCACACAGCATTTCAGGCACAGAGCCTAGGCTGGAACCGGGCAGCAGGTACTCTCTTTGTAGGCAGTACCAGCCAGGGTCTAGAAGGTCTCCTCTAGACACCTCCAAGGGAGAATCTGCCCAGGACCCCTCCCCTGCCCTGGGGGTGTTCATTGCAGGAAATAATCCAAGTGTTCATCAATAGGAGAGTAGTTAAATAGGCTACATCTTATAGAGGGATACTGTATGAGTATTGAAAATGTTGACATGGGTCTATGACAACTCCAAGCTAAAAAAGAATTCAGATTGCTAATCAGACCCACTTCACACCCACTAGGATGGCTAGAATCAGAAACGTCAGACAATAACAAGTGTTGGTGAGGAAGTGAAGAAATTGGAGCCCTCATACCTTGATGGTGGGAGTGTACAGTGATACAGCTGGGGTGGAAAACCATCTGGCACTTCCACAAATGGTTAAAGCAAGACATACCACATGACCCAGCACTTCCAATCCTAGGTGGATGTCCAGGAGAAATGAAAGGATATGTCCAGACAAAAACTTGTTCATGAATGATACAGCAGTTTTATTCGTAAGAGCCAAAATGTAGAAAGAACCCAATGGCCACCAAGGGAGGAATGGACACGTAAAGTGTGATCTATCCATACAGTGGAATATTAGTCAGCCATAAAAGAAGTACCAATACATGTTACAATGTGGATGAACCTTTAAAGCATTATGCTAAGTGAACGAAACCAGTCCTGAAAGATCATGTACTCTATGACTCCATTTACATGAAATGTCCAGAATAGGCAAGTCTGTAGAGACAGAAAGTAGATCAGTGTTTGCCTAGGGGTGAGAATGTAAAGGGATTGGAGGGTGATGGCTAAGGAGTGTGTGGCTTTTTTGGAGTACACAAAATATTCTAAAATTGGTTATGGTAATGGTTATATAAATTGTGGATTTCCTAAAAGCCATTGAGCTGTACACTAAATGGGTGAATTTTATGGTATGTGAATTCTACTTTAATAAAGCTCTTTGAAAACTCAAGTTGTGGGAAATCAGGTATAGTCTGATTCTACATGTATGAGAAAAAGGATATACATGAGTATGCATGGGACTTCCCTGCTCGCTCAGATGGTAAAGAATCTGCCTGCAATGCAGGAGACCCAGGTTTGATCCCTGGGTCGGGAAGATCCCCTGGAGAAGGGAATGGCAACCCACTCTAGTATTCTTGCCTGGAGAATCTCATGGACAGAGGAGCCTGGCAGGCTATAGTCCATGGGGTTGCAAAGAGTCAGACAGGACTGAGCAACCCAGCACGTGTTGCCCACACTCTGCCTTCTCAGGATGCTCTGAGGAGGCGCACTGGTGCTGGACGCAGAGGAGTTCTCCTTCCCAGTATCAAGCCCAGGGTGTGCAGTGGTCACCGCCTGCGTTGCTTCCATGATGAAAACAAAGGCCCACCCTGCATTCAGTCACTGTGGGCTGGCCTGGCCTTCCTCGGCCTCGGACGCAGGCCCTGGGGTCGGGAGGGCCCATGTGGAGGCTCCTGAGGTTCCAGGAGGATGGGGCAAGAAGTCCTTCTCCCTGGGCCTAGAATCAATTTCCCATTAACAACCTAGCAACGTAACTAATTTTTGGCCACCTGGCTTCCTAAAAGCCAGCTGGGGTGCCCTACCAAGGCTCCTGAGTGGCTCCTCAGGGCCAAAATCAGAGTACCTCCCCTCCCCAGCTCCAGGAAGCTGCTGCACCATGGACGATGGGATGGGATTTCAGGAGGCTTCTCTTCTAAGCCCAGGAGCAAGCCCAGGGCAAGGTCTCAGAGCGTGCAATTCTGGAGACTTATTTGGTGCCATCTACATTAGAAGAGCCCAACAAGCTAGTCTCCATCAACAGCCCAGTCCATCAGGGTTTGCCACCATCATCTTACAAGTGAGGAAACAGGTGAAGCTCAGAGAGGGAAGTGGCCCATCCAAGATCCCACACCTGGAGCTAGGCCTCAAACTTAAATCTGTGGTCGGTGGTCTGACCCTTCTGTGCCACATGCATCATTCAAGATATTATACAAGTGAAAAAACCTCAACTCAAGCTGATACAGATAAGAGAAGAGATTTATTGATTCATATAGCTGGGAAATGGGGTGAATGAGCTTCAGGCGAGGCTTGATCAGGACTCCAGCTCCATTTCCCAGTTGTTCTCTCAGCTCTACCTTCCTTTGTGTCTCTATGAGCTTCATTCTTAGGCTGATTTCTCTCCTGGTGGCCGGATGATTTCTAACACCTGTCAAAAGAGAACTCTTCATGCATCCTCCCACAAATCCAGAAAGTCAGCAAGAGCATTCTGTCCCAGCATTCTAAACAAGACTGGAGATCGACTGTGATTATGTGTTTGGGTCACTCTTCCTCCAGATCAATGACTATGGCCAGGGACTGGGATGAGTGTCAGCCTTCCACAGAGGGTGGGGGATGTGGGAAGCTGAGTGGATTGTTGAGTAAAATGGATGGAGAGAGGGTACAGGGTGGTGTGTAGGTAATTGTTAAGACCCCCCCCCCACCTCCCCACTATCTTTGATGAACTACTTACCCTAAGACAATTCTGAACAGAGTCCTGAATAAAATAGTCTCTCAGTTTCTCCATCTATAAAATGGGTGAGCAAGTAGACAATGTGTTCTCTAAGGCATTTTTATATGTAGGGTTGTTATTTATTTTTAATCAGTCACACCTTGGTTTGTGATGCCATGTGAGTAGCTGGATTTATTGATATTTGAATGTTTGCCTTTGTCACACATGCCCTGGTCTGACCCCTCCGCTACCTCCTCCCCCAGATCTTCTCCAAGCTCTGCTCAGGATCCTCCTGAGAGATGTCTTTGCCCCCTTAGGACCTGGTCCAAGCCCCTTGGCCAGGCATCGGGACCCTTGCAGCCCCGCCTCCTGCCCGCTGCCTCAGCCACTGAGGCCAGTGGGAAGCACAGTTTCCCCTCCCTAGCCTGGATCACCCCGAGGGGAGTCAGCATCCTCCAACACTCAGATCCCTAAATGGAAACGGGAGTTGCTGAGAGAGGAACCTGGAGAAGGGCCAGTTGTCAAGAACCCATCCACACTCTCACAGGACCCCCAGCTGTGTGCCCTTAGACAGGCCCCTTCCCTCTCTGAGCTTCCATTCCTCTGTCTGTGAAATGGGGGACTGACGACTCTCACCTCATGGGTAGAGATGATGACTGAACGTACAATCTGTACTCACAAAACACTCCCACCCAGAGCCGCTGGCTGCTCCCCCACCGTCTTCCCCTCCTCCCCGTCTCTCCAGGCATCCTTCATCCTGGCGCCCCCCTTCTCCGCAGGTCAGGCTGCTCCCCCCACCCGCTGCAAACCAGCCCAGCCAACCCAGAGGGCCCTTTCCCAGACTCCATGACTCGAGCCCGTGACCTTTGAAGGGCACTCAGTCCTGCCTGCTGCCAGCATCTCAGAGGGGACCAGGCCAGGTGGGCAGCAGCCACGGGGCCCTGGCCCATCCGGGTTTCCATGAGCAGTTCAGGGCTGCTCCCGAAAACAAACGCAATGTGTATCTTGTCAGCCTCGTGCTGCAGATGTGTAAGGTAAACCCTCGTAAATCTCTGTCCGGGGCCTGTTAGAAAAATGCTGAAAATCAGAGGAACGTGGCAATGGCCACAGACCCACAGCCTTCCCCCCGTCCCTTCTCTCTCATCTGCTTCTTGCTGTGCCTCCGCTTCTCTCTTTCTCTCTCTTTGACTCTGTCACTGTCTCTGAGGGCTCCCTTCTCAATCTGTCTGTCCCTCCCATTTCCTCCCTCAGCTCTCCCCACCCCATTAAGAGAGGCCCCAGCCTACCAGACGCCCACAGAGCACGTATTTTAATGCAGCTTCACAATATTCCAGAGAAGCAGATGCACCATGTATGACATTCCTCCCGCTCCTTAGAACAGCAATTAAACAGACAGGACTGGGTGAGGGGGAAGGATAGCGGAGAAGAAAGGCTCCTTGGTGGGGGGAGGGGGCCGCTCTTCCCAACAAAGGCGGCCAATGGTACAAGGGCCTTTGTGCAACTGTGTAGCGCTGTGACATCTTTCTGCCCTGCGCACCAGCCTAGGGAGGGTGGCCAGGCTGACGGCGGCTCAGCGGGCAAAGCCTGGCATTGGAGAGACAGTCAGGAGGACAGCAGGTGGTGCAGGGTCCCAGCCAGAGGGATGCTGTGGGCGAGGACGGGGTTCTGCATCCCGCATTCTCATCCGGGCTCTGCTCTGCGGGCCCACGTGAACGCAGGCAGCTTTCAAATACTCACCCACGCTGTGGTCTCTTCCCTAACTCATTCATTCATTCAACAAGCATGTTTTGAGCCCTGAGCAGGTTTGAGGTCTCTAGGTCTGTGGCTAAACTAGGGGTTAATACTTATCAGAACAACACGGGGGTGTGTGAACAGGGTTGCCTGGGGATCCTGGCAGCTCTCCCAGAGGAGATGAGCCATCTCAAGACTGAAGGACGGGAAGGATTTGACCAAATGGAGTGGGATGGGGATGGCTGTCTGAGGGGGCTGGAGGTGCTGTGAAGGGCCTACAGCTTACAGGAAAGCAGAGGGGGTCTAAGAGGACAAGGGCCTGCCAGGGTCGGCAGGGTGGCAGAGGGTCTCCAAGGAGACAAGAAGGCTGCCTGCATCCCAGCATCAACACCATCACCATCAATCAGGGCTCACCTTCCGATGCCAGTGGGGGCAGGCAGAGGTCATGGGAATGTGAAGCAGGCCGGGCAGCGGAGACAGCACAACACTCGAAGCTCTGTGCTCATCAGAAGAGGACACCAGTGGTGGCCGTGTCAGACTGAGCCCAGAGTTGCCAGATTATCCACATTTTCATGAGAAGATGTGAAATATGTGATCTGAGTCCACTGTATCCAGAAAGAAGAAGGTGACGCAGAAATTTGTGAGGGCGCCATTAGCCACTGGACTCTTTACGGTTCCCAGGAATCAATACGGCACTTGGCTCCTCATGTTGGCCAAGCAGTGAGGCAGTTCTGGGATTGCCAGTCTTCCCCGGATGCTCTCTCCTTTCCCTAGAAATCCTCATTGCTCTCTGCAGTCTTGAAGCACAGAAAATGTGCCCATTGATCACTGACCTTTCCCACATGGAGTTGTTTTTAGTTCTATGGACATTGAGAGGTTGGAGATCTCCTGGGTCAGCTATTTCCTCTCTTATGGCTAGAGGAACTCTTTGAGTTCCTCACCTTTCTAACATTTCATCAACTCACCCACTCAGCTTAGAATGTAGTCATCTCATCAAGGAGACAAAAGTAGCCACATGCAAGCAGAAACTTCTCATACAAGATAACAGAGCTCTTACTGGAAGTATTAAAGGCAGCTTCCAAGGACACGTAAGTTAGAGCAATCTTCACCCATAAATAGCAGAGCTACTGAAGAAACAAATGACAGCATTGGGACATAAATGGAAGCACAACTAAAGCTTATTTACAAAAAGCACACATGAGGTTCTAGAAATTTGCTATGATTGGGCACAAGATTGATGATGAGCTTCCTAGCAGCCAGTGTGAAAAGGGAATTTCAGTCAGTGACATAAATCAAAATGATCATGCCATTTGAACAAACCAATTACCCAGGAGAATTATAGTAATAGCTAGAATCTAGTAGGTGTTTACTACTTCTCACAAGGGAGGCACTATTATTATCCTCACTAACAGGAAAGAAAAGTTCATAGCTTGCCCACGGTCATACACTTGGTGGAACAAAGGTTGGAATACAGACTATCTAAATTCAGAGCCTCAGCTTTAATCTTGTGGGTTTAAGAGAAGGATCTCTTCCAAGGATTCTCATAAGTGTGGACAGTGCGTAATAACCAACATTCTTGCAGTAAGCACAGGAGGAATGTCATATTTTATCCCACCCCTACACACATTTACACTTTCCCGCCAACACACATTTCAGGTCTGCATGGTTCCCATGGAGAGTCTCCGTTCCCAACTGGCTGCCATCTGGCCGCCTCCGGGAAAGATTGGAGAATATTTGGAAAGGGAGGTGGGCAATCTGTCTTTAAAGCAATTCTTGCTCAATACTGATTCTCTCACTGAGCTTTGGCTAAATATTGCCTCACTCATTCAACACATTTATCCTGAGGATGTATGCTGCCAGGCACAGTCCTAAGCTCCAGTCCCATCACTATAAGCATAGCAGGCAGGATCCCCACCCTCATAAACCTATAATCTTCCAGTAGAGACAAACATCAAACAAGTAAAAACACAGATAAACACATTTTCACATATTAGGATAGGTCTGTGAATGAAGCATAATGAAGGGGACATGATTCCCGTTGGGGCAGGGCAATGCAAGTGCCCTTGGAGGAAATATCATTTAATCTGGAAACTAAATGATGATAAGAAACTGGCCAGGCAAAGAAGAGGGACAAAAGCCCTCCAGGCCCAGGGAATAGCATGGGCCAAGGCCCTGAGCTGGGACATCGGTGAGAGTGTCCCAGGGACTGTCACTTGACTGTGTTGCTGGAACATGGTGGAGGAGAGAGAATGGTAGCAGATGAAACTGGCAAGATGAGTAGGGTAAAATTCGCTTTTGTCATTTAAATTTGCTTGAAATTAGACCCCTGGCAACTAACTGGATTTCTGTGATTCTGTGTTGTAGCTGCAAATAGACATGCACAATCAATTTGTTGGCTGGATGGATGGAGGGATAGAGGAATGGATGTATGGATGAATGGATGGGTTAAAGGCTGTGTCCTGAAAGCCTCACGAAGTCATCTTGGGCAGGATGAATCAGCTGGGGGAGACAGGAGGTAAGAGCTCCATTAAGACACTTTTGTCCCCACCCAAGTAAAGGCAGAAAGGACATTTTGGAGGAAAGTCCTTGAAGAAGACTTTAGCTCTGCTCTAAGAAAAGTCCTGTTTGGTCAAATGAAGGCACTAAGTTCAAAGAATCCAAAGGGGTCCCATCTGTTGCAGAGAAGATTGGCTTTGGAGCAGGACATGTGAGAGGGTCATAATGGCACTGCATTACTTTGTGGTTTACAAAGCACTCTGACAGTGTGATAAAATGATGATGCCGATGATGACTGTGGTTTGTTGCACACCTACTAGATGCCAGACCCTGTGCTAAACACTTCAAATGCATTTGCTCATTTAACTCTCACCACGGTTCTGCACAGGCTGTGCTATTCCCACTTCGTCCCCCCACCCCATTTTGCAGATGAGGGCCCTGTGGTTCAGAGAGGTAACATAACTCATCTAAGGCCACACAGCTCCCTCTCTACCTCCCCAATAAAAGCACCTTTTTTATTTAGAAAGCACCCCAAATACTTCGTACTGCCCACCTCCACCTTCCCAGAGCACAGTTCTTAGTTGGCACCTGTGCCCACGGCATGCTGAGTGGATGCTGTGATATTTCCAGGCATATTTGCCTGAGACAAAGGCACGAGGGTGAGGAGTGGCTGGGACAAGATGGGGTTGAGCAACACAGCAAGCAAGGAACCTTCTGGGCAAGGCTTTAATGCTGTTTGGTGAGTGACTGGATCTCCTATTTAGTCTCATCCATAAACAAAGCCATGCACAAAAGCCATGTCCCCAGATTGCTTCCCAGACACTGATAATCCCCAGAAGCTTTGTGAAATGTTTTGAAAGTTGCCCCAATAAAATTTCACTTAACTATAAACTTAAAAAAGAGTTATTCAGCCAAAACAATGCAAATGAAAATAGCAATGAGCTATGATTACTCTATCAGATGGGCAAGATGAAAAGGCATGATAACAGCCATGGTTGGAGGGGCGGGGTGAGATGAGCAGGGATCTCTCACACTAGGCTGAGGGAGCATGCATCGATAACATCTTTCTGGAGGGCAGTTCAGTATTGCTCACTCACAGCTTTGGGACTGAGCATATGCTTTGACAGCCATTTCACTCTGGAGAATTTATTCATAGGAAAGAATTTGGAATATGCATCAAAGTGGTCCCCAAAGGGAGCAATGGGCTTCTGGCATGCTGGAAGCTGCCAGCACTGGATTCTGAGGACCGTACCACCTTGAGGTCTTCAATTGCTTGAAATCAGCCACAGAGGAATGGGAATATTTACACTACAGAAATGGACAAGCACTGCAAATCAGGGTCTTTCTCTCCCCTAGACAGTCTAACACTTACCAGTTTGACACAGTGGGTGGTCAAGATGATTTACAATTGGTAACAACTGAAATGCTCAACAATTGGAAATTGGTTCATATATAAGTGCAGCCATCAGATAGAAGAGTGTGTGGGAAGAAGTATTGGCTGATTGACATGGGAACACATGACGGAAGGAGGCTGAGTGAAGAAGCGATTACAGAACACTAGGTGCATTCTGATATCTAACACACATATGTGCGCGCGCACACACACACCTTTCTATCACCACAGTTTGTCTGGAAGTCTCTCCAAGAAGATGTAGCATCAGTTATTTCTGTGGAGAGTAAAGAGGGGCCCTGGGCAGGGATGGAAGAGAAGCATACCCTTCACTGTGAACGCTTTTCACTGTAGAGACTATCAGGAGCATGCTTTCCTTATTGTTTTTCAGTCACTACGTGTCCAACTCTGCGACCTCATGAACCGCAGCACGCCAGGTTTCCCTTTGCTCAGACTCATGTCCACTGAGTCCCTGAAGCCATCCAACCAGCTCATCCTCTATGCCCTCCTCTTGCCCTCAATCTTTCCCAGCATCACGGTCTTTTCCTCAACCAGCTTCTCCTCTTGCCCTCAATCTTTCCCAGCATCACGGTCTTTTCCAGTGAGATGACTCTGCATCAGATGACCAAAGTATTGGAGCTTCAACATCAGTTCTTCCAATGAATATTCAGGGTTGACTGCCTTTAGGATGGACTGATTGGGTCTCCTTGAGGTCCAAAGGACTCTCAAGAGTCTTCTCCAACTTCACAGTTCGAAAGCATCAGTTCTTCGGTGTGCAGCTTTCTTTATGGCCCAGCTGTCACATCCATACATGACTACTGGAAAAACTGGTGAAGGTTTACATTCTAAATGAGGACCAGCAGTAGGACAACCAGGGCACTAGGCTTCCCTGGCATCCAACAAGCCAGGGCATCCGGCTACGTGGAGCGACTGAAGGGCGTTTTCCTGCCAGTCGGGGCCTGACAAACGTGGGCCTTTGGAGAAGGGGATGCAAATCACTTCAGTATTCTTGTATGAACCCAATGAACCCAAAGAACCCAATGAACACAAAGGTTTCCTTAAACCGTTTTAAAAACACATTCATCAAAATTGTAATTCTGCACATTTCTAACTCCAGTACAGAAACAAGACTAGACATATATGCTAAATGTTAGCAGGACTCTCTCTGACTGTGGAGGACTTTTTAAAGTTTTATTTATTTTCTGTGTTTCCTTTTCTTCACGCTTGTCTTCGTTTTCTGCATATGGGGACAATATTCTATTTCAGAAAAATGGCGCCCTGATTCACCTGTTCCAAGAGGAACAAGAGGGAGCTGCAAGAATGAGGATCACAGTTCTAGTGGCATCCAAGTGGAACAAAACAAGATTTTATGGTGATGACAGGACAAATGGCGCCCCAGCTCCAGAGCGCTGAGGGGAAGCTGGCAAAACCACTGAGTCCAAGTAAAGACTGGCACCGCTAGACTCCTGCTGTAGGGTGTCCAGGGCAGATTTGAGGCCAGGGAATTTAGTGACCAGCCTCTTTTGCATGGGTTTTCAGAAGGGAGGATGGGAGGGTATTTACTGGAGGGAGGGTCAGGCTTAGGAAAGCCTAGGTCCCTCGGGGAGGAACTGAGATTTGCGGGCCTGGGGTGGTGGGTAGGCAGGATGGCTTCGTGATCAAATACGCGTGCATGTGTTCATTCATTCATTCAGTGAATTCTTTCATTCCTAGTTCCTAGGCCATTTCTCTGAGGCAGACCCAGGTCAAATACCTGACAAGCTGTTGTGTCTAACCCTTGAATCACAATGAAAACATTTCCCATTTAACAGTGGACGAAACTAATGCCCAGGGAAGTAAGGTCACTTGCCCAGGTGTTTCTTTAGATGCAGATTCTCTGATGCTGGAGGACAGGCCTGCCTTCTAGACTTGAGGGACTCTTGCAGGATGGTCATGGCAAAGAGATAAAATCGGCCTTTGGAAATTCACTTTATCTTCCCTTCTCCACTCTCTCTTTGGCAGCAAACCCACTGACTCTTCTACACAGAGATGAATGAGGAGGCCCTGCCCCTCAGCACACCCTGCAGCCAGGCAGGGCCCAGAAGGGGTCCTGTCCCACAGGGGAGGGAAAGGGTAGCTGTCACATGGGCCCTCCTGGCGCCCCCGCCTCTGCCTGTGACCTACACTAGGCAGCCCCACCCCAGTACCCACACCACCAAGGTCCCGGGGATGGAGCCTGCAGGTGGGACAGTGAGCCTGGGCTCCAGAACGTGCAAAGGCCACGTGCTGCCTCAGCTTGGCCTTCAGTCCCAGCCCGACACGCACCTGGTGACCGTGAATCCCAAAGCTTGAAGCATAAGCCTGGCTACTCAGCCACGCCCAGTTCAGGCCAGCTGTCTGCCCAGAGGCAAAAAGCTCTAGTAGAGAGAAGGGGCTTTGCATCAGCCAAGCCTGGTGCCAATCCTGGCTCTACCACTTACTAGCCGTGCAATCTGGGCAAGTCAGTTAACCTCTCTGAATGTCTTTCTGCCCAAAATCCTGGGCCTGGAAAAGGCATTAGAACATGGGGTTAATGATGGTCATTAATCACAGCCAGCCAATGCAGGCACTTCTGCCCACAATAGAGGAACAGAATTTGGATTGACCCTCCCACACGAAACAAACAAAATAGGACACAACATACAAAATAACAGTTTTCAAGACACTGGGCGTGAGGCAACAGCGATCCTGGAGGGTCAGAAAACAGAAAGGACAGGCCCACTGCTTTGAGAGTTCCCAGATCACAGCCTGGGGTAGGAGGAGGATGGGAACCATGCGGATCCTGATGGTCTCGCTGAGTTGAAGAGATCAGATTGAGAGCCCTGGGAGCCCCAAGTAGCTAGAGTTTCCAGCAGAGAATATTGGATGGGAGGGTACTCCAGAGAAAGAGAGAGATCCAGAGAAACTCCGAAGGCCTCACTTGCATACTCAGCTGAGTTGACCAGTACACACAAGCGGTAAACTTTTAATCTCTGAGCTGGGGAAAGAACCATCCAAAAGGATTAAATGGAGCAGTGGGTGTTTATACTGGGGCAGGAAGAGTGCCTGTTCTCACCACTTGGACTGGCAAACCACACGATGCGCAGAGCATTGCGGCTGCACGATACGCAGAAGGATCTTACCTTACTGATGGAGAACAGTCAGTCCTAACTCCTGGGCACTGCTCTAGTGCAGCCTAACAAGTCTTAGAAGCAAGCCCTGAAACGATGGAGCGGCTTCTAAATAATTGCATCCTAGAACATAGGAATCTAAAAATAATCTATTCCCAGCAAGGTAAAATGCACAATGTCTGCCATCTAATCACAAATGTCCAGGAAAGCAAAGAGGCAGAAGAATATGATCCATAGTAAGAAGCGCCAGTCAACGAAAGCTGACCCAGAACTGACATGAATGTAAGAATGAGCAGACAAGGACATTGAAACAGTTATTATAACTGCATTCCATATGTTGAAAAAGTTAAACAGAGACTTGGAAGATATAAAACAGACTTCTAGAGATGAAAACTACCATGTCTGAGACATTACACTGGATGGGCTCCATGGCAAAGATTAGTGAACATGGAGACATCAGTAGAGACTACCAAAAATGAAACACAAAGAGAAAAGAATTTTTTTAAAGGATAAAAAATTTTTAAAAGATAGTTGTGGGACAACTTCAAGCTGCTTAATATACGTGTAATTATGGGAGTAAAGGACAAAAAATATTAAAAAAAAAAAATAATGGCCCCAGATTTCCCAACCAAGGATCTAATAGCTAATGCTTTCCAGGCAGTCTTCTTTGTGCCAAGTACCATTCTAAGTACTTACACAGATTAAACTCACCTACTTCTTATGGTCCTATAAAAGCCATGTAATTCTTGATTTATCCCCACTTTGAAATCAAGAAACAGAGGCCCAGAGGGTTAACCAATGGCCCAATGGCACACAGCTGATGAGAGGCTGAGCCCATCCTGGAATCCAGGAATTTCACATACTGTTCAAATCTCAGCCCTGCCATTTCTGAATGTTTTCCACATCAGTAAACAGCATGCATCTATTTTTTTTAGTGGCTGCATAATATTCCATTGCTAGCATTTATTGCACAAATTCCTCAAGGCTGAAATGTGGCCTCTAATTTTTCACCATGATGAAGAATGCTTCCCAGGATGTGCACAGAGCTGAACCGTGGCGGCCCTTGCCTGATTATGGTCCTCAGTTTCTCAAAATGGGGCAACAGGGGAAAAAGCAGGCTCATTTTGAGGGCTTTGCTGCATATTGTCAGCTTGTCCACAATACAACCCCCCAAACCCCACAACTGGCTCCTTGTTCTGCCTCCAGTAAATGACTTAACCTCTCTGAGCCTCAGTGTCCTCATCTATTTAAAAAAAATAAATAAAGCATAGCATCCCCTGCCTCTTAGGGCTGTTGTGAGGATTAAATCAGACAGCAGATGCCAAGTGGCCATCATGTTACACCGCGTGGTATGTAGGAGGTGCTCCTTTTCTACGACATGAATGGTGCCTCCTTAGAACTGACTCGTGCTGGGGGGCGTGGGAGGAGCCCAGAGGTGCCCTCCAGCTCTGAGGCCAGCCCCCACGAGTCTCCCTCAGACAACTCAGGGCTGTTTTGAGCATCTCCAGCTGGAACCTTCCCCTCCTGATCCACCCGCTGACTCATGGTCTCACCCGAGCTATGGCAAAACAAACCTTCGCTTATTTTCTTTCTGTGTGGGTCCCTCCCTGCTTTTCGATCAGCTTCTTTCAGGTAGAAGAGGTTTATACTTCACAGGTAAAACACAAAATCCCCCAGCCCTCCCCACAGGGACACATGCACAGACCCACTGTGTCTCCCCACCCCCGCAGCATCCCCCAGGAACCTATTATGACCTCAGAGCTATTTTTGCACAGAGACTCCTAGAGAGCACAGATAATGCAAAGGGTGATTCTAACAGCACAACCGTAGGTGCTGTGGGTGCTTGCACAGCCCAGACCCTGAGCTGGTCCCACTGCACTGGCCAATCCCATCATGGCTTCTTCACTGGTAATGGGATTGGACCCCAAACAAGAATTTTCTAACTCAAACATCATTTTCCACTAAATCAAATTCACAAGGGAATGCCTTCCCTTTCTGTCCTTCTCCCAAGAACACAGCTTTAAAAAATATGGTGTTAATGGGATTTTTAAAGCCTACTAGCTAATGTGAAGAGAGAAAGATCCTGGGAGAAACATGTTCTCCTGATGGATTAAATTACAAACACTTGCAGTGAGAATGGGATGAATGTTTACTGAGCACATACTGTGTGTCAGGCACAGGGCCGGCATCTGCCTCCAATTGCTGACCTCCAACAAGGCAGAAGGCAGCTGCGATGATCTCTCAGGTGAGCATTCTGAGGCCCAGGGAGGCCAAGGGGCTTCCCCAGGTCACACAGCAAGCTGTGTGTGGGCCAAGAAGGGGGGTCCAGGCCGCCCTGACTCAGATATGAGGAAGAAGTCCCCTTCTCTTGGGGTTCAATAGGTGGAGTGAGTCCTTTGTGGAAGCCACTGCCCCAGTAGCCAAGTCTGGTCTCTTCCCAGCCTCCTCTCATCCATCGGAATCCCTCTGCACGACTCAGCTCTTTGCATATGGTAGGTCCTTCCTCTCTAATGATCTCTGTGCTCCATTTGTCCTTCCCTTCATTCATTCAGCCAGCATCCATTTGAATACCTACTACATGCTGGCCCTGTGCCGGGAGTCAGGGATGCAGCACTGAACAAATGATTACACTGTTGCCTATATGAGCTCACTTTCCCTGTATGAGCTTACTTTGCCAACAAATGTCCGTCTAGTCAAAGCTATGGTTTTTCCAGTGGTCATGTATGGATGTGAGAGTTAGACCATAAAGAAAGCTGAGTGCCAAAGAATTGATGCTTTTGAACTGTGGTGTTGGAGAAGACTCTTGAGAATCCCTTGGACTGCAAGGAGATCAAACCAGTCCATCCTAAAGGAGATCAGTCCTGAATATTCATTGGAAGGACTGATGCCAAAGCTGAAACTTCAATCCTTTGGCCACCTGATTCAAAGAACTGACTCACTGGAAAAGACCCTGATGCTGGGAAAGATTGAGGGAAGGAGGAGAAGGGGACATCAGAGGATGAGATGGTTGGAAGGCATCACCGACTCGATGGACATGAATTTGAGTAAGCTCCAGGAGTTGGTGATGGACAGGGAAGCCTGTCCATGCTGCAGTCCATGGCGGTCTCAAAGAGTCGGACACGACTGAGCGACTGAACTGAATTGAACTGTATAGACTAGTCTCTGCTTCAAGTCTCAGTTCCCATCTTTGTAAAGTGGGGACCAAAATGAAACCTGTCTCACAGGCTTGTTGGAATATTCCAAGGAGGAAACAGCTATGTAGCCATGCCTGGAGTGTGACTAAGTGGCCTATGAGGGTTAGACGTGGGGACTATGTCCAAGACACCCTAATAGAAAGAATGAGTGAGGCAGACATTTCCACTAAGTCTCTCAATGAGTAGGAAGTGCAGAGAGCAGAGCAGCATTCAAGAAGGAGGTAGATTTTCCTAAAGATCATCCTGTGTGATTGTTGCCCCAGTGCCTTATACCTTCCCCTACAGCCTGATCGAAGCAGCACCTCCAAGCTCAGAGATAGTCACATACAAACTAAAGCTCTCACATGCAATAACCTTTTCTCTTCACAGCACCTGGAGTGTCTTCCCCACTAATCTGATAATGTCACACTTCTGCTTAAGTGGTTTCCTGTTATCTTGGGATCAAACCCCAGTTCTTCCCTATGGTCCACTGAGCTCTGCATGACCTGACCTCTGCTCCTCTGACTTTATCTCAGCTCTTTCGGTTCTGCCCATGGGATCTGCTCCCCCCAAGTCCCTGATCTTTGCCATTCTGTTTCCTTGTCCTGGAATGCTTCCCACCACTCCCTCTTCTCCTAGCTACAGTCTCAAGACTTCAAGGAAGACTTGCCTTTATTCCTTCTCTCTCCCATCTTGCTCTGAGCATCCCCACCTCTGCCACACCAACCCTTTTCCTTTGTGAAACTTCTCAAGGGGACAAGTATGCATGTATTCATGAGGTTATTTACTTATTGCCTCCCTGCCAACCCAGTCTATGACCACACAGTATGGTCTTTAGGAAAATCTACCTCCTTCTTGAATGCTGCTCTGCTCTCTGCACTTCCTACTCATTGAGAGACTTAGTGGAAATGTCTGCCTCACTCATTCTTTCTATTAGGGTGTCTTAGACATAGTCCCCATGTCTAACCCTCATAGGCCACTTAGTCACACTCCAGGCATGGCTACATAGCTGTTTCCTCCTTGCAATATTCCAACAAGCCTGTGAGACAGATTTCATTTTGGTCCCCACTTTACAAAGGTGGGAACTGAGGTTTGAAGCAGAGAATCAAATTCCCCTGGTCATTCATTGGCTTCCAGGAAGCAGAACAAGAATAAAGAAAAGTTCTAGTGGGCCAGTTCTAGTGGTCTTGGCATTAGTTGTAAAATAAACTTGTACTGGGCTTCCCTGGTGGTCCAGGGGTTAAGAATCTCCCTTGCAATGCAGGGGACATGGGTTCGATCCCTGGTCTGGGAAGATCCCACATGCCACGGAGCAACTAAGCCCAGGCACCCCAACTACTGAGCACGCGCTGCAGCTGCAGAAACCCACACACCCAGAGTCCACGCTCCTCCACGAGAGAGGCCTGGAAGCCACGACCAAGAGCAGCCCCCGCTTGCTGCAACTGGAGAAAGCCCGGGCACAGCAACAAAGACCCACCATAGCCAAACAAGTAAACAAACCTTTAAAAATAAATAAATAAACGTGCACATCCTGAAAGAGCATGAAGGAACCACACACCCACCTGACCACAGCCTGACGCCCCCTGGTTACTGCTGAGTATCTGGGCTGCGTCTCCAAGGACAGGGACCTTCCTTATCCACAGTAAGCACCCCATAAATGACTGGATAAAATATTGCAACAGCTTCTTCATGGGGGTGCATATCTCCACTCTCTCTGTCCTCCAGGCCCTTTGCCAGCCTGCTCAAAATCCCTCCACGTCTCCCTATTAATCTAGAGTAGCCGGCACACTCCAGGCCCAGGGCTCTCCCCAGCCAGTCTTGAACTCACCCTGTGAAGTCTTGTGTTCTGGGTAAGCAGTGTTTGAAAAGCCATAAAAACATCAAGCAAACTTGTAAATAGGAGAGCTCAGGAGTGAGGTCTGGGTCCTTTGGTTTTTCCATAAATCACTGATAGGCCACATACCAAGTGCGAGGGACCTACACATGAGCAATGTCCGTCCCCACCTACAGCCAGCAGCTTGCAGCCAGGCCTAGGGCGCCAGCGGTAACGTCCTCCTCTGCAGGAAGGTGTCATCTCCTGGCCACCCTCGTGAACATACAGCAGTGAACATGCACACCTACGCTGCACACCCTTACCTTGGCACCCCAAGAAGGCCGGGGTGTCAGGGAGCCAGCACGCTACCAGCAACAGCAGAACTCTAGTGGAGATAGGCGGCATAAGGTGTTTTATAGGGTTGTTTTTGTTTTTTTTTTCAATTTTAGTTGACACGAAATATTATGTTAGTTTCAGGCATGTGTGCCTGCTAAGTCACTTCAGTCGTGTCTGACTCTTAGTGACCCTATGGACTACAGCCCACCAGGCTCCTCTGTCCATGGGATTCTCCAGGCAAGAATACTGGAGTGGTTTTCCATGCCCTCCTCCAGGGGAATCTTCCTGACCCGGGGATCAAACCCACGTCTCTTATGTTTCCTGCATTGGCAGTCGGGTTCTTTAACACTAGCGCCACCTGGGAAGCCCAGGTGTACAACGTAATGAGACTTGGACAGCAAGTTTCAAGTGTACAATATAGTGATTTGATGTTCAAATCCACTACAAAATCATCACCGTAAGTCAGGTAACCATCTGTCACCGTGCAAAGTTATTACAGTTTTATTGACTACATTCTTCATGCTGTACCTTACATCCCCATGACTTATTTTTTTAAATTTTTTCTTATCAAAGTACAATTGATTTAGGAGGGCTAACTTTGATTCCAGTGGGAATAAACAGGTAGGTCACGCTGGGTGGGACAGTGTAATATAGAAATAAATGTTTTGGGCAGGTGTGCTTACTGTTGTATTGCTTTCCCACTTTACAACCAGAAGAGCCCTGATTGCTCAGTTCATGGGGCAGACTCCTGGGGGCCTTACTGCTAGTCAAAATGACCTCAGACTCTAAAGCTTAAGGCAGTGACTTGCAAAGCCTCCCACAAAGGAATCACAGGGTAGGGTTGTAGAAGCCCAGATTCCAGAACCTCACCCAGACCTAGCCAATCAGGAATTCTAGGGTCAAGGGCCGGGACTCTGCATTTCAGACACCCACCCCTCATGGTTCCTATATCCGTGACACAGAGGAACAAAGCCCCTCAGGTGACTATCTATGTGACTTCTGACAGAAGATGGAGAATCCTGAAAGAACCGATGAGCTGCTTTCCAGGTCAAGCTGCCAACAGAGACTCGTCCACAGAGTGCCAAAGCCAGGGAGAGTCAAAGAGGGGGTCACGTCTGGGCCGTGCAGCTCACCAGGCTGAAGTGGGGGGGTGACCGGGAAGGATGTTCCCGGCAGGAGGGACAGCAGAGAGGCTTGGCAGCTGGGCGCATGGTGGAGAGGGTGGGGAACCAGACCAAGCGGTTTGGAGGACCCTGACTGATCACCACTGGTCCCCTCTGAGCCTGAGAGTCTTTGTTTACAAGATGAAGCAATTCCAGGTTTCACAGATTCCACAAGTCACATTTGTTCACATTTTGGTGTGTCTGAAATCAAAGTGCATCTTATGATGGATAGCACCTTGTGTTTGGTGCACCAGGGCACCAGTCCATGACTCCCATGTTGGCATGGAGGATTTGATGGGAAAGCATAAGGAAAGCACCTCGTGTGGCAGTTGACATACAGTAGGAGCCCAGTCAATCCTAAAGGAAATCAGCTCTGAATATTCACTGCAAGGACTGATGCTGGGACTGAAGCTCCAAAACTTTGGCCACCCAATGCAAAGAGCCAACTCATGGGAAAAGACCCTGATGCTGGGAGAGATTGAGGGCAGGAGGAGAAGAGGGTGACAGGATGAGATGGTTGGATGGCATCATTGACTCAATGCATGTGAATTTGAGCAAACTCAGGGAGATGGTGAAGGACAGGGAGGCCTGGCGTGCTAGAGTCCATGGGGTCGCAAAGAGTCAGACATTACTGAGCAACTGAACAATAAAAACAAAGGAGCCCAGTAAGTGTGAGCTCCCTTCCCTCTAAGCTGGTGAAAGGTTTTGGGAGTTGGCTCGGAAATTTCCAGAAAGGTCTCTTCCCGTCACCTTCTTTCCAAGGCCCTTTGTGGCGACAGTAATGCCCCATAATAACCTGACTTGATGACAGCAAACTCTGGTGTCTGCTTTCAGTGCTGCTAGCCCAAAGGACACAGTCATCCTTGCGTGTAGAGTTCCTGTCCTATGGGCTGTGGTCAAAGGCCCACCCTCTCTGCTTGGCAGCCCCCGCACTGGTTAATTAGGCAGACTTTCCTCAGCCCTTCACTGAATGTCCCTCAAGGTCTGTTCACTGAGGAGGGAAGGCGGGTCTGGGCTCTGTGGGGGATTCTCAGCTCCAGACCTCCTGTGGGGCTCATGGGCCCAGGGGGATGCCCATGTACAGGCTGTGTGACCTTGGACAAGTCACTTAACCTCTTGTCATCTATTAAATATAACATGGGAGAAATGGCAATAGCGTTGCTGAGGGTTCATTCATTGGTTCAACGGCGATTTATTGAGTACCTTCTATATTTCACATCTGAAGGTACAGGGGTGAACAAATCAGATGAGATTCTTGCTCCTGTATTGCTGGCCTTTCAGAGGGAAAAGAAGACGATAAACAAGTAACCCTATCTGAATTACATAAAGTCTTTGAAGACAATAAAGCATAAGGCTGACAGCACGGAAACATATACAATACCACGTGTAAAACAGACAGCCAGTGGGGATTCTCTGAGTGACTCACGGAGCTCAAAGCGGGGTCTGTGACAGCCTCGAGGGGCGGGACGGGGTGGGAGGTGGGAGGGAGGGTCAAGGGGGAGGGGGCATACGTGTACCCGTGACTGATTCATGCTGATGTATGGCAGAGACCAACACAATATTGTAAAGCAATTATCTTTCAATTAAGAATAAATTAATTAAAAAATATTTTAAGTGCATAGATTTGAAAAAAATAGAAGGCTGAGATAACCTGATCCTGAGAGAAGAGGGGCAGGAAGATTAAGCCCCACTAGTCAAGACGGTCAAGGTCTCAGGGACTTTCCTGAGGACAGGACAGGAACTGAGACCTGCATGATGAGATGAAGCCACTCAGGAGTCTGGTGGAAAAAAGTTCCAGGGAGGATGAACCACAGGTGCAAAGGCCCTGAAGCTAGGTGATGCTCAGAGTACTTAAAGAGCATGGAGAATACAGGCCAGCCTGATGCCAGGTGGTTGGGCAAGGTCCACAGGAGCCAGAGCAGAGAGGGCCTTGTGGGCAGGTCAGGAGGTGAGCTTTTATCCACTGCGGGGACCCCACAGGAGGGGTTCAACCAGGGCATGCAGCAGCGGGAGGACTCGGCCTACTGGGAGCAGAACGGACGGAGGAAGCCCAGCTCAGGAGTTCCTTGGCCTCACCATGATTGCTGCCCCTTCCCTGGAGGACGAGAACCCAGACCCCTCCTAGAGACCACCAGGACTGAGCCGGGCCCCACACCCACTGAGCCCGCTAGTCTCTCCCATTATCCTCACGCCCCAAACAGTGACTCACATAATAAAACAGTCAACAGCCGATGCACTTGGGCTAAAATTATGCAGACTGCATGTGATATTAAAAATCTAAGGACCATATATTTCCAGTACAGGGGATGCCGAAATGTAGCTGCTTTATTTAAGGAATTATTTGGGGTGAGCGGATGTTTATCTGAGCTTCTGTTCCCGGTGGCGGAGGCGGGGGTGGGGGACAGGTACATGCAGCTTGGTTCCTAAAAATAGCAATGTGATGGGTCCTGAAATATCGCCCCGCCTTTCCCACCCCCACAGTCAGGCTGAAGGTCGGAAGAGATTCATAGAGACCGGTCAGGATGAGCTTCTCCTAGGGAAAGATCTGTGGCCACGGAGGCTGTGCCCTCGGGGCTGGGGGCGCGGGGTGCACCCCGGGCCCCCGCAGTAGGACTCCCAGGAGTGACTCTGACGCCCCCGTGTATCCTTGTGCTGGGATGCTCGGTCCAGCACCCACCGTGAGGGCTGCTGAGAGGCCGGAAGTGCCAACCCTCAAGCTCGCCGGTGTGCATTGCAAACAGGAGCTGTTCATCCCTGCGGCTCCCCTCCTGCGTTTGTGAGTTCAAGTGTGGCCAGGGGCCTTCAGAGCCTAAACGGCCTCTGGCCAGTGGCCAGAACTAAGCCAGGAGGAGGGAGAGGCATGTGCTGCTCGCAGAGTCCATAATGGGTCCATTTCACAGTTGGGCACAGGAGACTCGGGTAAGGTTACAGGAGGCCCAGCTGATTCAGGACATTTGTGGCATGCCCCACCCACCCACCAGCTTCCCTCTCTGACCTCTCCGGAGCCTCCTGCCTGCCAGCACTCTCCTTTGCTTGCGCATCCCTTTCATTCATTAGGTCACTCCCTCTTCACTCATTAATTTGCTCATTAATATTGAGCAATGACCCTAGTCCTCAACTGGGGCACCTGAGGCCAGAGAGTGGCCTGCAACTCCAGGAAGCCCGAGTCAAAGATGGCTCTGCGCACTCAGCTATTCGAGTCCTAGGAGGTAGCAAAACATCCCTGGCCATGCAGGAATCCCGGTCTCTGCCAGGGTGGCCAAGAGGGGCTGGACCGTTCAGAGGGATGTGTGGCTCTGGAACGCTCACCCAGCGTCCAGCTCAGGGGCTGCAGAGACCGGAGGGACAGGGTTCTGCAGGGACTGGCCAGGAAGGAGGGGACCACAGGGCTGACTAAGCAGGACCCCTCCTGCACCCCCACCTGCACCCCTACTCTTCCAGGGAAGAGAGGAGCACCATGACCTTTTGATAAGGTGAGGGGTGCTAGGCAGCCAGCATTCAGCTGGGGAGGCTTCAAGGTCAAGGATCCTGGGGTCAGAAATACCTGGGTTGAAAACTCTTATCTCAGCCACTCAGCTCCTAGGTGGCCTTGAGCGAGGTTCTCTGTTCTTCTGCGCCTTCCCTTCCTCAGGTGATACCTATGTCAGGGGTAGCATTTGCACAAGGCTGCCTTCTAGCTCCTCCCTTGCAGGCCCTCTGCCTGGCGCATCTTCCCTTAGATGTCCACCTGGCTTCCTTCCTGCTTCCCTCGAAGGTCCCCTCCTCTGAGAAGCCTTCCCTGACTGCCTGGCTGGAGAGGCCACCCATACTTCCTGTTGATTTATTTTCCCTCTTACCATGCCCACTAGTTTCTTGTCTGTCTTGTTCACTAGAATGCATGTTCCTTAGTGCAGGGGCCTCAGCTCCCTCTGAGAATGTGGGTGGGCCAGGAACAGTATCCAGAGTGTTCCACTCTCTTCCCCATGGTGATATAGCCACCTCTTTCAACTTTGGCTGGAGTGGGGTGGAGATAGGGGTGGGGAGGAGGGATAGGGGTGGAGATTCAAGCTGTGGAGGACCCAGAGCATTGCATCAGTATTCTGAAATTGGTACTCAACCTAGCTCCATTTAGCAGATGAGGAAATACGACTCAGAGAGGTAAAGAGCTTGTCCGAGGTCACACGGCAGTCGCCGAGCTAGGATGCACATCCTGACTGATTCCAAAGACCTGGCTGTTTTCTCTTGGGGAGAACTTGACCAGCGGTAGCAAGAATACCTAGCAGATTGGCTGCAGTGGAGACTCACAGTGTCTCTTTGATCTTTCTGCCAATGTCGGCATTATTTGAAATTTTAATTTTTAATTATAGCCACTGTCTTTTGTGTGAACAATTTTCCAAAAAGAGATGTGAAGGATAGAGTCACCCCCAGCGGTTTCTGTCCCCAGGCACAGGGCTAGGTGGTGGATGGCCTCCACTTCCCTCCCCTGTGCTCCCCCACCGCCCCCCACATCTGGCCAGGAAAGGCCAGCATTGCTGAGAGCCCCTGGTAGTGGGGCATGGGAGCTGGGGGCAGAGGGGTGGGCACAAGGCCTTTTCAAGGCAGCTGCTTGAAAGGTAGAAAAGGGGAGGGGGGCTATTTTGTTGGATCTTTTCAAGAGCTGAGGCCACACACAGCCGGGGACCTGGGAGGCCCCTTCCTTTGCTTTTTTCTCCTACACCTGCTTACCACCTGTTCCCTTAGAGGCCCCTAGCCCCTCGCCTTTTCTTCCTGCTGGCCCCAGGGGGCTCTGCCTCCCCGTCCCTCAGCCTCTCCCTGCTCACCTCCTGCAGGTCCCCAGGATTGACCCTTTGGGGCTCCCCCGGAGACCAGACCCCCACTTTCCTTCCTCCCCCAGCTCCTTCCCAGCTCAGCTGCCCTCCCTGGCCTCTGCCCATGCTCTTCCTCCCCTGGAGGGCCTGGCTTGCCTCTCTGTTTATTCATACACCTGTCAAGACACTTCACACTGGGAGCTCGCATCGCCCCTGAAAGAATTTTGAAAGCTACCTACGACACACAAGTATTTTTAGTCGGCACCTAAATGTTTTTTATTACAAAAGTAAATAGTTACAAAACTTTCAGCATGCTGTATACCCCACAAATGCTTTAAGTAAAATCTCATCCTGACCTTGGAGCTGTAGATCCCACTCATACATCTTTCCCAAAACTCCATCTCGAAAATTGGACAGCTGACCATCTCTACCAAACAGCGCAGCCAGGGTGGCTGACTTTCAGTTGGAAAACTATATGCATTTATTTTCCAATTCGTAAACATGCTGATGTACATCTCTGCATCACCCCTCTCTCTCTTGAATTCTGCTTCTAATTCTAAGACTGGTAAGGCATATGACACGTGTGCTCAGTGATGTCCGACTCTTTGCGACCCCAAGGATTGGAGCCTGCCAGGCTCCTCTGTCCCTGGGATTTCCCAGGCAAGAGTACTGGAGTGGGTTTCCATTTCCCCTTCCAGGGGATCTTCCCAATCCAGGAATTGAACCTGCGTCTTCTGCATTGGCAAGAGGAGTCTTTACAACTGAGCCATCCTAGATGAAATAAGACTTCAGTGATGCCATCTGTGCTTCTTCCTGACACTACCTTGTTTTTTTGCCTCAGGGATCCTCCCTCCAGGGCTAGATTGTTTCAAATGGCCTTCCCTCTGGTGTCGTGGAAGCATTTTTTCTTTTAAATTTTTTGTTGTGAAACATAACAGGCACTAAGAAACCATATTGTGTGTGACTAAAGCTCACATCAGAACTGAAATGTGCAGCTCAATAATTTATCATAAAACAAACATCCAGGTCTAGAAATAGGACATTTCTAGCTCCTCAAAAGCCCCTCCCTTGGGTCCCTCCCAATTGGTACCCCTCCCTCCTGTTCAAAGGTGCCCACTACTCTGAGTTTTATGATAGTCACGTCTTAACTTTTCCGCCCACTTTTATAACCTACACATACCTGTTTTTCTACATCATATAAAGTCATGTCATATCTGCTCACGAGTACCCGGCTTCTTTCACAGGACATTATGTGGCTGAGTCACCAGACTGGTATGTGGATTATACTTCATCCTCATCACTGAATGACATTCCGTTGTCTGAGCACACCCCAGTACATTGACCATTCTGCTGTTGATGGACGTTTGGGTTGTTCTCAGTTTGGGGCTGTTTGGCTAGGAACACTCAGGAACAGGTCTCTAGGTTCATATAAACAGACATTTATGTTGAGTCAATAGGCAGGAGAGTTTTGCTGGATCATGGGGCACATGTGTGTATAACTCTAACAGTATTTAACACTGTTTTCCGGATACTGACTGCACCACTTTACAGTCTCATCAACAGTGTGTGAGAGTTCCTGTTGCTCCACATCCTTGCCAGTTCTTGGTTGTCAAAAATTTACATTTTAGCCAGCCTGGCTGGGGTGCCATGGTTATATCACTGTGACTTTGATTTTTTTCATTTCCCTGATTATTGATGAGATTCAGTACTATTCTATATATTCATTGGCAATTGGAATATTCTTGTGAAGTCCTTGGTTTTCTCCTGTTTTTATAAAGGCATATCTCAGAGATGTTGAAAGTCTGGTTCCAGATCATTGTAATAAAGAGAAGGTTGCAGGGACTTGCCTGGCGGTTCAGTGGTTAAGACTTCACCTTCCAAAGCAGGGGGTGTGGGTTCGATCCCTGGTTGGGGAACTAAGATCCCACATGCCTCGTGACCAAAAAACCAAAACATAAAACAAGAGCAATATTGTAACAAATTCAATAAAGACTGTAAAAATGATCCACATCAAAAAAATCTTTTAAAAAAGAGAATATTGCAATAAAGCAAGTCATATGAATTTTGGGGTTTCCCAGTGCATACAAAAGTTATATTTACACTATACTGTAGTCTATTAAGTATGCAATAGCATTATGTCTAAAGATGGTAAAACTTAATTAAAAAATACTTTATGATAAAAAATGCTAAGAACACCCGAGCCTTCAGGGAGACATAACCCTTTTGTTGGTGGAGAGTCTTGAATCCGTGTTGCTGGCTGCCAACTGAGCAGGGCGGTGTTTGCTGAAGGTTAGGGTGCTGTGGCAAGTCCTTAAAATAAGAGAGCAATGAAGTTTGCCACTTCAGTTGACTCTTCCTTTCATAAATGATTTCTCTGTAGCAAGCAATGCTGTTTGATAGCATTTTACCCACAGTATAACACCTTTCAAAATTAGAATCAATCTTCTCAAACCCTGTTGCTGCTTTAGCGACTAAGCTTATGTTGTAGTCTAAATCATTCATTGTCATTTCAACCATCTTCACAGCATCTTCACCAGGAGAAGAGTCCATCTCAGGAAACCACTTTCTTTCATCATCTAGAAGAAGCAACTCCTCACCCATTCAGATTTTATCATGAGATTGCACCAGTTCAGCCACGTTTTCAGCTCCACTTCTATTAATAATTCTAGTTCTCTCGCTGTTTCCACCATATCTGCAGTTACTTCTTCCACTGAAGTCTTGAACCCCTCAAAGTTATCCATGAGGGTTGGAATCAACTTCTTCAAAACTCCTATTAATGATAAAATTTTTACCTTTTCCATGAATCATGAATGTTCTTAATGACATCTAGAATGGAGAACCCTTTCCAGAATGTTTTCAACTGACCTTGCCCAGATGCATCAAAAGAATCACTATCTATGGTAGCTATAGCCTTAAATAAGAAGACATGAATATCCAAAGCCTTCCTTGATTGCATGGGCTGCAGAATGGACGCTACATTAGCAGGCAGGAAAACATTAATCTTGTTGTTCATCTCATCAGAGATTTTGGGTGACCAGGTGCATGCATTGTCAATGAGCAGTAATATTTTTAAACAAATCTTTTTTTTTGAGCAGTAGATCTCAGCAGTGGGCTTAAAATATTCAGTAAACCATGTTGTAGACAGACGTGCTGTCATCCAGGCTTTATTGTTATAGTCACAGAGCACAGACAGAGTAGATTTGGCACAGTTCTTAAGGGATGCAAGGTTTTCAGAATGGTAAATTAGCTTTGGCTTCAACTTAAAGCCACCACTCGCATTAGCTCATTAAGAAGAGAGTCAGCCTGTCCTTTGAAGTTTTCAAAGCCAGGTCTTGACTTCTCCTCTGTAGCTATGAAAGTCTTAGATGGCCTCTTCCTCCAGTCAAATGCTGTTTTGTCCACCCTGAAAATCTGTTGTTTGGTGTAGACACCTTATGAATTCTCTTAGTTAAATCTTCTAGATAACTTGCTGCAGCTTCTACATCAGCATTTGCTCCTTCGCCTTGCACTTTTATGTTATAGAGACAGTTTCTTTCCTTAAACCTCATGAGCCAAACTCTGCTTCTCAAACTTTTCTTCTGCAGCTTCCTCCCCTCTCTCAGCTTTCAGAGAACTGCAGAGAGTTAGGTCTTGTTCTGGATTATGCTTTGCCTTAAGGGAAGGTTGTGGCTGGTTTCGTCTTCTATCTAGACATTCTCCTTATTGGCAGCAAGGCTATTCAGCTTTCTAATCATTCATGTGTTCACTGGAGGAGCACTTTTAACTTCCTTCAAGAACTTTTCCTTTGCATTCACAGCTTGGCTAACTGGCACTGGAGGCCTAGCTTTTGGTCTGTCTTAGCTTTTTGCATGCCTTTCTCACTAATCGTAATCATTTTTAGCTTTTGATTTTAAGTGAGAGACATGTGACTATTCCTTTCACTTGAATGCTTAGAGGTTGTTGTAGGGTCATTAAACTGGCCTAATTTCAATATGATTGTGTCTCAGGGAATAGAGAGACCCGAGGAGAGGAAGAGAGATGGGACCAGTCAGTCAGTGGAGCGTCAGAACACACAACAGTTCTCTGTCTTTAGTGGTAGCAGCAGTTCATGGCTCTCCAAAACAATTACAAGGGTAACAAGAAAGACCCCTGATCACAGGTCACCATAAAGAAAAAGTCTGAAATATTGTGAGAATTACCTGTGACACAGAGACATCAGTGAAAACGTGTTGCTGGAAAAATGGTGTCGATAGATTTTCTTAACACAAGGGTGCCATAAACATTCAAGTTGTAAAATAGTTAGAATCTATGAAGAAGAAAAAAGCAAAGCTCAATGAAACAAACTGGTTGTATTGAGTTATTGGTCTTTTTCATATCAATTTGTAGTTGTGTTTATTCTGGAAACAAGCGAGTCCTTTGTTGATTGTGGTGTATGATGTATTTTTTCTCACTCTGTAACTTGCCTTTTAATCTTCTCACTAATATCTTTTGATAAAAAGAATATTAACTTTTAATTCAGTCAATTTTATCAATCCATTTTAATGGTTAGCACTTTCTATGCCTTATTAAAATATATTTCGAACCACTTTGAGGTTATAAAGATATTTGCTTCTTAGAAGTTTTCTGTTTCACCTTTAACATTCAGATCTACAAGTCCTCTGAAATTGATGTTGTGTAATAGTGATTATGGTAGGGATGAAGTTTTTTTTCTTATACAGGTATCCAAGTGGCCCAGCACAAGTCATGAAAATATTGTCCCTTTTCCCTACTGCTTGGTAATGTCACACTTGTCACAGAACATGAGTCGATTTATGCCTGGCATCTGTCTCAATTCCATTGGTCTATTTGTCTATCCTTGTACAAATACCACATGTCTTACTTTGCTTCATAATAGGTACTGGTATCCAGTAGAGTGAATCCTTTTATTTTGTTCTCTATTTTTTAAAAATGGCTATCATTTACCCTTTGTATTTCCACATAGATTTTTGCAACCTGTTTTTTAAGTTACATACACACACATATCCTTGTTAGGATTTTGATTAGGTTGTATGCATGTATGTATAAGTCAGTTTGCAGAGAATTGATTTCTTTAAAATATTGTATCTTTCAATTCCTGAATATGATATATCCTTCCATTTAGTTTTTGGATTCCTCTCAATAATGTTTACAGTTTTCTGAATATATTTCAGGTGAACCAATTTAAAAACAAAACAAATCTCTAAAGTGAGTGATAACACAGGCAACATTTGGCTATGGCAAAATCGTGAAGACAGCAACATCTCCAGAATGTTCCGTTTGTATCTCCTGCCAGCTTGGTACCAAGGCGTTTTGAGCTGTGCCTAACCCCTCCCCAGACCCACCCCCCGCACACCTATACACCTGGAAGCTGACCCAGACCTGGGACGTAGTGAACACGTGTGAACTAAGCACTATCTGCCATACTCCTGTCCCATTGCTTGCAAGAATTGATAACCCATCCCAACATGCTAAGGATGGGTCAGGCAGTGGTTCAGCTTCCAGATAAAATGCTATCTTTGAAAAGTAGTCTATTGAGTTCTTTCCCATTAGAAAAATTTTATGCATGCTCAATACAGAACATTTAAAACTTGCCAACAGGGCGTCCCTCGTGGCCCAGTGGTTAAGGCTCCATACTCCAAATACGGGGGACCTGGGTTTGATCCTTGGTTGGGGAATCTAAGATCCCATGTGCCACCCAGCCAAAAAATGAATAAATAAATAGAAAAATTTTTTAAATTGCCAACAGATAGAGAGTGAAAATAAGCCCATATGCCTTATCACTCAGCGAAAATGACTTGTCATATTTTGATGCATTTCCTTTCACCTTGTTTTTATACACATTGTGTATTTGCTTATTTTGCTTTTATAAACTTGTCATCATTCTGAGTTAACAGTTCTGTGTTCAGCCTTTCTCACTTGACATTAAAACAGAAGTTTTCTCTCCTTTGACTCCAAACTCTTTGGAAACATCATGGCCAGGAGCTCTGTAAGGTTCTGTGAGTGACACCTGTTTGCTAACCATCACCTGTGGTAGGAGGTGTTAGTGAATTCACACTGTGTGCACAGTGTGTGCTGAGGATCTCTGGGCATTTCTTAGCTTGGTCCCCATCCAGTTGGCATTACCTCCTCAAGAAAGGCCCTTAGATGTGGATTTCAGACCAAAAAACTGCAAACAGAAGCTTATGAGGCAGGGCTTGCCTGGTGGTCTAGTGGCTAAGACTCCATGTTCCCAATGCGGGGGATCCAAGTTTGATTCCTGGTTGGGGAACTAGATTCCACATGCTGCAACTAAGAGTTCTCATGCTGCAACTAAAAATCTGTGTGCCACAATGAAGGCCCGCACAACCAAAATAAATAAATAAGGTAAAATTTTAAAAAGAAGCTTATGAGGCCTATCAAAGCAGAAGTTAGAACCTGTAACCATGGCTGTCTGTGGGTCACGCGTTTCTTAAGAATTATTTCCAGATGCCCATGTAAATGCTTCAGGTCTATCAGCTCCTTCTCTCCTCACAACCCTCTTAAGGAGCTTCTATCATTTGTCTCGTTTCATAGCTACAGTAGGGGCTTCCCATGTGGCACTAGTGATAAACAGCCCACTTGCCAATGCACAAGATGTAAGGACCACAGTTTCGATCCCTGGGTCAGGAAGATCGCCTGGAGAAGGGCATGGCAACCACTTCAATATTCTTGCCTGGAGAGTCCCATGGACAGAGGAGCCTGGTGGGCTACAGTCCATAGGGTCACAAAGAATCAGACACGACTGAAGCGACTTAGCGCACACACATAGATATGGAACCGGGGCACAAAGAGCTTGCGTGGCTAGACCAAGGCCGCAGGCAGTGAGCGCCCAAGCTGGGGTTCAAACCCCAGCCCGCTGCGCCCTGGGCTCCCACTCTTAACCACTCCAGGAGGATGGGAGATAAAGTGGGCTCTTCGAGACACCCACACCTCCTCTCCTGGCCTCCTTCCTCTCGGCCTGAGGAATCTCTTCTGCAGGTGAGAGGTGAGTCGCATGTAGGGACCCCACGACAGGCGTGAGTCCACTGCGTTCAGCTGGGTGACGCAGGCACATCCTTGCCTTCTCCCAGCTTCAGTTTCTTCATCAGGGAAACGGGCAAAGAGGCCGTGAGGGAAACGTCTGGATGAGCGGGAACCTGCTTTCAGGTGCTGGGGTTCTGCAGCCTGCCCGTCCATCCATCGCACCCGCCCTGGGGCCGCCTCCCTGTGCACCCCCCGCCCCGCTGCCTCAGTCCCAGCCCCTCCAGTCCCGCCTGCACTGGCTGACTCTCCCCAGCCAGCAAGGGGGTGACACCACCCCAACAATGGCTGTGGGACGGAGTTTTAAAGAGTCCTCTCGAGATTTCCCCCAGTTATGGGACCAGTAGGGGCAGAGCAAGTAGGAACCAGAAATTGTTGGTGGGTGCAGAGTGGGAGAGAGAAGACTGTATTTACCTTCCTGTATCTACTTCTCTGAGAGCATTAATGTCCCTTGTTTATAGAGTGTCCTTGTTCCCCAAGAGTTCGGCCTGATATTGAGTCCCCATTACTCTGAGACACCAGGGCAAGTAAGAAAGTGAATCGAGATTTGAACCCAGGTCTGTGGGACTAAATCCTGGGCTCCAACCTGGCCCTGTGCATCCGACTACAAGGTTGTAGTACCCACGGCCTGAGTGTCACAGCCCCACTCATCTGAGCTCCCAAAACCCAGAAACCGATTTTTCATGGCCATTTTGCAAATGAGGACACTGAGGCCCATCTGAGGTCTTGAATGGGTGAGTGCTTCAGCCCCAAGCTGATTTGGGCTTTCTAAGTCCCAATCGGTGTCTGAGCTTCTCTAGCCAGCAGCACAGACACCTCATTTGAAGCTGAGCAGATGATGAGGAAGAAACCTCTGAGTGTGAACCAGACCATGGGGAGGAGCCTCCAGCATGGGTTGGGGTGGCTTCTTGGATCCCTAAATAAATAAAGAGTCTAGTCCATCAGCCTGGAGAGCAGGCTGAGGCCCCAGCCTTTCTCCTCCTTTCTCCTGTTTTACAATGGCTGCCAGAGATGAGGAGACTGCTCTGAACCAGCCTCCACACCAGGTCATGGAGCCACAGCAGGAACACTGACCTCACGTGCCCTTCCCAATCGGAAGGACTGATGCTGAAGCTGAAGCTCCAATACTTTGGTCACCTGATGTGAAGAGCTGATGCACTGGAAAAGACCCTGATTCTGGGAAAGGTCGAAGGAAAAAGAAGAGGGTACCAGAGGATGAGATGGTTCAATAGCATCATCGACTCAATGGACGTGAATTTGAGCAAACTCCGGGAGAGAGTGAAGGACAGAGGAGCCTGGCATACTGCAGCCTATGGGGTCACAAAGAGTTGGGCATGACTTAGCAACGGAACAGCAGCAGCAACAGACCCTGGCCTGCCTCACTTTTCAGAGGAAAAATCTGAGGCTTAGGAAAGGAAGTTGTTTGCCGGAGATCACACAGCCAAGCAAGGGCAATGCGGGTGTCCTGAACACGCCGGTCCCACTGTGCTGCTGTGCTTCCTGGTCTCACCTCCCACCCCCACCCCCCAACTTGTCCCACGAAGATCCGCCTCTGGTCTCTGGACGTTACTAGCTTCACAGGGCTCCTGGCAAGAAACACAGCCCAATTGCACTGTATACTACAGATTGTGGTTTGGAGCAAAAGTGTGCTCCTCACTGGATCTTACTTCAAACTTGCGGTAATTCCAGCCTCAGGTCGTCTGGACTGAGCATCCACTCTGAGCCAACTCCTTCCCAAGCTGCTTCTCATTTCATTCTCGTGCTTGGAACTATTGTCCCCAGTCTACAGATAAGGAACTTGAAGCTCAGAGCCGGCATGTGACAAGCTCCAGGACCCTTGGCTGGGCAGTAGCGGGCTGGTGTGCACCCAGCCGGGGACCCAGAGCTGGACTTTTTCTCCCGTCAGCATCCCCCGTCAGAGCTGGAGGAAGACGGTGGTTGTCCCCACACCCCAGAGCGCACTGGAACCCGTCCATGGGGCCTGGCCTGGCCCTCTGGACAACAGGACCTTGCACATGGAGACGCACCCCACCAGCTGCCCTGGACCCCAATCTGCCCCAGACCCCTGCCAACCTGGGGTCTCCACTCAGCTTCCTGCTGCAGCCCACACGGCCCCAGAGTCTCTGTGATCTCCGTGATGCTCTGGCCAGGGCAGGGCCAGCTGAGGGTGGCAGGAAGCCAAGGGTCCCAGGCCTTCCAGGCATAACCCACACCTCACATGGTCTGAAGTGGCACTACGGGGCCCCAGGTTGGCACAAGCCCTCCAACCTCCTGCTCAGGAGCCACAAAACTGGCAGCTCTGACCCAGCTCTGAGGAGCCCTGGCAAGACAGGAGACACCACAGGGTTCAAGACTTCCTCCACTGGACTCCCGTCATGACCCTCCTCTGTCCCCTCCCTCTGGAAGAAATGTCCTCTTCCCCAAGCAACTGACTCCAGGAATAGCAGTAGTTACACTACTAATTAATGATAACAGTGGCTTCAGTTCAGTTCAGTTCAGTTCAGTCGCTCAGTCGTGTCCAACTCCTTGCGACCCCATGAATCTCAGCACGCCAGGCCTCCCTGTCCATCACCAACTCCCGGAGTTTACTCAAACTCATGTCCATCGAGTTGGTGATGCCATCCAGCCATCTCATCCTCTGTCATCCCCTTCTCCTCCTGCCCCCAATCCCTCCCAGCATCAGCGTCTTTTCCAATGAGCCAACTCTTCGCATGAGGTGGCCAAAGTATTGGAGTTTCAGCTTCAGCGTCAGTCCTTCCAATGAACCCCCAGGACTGATCTCCTTTAGGACGGACTGGTTGGATCTCCTTGCTTAGTCTTTTTAAAACACTTTTTATTTTGTTTTGGGGTACAGCCGATTAACAACGTCGTGACAGTTTCAGGTGAGCGGCAAAGGGACTCAGTCATACATGTACATATAGCCATTCTCCCCCACATTCCCTATAGTGACTGAGTTTCATTGCACATTCGCCATGTGCCAGGCACTGTTCTGAGCACTTGACATGTATTATCTCATTTAATCCTCAAAACAATCCTGTGAGGCTTTTTACTTGACGTACTTTTACTAGCCCGTTTTATATGAGGGGACTAAGGCACAGAGAAGTTAAGTAACACGCTCAAAGCCACACAGCTAGATAGGAGGGAAGCCAGGCTATGAACCCAGATTGTCTGGTTCCAGAGCCTGAGCCATCAGCCAGCACCTCAACCTCTCTGGATGAGATGCAACCCCTATCCCTGGGGTTTATCTACTGATTCATCAATTCATTCATTCATAAGCACTTGAGCACCTATTCTGTACCAGACACTTTGCAATCATAATCTCTTTGGAAGTTTATAGCAGCTATCAGGTAGGCATTATTAATTATCATCCCATTTTACAGATGAGGCAACCGATGTTCAGAGAGGTTAAGTAACTGTACAGAGACACACAGCCAACAAGATTCAAGGTAAATAAGAAAGTAGCGTAGCTAGGATTTGGCCCTTTCCACATTCATTATTCCCACTTTTCTTTAAAAATCCAGGTCCCCCTGGTGGGGTCTCTACAGCTCTGGGAGGGTAGCCGCAGAGAGTGGGCTCTCACAGGCCGGGACAAGCTGTGCACTGGGCCAGGGGTGGGTCAGCGCAGGCCAGCCCCCAGGTTACTCCAGGCTGGGCTCTTTGCAAACTCTCAGCCACCTGAGGGCTCAACAGGAGAAACACACAGACTCTGAGATCAGAGCAGGCTGGCTTCCTGTCAAGGTCCTCCCGTCTTGGCTGTGTGGCTTGGACAAGTTTCTGCACTTCTCTGAGCCTCCCAGAATACCTTATAGAATAGATATGATAAGGGCCCCTAACACTGCTGGAGGAGAGGAAGATTTTAAAAGGCAGCAAATACAAAACAGCTCCTTATCCTTTAACTCCTTTTCTTACTTGTAGTGGTATTGTGAGGATTAAATAAATCAGAACCTAACATGTTCAGTCAGATTGTTCTCTGCCTGTGTGGCTAGAGCAAGCCACCTGCACTCTCTAGGATTTGGTTTCTCCATCCATAAAATGGGCACACTAATAATACTACCTCCTAGGGTCATTGTGAGTTTAAATCATCTAGAGGACTTAAAACAGCATACCACACTCAATAAATGTTATTAGCTATTACTGCGTCGTGATTAGCATTGTAATTACACAGTGAATGCAAGTTACCGGGATTATAAATTGATTTAAATTCAGCCCCTGCCTCAGGCTTCCATTCCATGGCCATCATGACGGTGTGTCTCAGAGCATCTAAGCTCTGTCTGTATGTTATGAGAAAGCTGAGTCCAGGACATGCATGGCCCCAGTCTGTGGCAGAGCTGCCTCCATTGAATTTCAGGAAAATGTCAGTGCGTGGCCTTTTCAGATGGCCAGTATGGGACTCATCCATCTGAATGCTGTCGGTGTGTCTTCAGGGAGACTCTGGAGGAAGGTTCTGTCCATTCAGCCCTCCTGTGTATCACTGATGAGCTCCCCTTTGGAAAAGATGCTGGCACCAAGTACTCCCCAGCAAGAGAACAGGACGAGAAAAAGCCACATGCCCAGGCTTCTTTCCCTTTTGGTCCTGGCTGCTGCATAAACTGTGGCCAGAGTCAGTGGCTCACAAACATGGTTCGCTCTTTGAGGGCAGCATGGTGTGAATGAAGGGATGAAGGGATGGGAGCTAGAACTCGAGACACGTGGCACCTCTGCTCACCACTGTGCCCCACTGGACGAGTGGCCTTTTCGTCCCGAGGCCAGTTTCCTCCTCTGTATAGTAAGCAGAGAGCTAGAAGCCTCTGCGTTCTGCCCCTCCAGGCGGGGTGAACTCGGCAGTTCCTTCTTTGCACTGCGCTTCAGTTTCCTCTCCTGTCAGACAGGAATTGCATTTATGCTAGGCTGTGAGGAGGAGCACTCAAAGGGTCCAGCCTGATACCCACTGCATGGTTGGCACTTAGTAACCAGGAGCTGAAAAAAACTTTGCTTTTGTGGGTGAAGACCACTGGGTTTGGAAATCGAGGGTTTGATGATCAGGGTTTGCTGAAAAGTAGAGGTTTCCTGCAACAGTTTGAAAACAAAGCTTTGTGGTTTGAGTGTTCTTGAGCTGCAAGGAGGAGCCTGTGCAAAGGCCCTTGGGTTCCCTGAAAGAAGGGGTCTTTTACCCAGGAGTCTACAGAGGACACAACTCCCACCAACTCGGTGCACCCGACTGCCTGCTATGCCTGGGGCAGGATCTGCTAGGGCATGCCCAGAGGGAGCAATGCCAGGGAGCACAGCCAAGGCCCTCCGTCTGCCCACTGCCATGGGAGGCTGTGCCAACACCGCACAGTCAGGGGAAGCAGCCCCACCCAGGGGCCCCTGCAGCCCAAGCGTGGGTCCTGGTGCCAAGGGAGGCTAGGATTGTCTCTTGGATTCTGGATGTGGCTAAGGGGGAGGGGGCTGTGTGAAAGTCAGAGCCAGGAGAGGTCATGACTAGAGGCTGCTGTCTTAGCCCAGGGATGCTCCGCACCCTCTGCTCCTGTTTACACACCTCCTGGCTGACTGGGATCGCCCTCTCCCCCAAAGCCACCTGACCCACCTTTGTGGAGCAGTTTTGTCTTCCTTCTCAAGCGTGGTGCCTATAACCAAAGCAACTTCTCCCAGAAAGGTCTAATCATGCGCTGGAACAACAGACTCCTCCTCTGTTCTACAGACTATACCTCTACTGATGCCTCCCTGTTTTGTTTCTCCCTGCACACATCACTGTTGATCACACCCAAGTCCAGGGCTACTAGCAACCAAAACTCATTTCTTCACAACTCTTTTCTACGCTTCCTTCTTCCATCCCTTCCTCCCGCCCTTCTTCCATCTTTCTCTCCTTTCCTCTCCCAAGTCACAGCAATGCCTCTGTGCAATCAGTTTGTTCAAATGTGTATGTGACTCTTACTGCGGGCACTGGGGATTCAAAGTGAATATGTCCCGGGTCCTGCCCACAGGACGCTTCTCATCTGCCACTAGAGAGGATGGAAGGGTAACAGGTACAACCACTTGCCCTGAAGATGTAAGTAACAGAAAAGACGAAGTGCAGAGGGACCTCAGAGGAGGTGAGCAACTACCATATACGTGTGACTGCTTGGTAACCCAAGTAAAGGTTAAGGGCAATGTCTATTCTCCCAATAAAAGACGCACAGTAAAGGTGAACAATATAAACTTTAAGGGGTGGAGATGAGATAGAGAGAAGTCTATTTATAATATTTATTTCTTTTTTGAGAGATTGGTGTTGTTGTTTAGTCGCTCAGTCATGTCTGACTCTTTTGCAACCCCATGGACTGTAGCTCACCAGGCTCCTCTGTCCGTGGGATTCTCCAGGCAAGAATACTGAAATGGGTTGCCATTTCCTCTTCCAGGGGATCTTCCTGACCCAGGGATCAAACCCATGTCTCCTGTCTGGCAGGCGAATTCTTTGCCACTGAGCCACCAGGGAAGACCTTATTGAGAGATAAATATTTTAAATCTTCTTTATATAAAATATTAATTTGGAAAGAATGCTTTTGTTCAGTCTAAATTTCAAGAAACTACTTGGTTCAAATTCTTTGCACATGACTTTGACATCAGTGTCACCATCATCTGGTGGGACGGCAGGGGGAAGACTTTTTGGTTTTCCAGAGCACACCTTAACCACAGGGACCAAGATGTTAAACACAGCTCTGTTGGATCCACATGTCAGGTGACCACGGGCCACTGTTCCCTCCGCAGGTACCATCTGCAGAGCATTTGGACAGTTGGGGTTTCATTTGCAGGCGTGCATTTTTTATTTGCACAGCACTGCCACTTATTTGAGCACTCTGAAAGTGACCTTTAAAAGGCCTGTTGGCAACACCCTCTCTTTGTGACCTTCCCTTTGGGACACTTGCAGTCACAAAATACTGTTTGCATTGCACTGTTTTATATGAGTAAACTTTTCTAGACTCCTTTTATAATAATACTGACCTCTATATACATCCCAAACTCACATGGACTGGGGGTATATGAAACTAATGTACCCTTCCTAAGGGTACATTAAACAGGACCTCAAGTTTAAAAAAAAAAAAATAGCTGACTGAGAGAGCAGCCATAATATGAGAAATCAGCGACTCAAACACAAGGCCACCTTATGTTCAAGCATATGTGACAAATCAGGGGTGCTGGGGAACAGTCTTCCCAGAGGTGGAGACTTTAACCTGACCTTGAAGTACAAGAACCCTTTGGGATGGACCAGGCACTCCAGGCAGAAGGCACCACAGCTGAACTTGGTGTGGGGAGGTGTCTCTCCCAGATACCCACCTTTCATTCACACAGCTCCAGCCAGCTTTACTCGGAAGTTTGAGGCACCTATTCTCCACTCTCTGAGGCTCAATCTGCCTGTCTGAGAAGTGGGGGTAATAACATATTTCATAAAGTCACAAGGGAAACAAGAGCATGGAAAATAGTGTCGGAAAAAAAACTGGGTTGAAATTAGGTTTTCTTTGGCAAATCATTGCACCTCCTAAGCCTCCGTGTTTTGATCTGAAAAATGGAGCCCTGTCCTGTGAGGACAGGGGTTAGCAGGCTTCATGCCCTACTGAGTGTGATCTGGGTTCCCCTACTGGAGAGGTGGGGTGAATGAATGAATGAGGAATGCCTGTTACTCCTTCTGCCAGAGACGCTGTCCCCCACTCTTCCCATGCTGATTCTTTGCTGTTCCTCAGATGGAGTTGGCCTGCTCCCAGGTTCTCCCTAAGCCCCACAGAGTCACCCCATCAGTCTTGTTTTATTTCCGTCCTGGCTTTGATCCTTGTATTATCTGATCCTAATTGCTTGTTATTGCTGTCTTCACTACTAGCATGCATTGTCTGTATCTACAGTGCCCAGCGCAGCGCATGGCACCTAGGATGTGCTCAATAAATATTTTAATTAATGATTTATAGGTTCCCTCCTCCCAATCTTTGGACACTGCCTAGGTTTCTCCCACTTGTAGGTGCAAGATTTCACCCCCACCTGTCACCCTGGTTGGACTGTTTAAGCTCTTTACACTGTCCAAGGTGACCTTGTGCTCCGTGTTTGCGTTCCGGACCCTTCGCACGCCCGCACCCTCTCACAGAAGCTCTGCGGGCGAGAGGCTGGCCCCCTGTGGCCCAGAGCCTGGCACGCATTAGGCCTTCTCAAAATGTTGGCGTTAATGACTGAAAGGCCAGCAGGCTGACGAGCCTGACACCCTCAAGGGCACCCAACCGCCCATCGCGCCTTCCTGACCCGGGCGCGGGAGCGGCGAGAGCGGGATGCTCGGCGGTTCCCCTCCCGCCTCCCGGAGCAAACTTTCAAAAGATGCGGCAGCCGCGGCCCCGCCCCTCCCGGCGTGGTTGGAGGCGGCGGGAGGCGGGGGCGGAGCCGGCGGGCCCGGGCCGGTGGCTCCGCCTCCTCCTGCTGCTGCCGCTTCCCTCTCGGCACCCGCCCCAGCTGCAGCCCGCCGGCTCGCCGGTGCAGCCGCGATGCCCCGGAGCCAGACCCCGGCCCGGGTCCCCGGCCCAGCACGTAATTAGCCTCCCTGCGTCCCGAGGGCGCCGGCGCCACCGCCAACGCCGCGCCCCGACGCAGCGATGGGCAACACGGTGCACAGGACCCTTCCAGGTACGCTGGGAAGCCCTGCCCGGGAGGCAGGCGCTGGGGTTCTCCTCTCCTCGGGGGACCCTCTGGGTGACTTCCGGAGAGCCACCCCACCCCCACTTCCCTTAGTGCTCTCGGCGGGCGCCGTGGGCTAGAGTCTCCAGTGCCTCCCGACTCCCGGCTCAGCGCGCGCGGAGCGGCTGGGCTTTGCGCTCCGGGAGGGCGGGTACAGCGTCCTGGTTACCTTGGGGACCCCCGTGCTCCTTCTCCCGGCTTTGGCTAGATGCGCGAAGGGGCCGTTGCGGCGATGCTGCGCGCCCCGCGTTGCCTTTGTTCCAGCCGGGGGGCGCTGATGAAGGAGCCCGGGGCGCTCCGGGGCGTGAATGGAGCCAGGCTTCTCAGAGCTTCCGACGGCCAGAAGCCGCCGGTTGTGCCGAGACTGCAGCGGCTGAGTGGGGGCGGGGGGTGCTCGCAGGGGTACCTCAGTTAGCAGCCGCTCAACGCCCCCGCGGCACATGCTGCTTGGTTTGGCCACGTTCCCACGCGCACCCCGGCTGCGCCCCCCTCTGGTGTCCGCTCAGCTGGGGGCTCTCTAGACCCCTCGCAGCCGCCGCTGCTGAGCGCATCGCCTCGTAATTAATACAACCCCAGAATTTTCAGGGCCAGAGTAGGGGGATTCAGAGCTGGGAAAAGGTGGGCGTGGGCTGGCGAAGGCTTTGCTAGAAAATACCTGGTAACTGTAGGGATAGATCAGCGCTGCTCAGAGGCTTGGAGGCTCAGTGCCCAGTATGCAAAGAAGCTTCGCGGTAAAGGTGTGTATATCCATATTGAAGAAATTGAGGCTCTGTGGAGGGGAAATGACACACCCAAGGTCATGTTGCTAGTGTTGGGGGGGGGGACGCGTTGAGATTGGGATCTGTGTCTGTCTGCCTACCCTCCTCCCCGCCCCCAAATCTTTAGAATAAGTCTTTATTCTGCCTTAAGGCTGGGCGTTTGTAGCATCCTGGGAAGAAGGTGAGGGTCACACATGTGAGGTTTTAGGAGGAAAGGAAGGTATCACCCCATTTCTGCTCTTTGTTTTTTCCTCTGGGAGGGACTGAAATGCATGGTGCTGACTCCTGCATTCCCGAAGCTGGCTTATAGAAGAGGAGCCTCTCCTTCTGCTTATAAGTCCCTGCCTGGGTAGCTTTCAGGCCAATGCACACAGAATTCACCGATTCTCAGGGAGGTGAAGTTGCCAGCAGAGGGTCACCAGCTAGTCAGTGACAGAGGTGGGATTGGAATCCAGGTCTTCTTACCTGAGTGTGGCCACGCCCCCTATGGCCAGGGCTATGGCACTAATGGGGATGGAGAGGACCCACCCACCCAGTTTGGAGGTGTCCAGGAATGTTGGCAAGTAGAACAGCAGATGTCCTCCCAGCAACAAAGATAGGAGCCCCCTTTGTGGGATTTCTTAATTAAGAAACATTTATGCTCTTCTGGTAAAAAAGCCATTCTGCCACCTGTGGGTCGGCTTTGGGGTAGATGAAGGGACAGTAGCCTGCTGGGCAGGCTAAATATAGCTGGATATTTATGAAGTCTCCATCCCACTCAGCCCTCTCTCTGTGGACTGGGCCACCCCGGGGTTGGGAACCTGGGGTTAAGGTTGGTTACTCGCAGCAGTAGCTAAGCGTGAAAAATTCAGACTCCACTGGGACTGAAGCCTGCACTGGGTTTAAAACTGGAATTCCTGCGCCACATCAGGCTGCAGGTGCCAAGAACATGAAGAATCATTTATTGTTTTCTGACCTGCCCGTAATTAGTTTCTCACACACTCTGTGCCGTTTTTTACACCTCTGTGCTCAGTACCTGATACGCTCCACACCCAGAATATCCTTTCATTGTCTAGTCTATCTTTCAAAACCCAGCTCACCTCCTCCAGGAAGCCTTCCCTGACCACCCTCGCCCAATCCCATCCTTTACTCTGCCACCTCAATACCTTCTTGTCTCTGCATGTTCATTGGACCACTTTGCTTTGTCATCACCCACCTCCATGACTCTCCTTGGGGCTACCTGAGGACAGAGCCCATGTCTTGATCATCTTATATCCCTGGTTGCCCAGGGCAGAACCGGGCTCGGTGGGGCCCCAAAGCTGGTGGTGGAGCTCACATGTTGCCTGCATCTTAGCCAGAAAGAGCCCTTGGCTCAGCATTGCCCTGTAGAAATCCTTGTGCTTTCATTCTCAAGAAAAGGACACATGCGTGGGGTTCTTTCTATGGGACTTGAAATAGAGAGCTGGCATTTGCCGAGCACCTGGATTCCATGCCAGGCTTCCTGCATATGTGGCTTTATTTACATGCCAAGCACGCTTCTCCTTAAGGCTCCTGCACTTGCCGATCCCTCTGCCTGGAACATTCTTCCCCCAGACCTCCACATGGTGTCTGCTCCAGGAAGCTCTTGTCGTTGCCCCTGCCCCCAGCACTCCCCACTCCCTCCCCCTGCTGTGGGTTTCTTCTTAGCGTGGATCACCACGTGCTGCATGGTCTGTGTAGTTAGCTGTTTATTGTCTGTCTCCCCCAGGAGGATTTTGCCCATTTTGTTCACTGCCATATATTCAGCATCTGCAGCAGTGGGTAGGACATAATGGATGTTCGGTAAATATTTGTTGAATGAATGAATGAACTGAGTTCTCACAACAACCCTGTAAAGTGGGCATTATCATCTCCATCTTACAGATAAGGAAACCAAGGCTCAGAGAGGTAAAATGACTCATTCCCCTTCACATGGCTTATCCAATTGGCAGAATCAGGATTGAAATCCAGGTTTATTTAGCTCCAAAGTCCTGCAGTCTTCCCATGACATGCAGTAGCCTCCCAACTGATGGTTCAGATACCATTTATTGAATACACCTGCTGTGCTATTGCATATGATAAGGAATGCCCCCCCAAAAGGAATGTCTTTTGTCACCGACTGAGGGGCAGCACCGTGGTGGCCCCTTGCAATGCCCTGTAAATAAGCATTAAGGGTCGGCGTGGGAACTCGTGTTTGCTATTCTCTTACTGCAGTACCCATTCCCTTTCTGGTTTCACTTCAGCCCTGCAAAATAAGTTGTCGTTCTCTTCCATTTCACAGACGAGGAGACTGAGGCCCAGAGAGGTTGCGACACCTGCCCCAACTCACACAGTCAGGCAGTGGCAAAGCTGGGCTTAGCAGACCCAGGGCTCTCTTTTAGTACCACCACATGGCTTTTTTTTTTTTCCCCCTGCACTCCTTTAGCCTTAATCTGGGTTTTGCAAAGGAAAAAAATGAAACGTGTACGCAGGGCGGGGGAGGGGAGAGCAGAATTCCACAGGGAGGGAGGGAGGGGAGGCACCCGCCACCTTCTCCGCCAGCACCTTCCCGTCCCTTCCCTCCATGCACCCCTGGGGCTCACTCTGGGATTCGCTGGTAGTTCTGGTTGGAGAAGAGGCTGAATTCAAGCTGCTGGTTGGGTTTAATCATTAAGCCGGTCCATGCTTGACCGAGTCCACAGCCCTCTCTAGTGTCACGTCAGTGAGCAGTGTCCTGAAGCTCCCGGGTACGGGAAGTGTGCTGAACCTGCTCTGTGCCCTGAGTCAGGGGCTTTACCCACATCACCTATTTCAGATCCTCCTAACACCCTTTAGAGGGTCTATATTTATCCCCATCTTACAGGGAGGCAGATGGAGGCTTGGAGACATAAAGGATAAAGGCACGCCAGTGTTAAGGGGGAGACCCAGTCTTCCTAGCCCGGATGTCAATCTGCAGATGCTGCATCCAGACCAGAAGCACCTGCTGCTCCAGGGCTACTCTGGGGCCCTCCCTGCCCAGCCTCTTTCTCTATTTGACCTGGATCCAGAGCCATGTGGGTGTTAGGCCTACTGGGCCGACGTGGGTCAGGTCTTCTGCCCTCTGGCAGAGGGGGCCATTGCTCCGAGGACCCAGCAGCCGCTCTTCTCCCTAGACCTGGACTGTGTCAGCTCCGGGAGGACAGCAGCCTTTGTCGTTCTCCTTACTGCCATCACGGTGGCTGCACGCATGACCCAACCAGTGCCGTCCCTCTCTCTGCACCTCTCCCCCTGCCTCACCCAGTCACAGCATGAAGTCCAGTTGGGCCTGCCTGCCTCGTCTGGCCCCGTCTGCCTCCCTCCCACAGGTCTTGAATCACTTTTGTGGCCCCCCATCTGAGGCCTGACCCTGAGCCTCTCCAAGTGACAGTGCTCCCTCCGACAGCCCTGCACCCTGCCAGGCTGTCAGCACGCCACAGGGACCCTGACCAGTCGAGGCTCCTTGGTGCTGGCCCACGGGGATGCAGGGGCCGGGGCAGGGTAGAGTGGAGAGCAGTCTTGCCCATCCCTGGAAGTGAGAAAGAGGGACGGGTCTGCCCAGTGCATAGGAGACGTGCAGAAGTTGCCGGGGAGAATCTGGAGCCAACAGATTCAAAAGGCCTCCCTCTGTTTGTACCCTCTTTCTGATCCCGCTTCTTCTCCTTTCCTCTCTGTCTCCCCTGGCAGGAAAGGAGGGCGCCCTGGGGTGATGGGGGCAGGGAAGGCTTCCTGGAGGAGGCGGCATCTGAAGGAAAGTCCCACTGAACATCTGCCTCCCGCCACTCAAATGTCTTCTTTTTCTGTCTGCCTTCAGGGTCTTCCATGGCTCGGTTGCCCTAAAGCCACCCTGATCTCTGCTTAAGTGCCGTGCACCCAGGCTGGGGTGACCCTGGGGTGTGCTCTGCTCTGCACTTGCCTGAGTGTGCATCTTCGTTCATTTATCTGACATCTGCTGGGCACATCTTGTGTACTAGCCCTGGGGTTCAGTCATGAATGAATGGACAGCCACTGGCACGCCCCTCCCCCCGCCCCGAGAACCGGCCACTGGTGGAAGAAGGATGGAATGCTCTAGTATTCCACAACAGTCACGTGGTTGGTTATGTCACTGCAGAGCATGAGGTTCTGTTACCCTGTGCCTCAGAGAGGGAGGGGCTGGCACCTAAACAAGGCCTGGCCACCAGATCAAGTGGCCTATCTACCGTGGATCGTGTGAGACCAGCTTTTAAAAAAACCTTTAATGACACGAAAGTGACAGGTTTAGTCGCTCAGTCATGCCCCACTCTTTGCGACCCCAGCGACTGTAGCCCACCAGGCTCCTCTGTCCATGGGATCCTCCAGGCAAGAATACTGGAGTGGGCTGCCATTCCCTTCTCCAGGGGATCTTCCTAACCCAGGGATCGAACCCAGGGTCTCCTGCATTTGACAGCAGATTACCGCTGAGCCACCAGGGAAGCCCTTTAATGACATAGACTAGGATAAAAAGTAAAATATCGAGTGTGTTCAGGTAGGAAGTATTCTTTTCTCAGAAACTTTTGCTTCCAGTGTGTGTGTCTTGTGTTGCGTGTTACAGTGTCAAATGCATTTCTGTCTGGGGGTGGCAGCGGTTAAGGGCTGTGATGAGCTTGCTCTGTGGCCGACAGCAGCGGGAGGTCTGGTGTCCCGGTCTAGACACATCTCGTCGTCAGACTGCCTGGGTCCATCTCAGCGTGACCATTTCCTAGGGCAGTGATGGTGGGCAAGGACTCCCCTCTGTGCCTCGGTTTCCTCAGGTGAAGTGGGGGTGCACAGCTCCCTCACGGTGGGCGGGGGAACAGCATAGAGCAGGCAGAGGCTTTAGCACGATGCCCAGGGCGGCCGCTGTCGCGGTTACTGTTGCCCCCATGGAAAGGCGAGCCCTCAGGCCTGCTCCTGGGGCCCCTAGAGGGGGTGACTGACAAGTGCCCTTCACTTCCTGCCTTGAAAAACCTGCCCCAGGTGACCACAAGCCTCAAGCCAAAGGGCTGGACTGGGAGGCCTCCCTTTCATAGCATGGACAGCAGCTCCCCACGGTTCCTTGAGCCCTGTCCAAGACATCTCATTTCTGATGAGAAGAATCTGCATGGCAGGTTGCATTTTGCAGTTTGCATTGGCCCCCCAGAGCACCAGGTCTAGTGGGAGAGACTAACAAGAACAGGGCAGTTATGATAAGTTGGGGAGGGGAGCCCAGGGGCTGGGAAGAGAAGCAGGGAAGGCTTCCTGGAGGAGGTGCTGTCCAGCTGAGACCAGAAAGCAAAGAAGTTAGCCACAAGGGAATGGGAAAGGCTGTTCAAGGCAGAGGATTAGATGTGCAAAGGCCCAAGGGGAGGGAGAACTGGGCGTGTAGATGGGGAGATGCAGAGTTCTGGGGGTCCCAGTGCAAGTGGGGGTGACAATATGAAGTCAGAGTGGTGGGTGGAGATCAGGTCAGAGGAAGAGGGGTTTCTGGCCTGCAGTCAGGAGACTCAGCTTCTCAGATGCCACACTGCCCACTGGGATGAAGCGCTGTGTCTGCTGGGCTGGGCCACAAAGGCTGCTCAGGATAGGCTGTTTAATCTTCTCCGTGGACAAAAAGAGTCAGCTCTCTCCTCTTTTGGACCAAAGGGCTCTCTGTACTTGGTGGTGCTCTATCAGGGCTGAAAATAGCCCAGAGGCCAGGTGTGTGGCAGGAGCTTAAAGCAGAGAGAGAAGAGGAAGGGGGCCAACGTGCCGTCCGTCCGTTGTGAGCACCCGCCTGGGGGGTGAAGCCAAATGGTCAGCACCGTAGCACGCCTGCCCCGTGCCAGGCCCTTGCTCTGTTCCATCCCTTTAAACCGTCAGGACGCGTCTTCCAGAAGTTGGCTCCCACGTCACAGATGAGGACACTGAGCTCAGAAGGATCCTGAGAACTGTCGTGGCCTAGGTGGCAAGGAAGAAGCAGAGCAGAATTTGATCCCAAGCCTGCCTGACCCCAAAGCCCCTTCCCCACCACTGTGGGACACTGCCCCCGGGGGCCCTTGTCCTCACCCTGAGCTCCTGAACCCCCCTCCCCACAGGCTGTCCTTCCCGCAGGCACGCCTTCTTACTTTCTCTGTCCTGGGGAGGTGAAGCACCTCTGTCCCCAGCAGCCAGAGTGAAACTGCCTATAGAAAAGCTCCATCCCCCAGCCCCACCCGCCTCACCCAGGGCCTGGAGACTCTAACTCTTAAGGTGGAGGTGGGCTCTGGGAGTCTTGCTCTGGAGGAGAAGGGGTGAACTGGAGCTCTGCACCCCTTCCCGGTCCCGTCTGCCTGATAAAAGCTGGCCTGTGCTCGGTCACCCCCAGCCCCACTGACAGGCGTCACTGCTGCCCACATGCTTCCCACTGATGGGGCTCGCAGCCGCATCTCACTCAAGCCACAGGCAGCCCCGACCGGTCCCTCAGCAAGGGCATGGGGCCCGAGCGAGAGCACTTCGTCAGCCTGCACCCAGGTTTTCCTGCAGGCCAGGAAATCCTGTCCCCATGCTGCGCTGTCATTATTAGCAGAGCTGGTGACAGCATGGGCCGGTGCCTCCATCCCTGGGTCTGGGCCTTATTATCCAGACAGATGCCTTGGCCTCTCTTTGCCTCGATTCCCTTTTCTGCAGAAAGGAGATAATGATGTTACGTCTCAGGCCTGCAAAGTGTCTGACAGAGAGTGAGTGCTCAGGGGGGCACCTGTTATGATTGTGTAGTCACTAGGCAAGCAAGCCCCTGCTCCCCGCTGAGCCCGACGCTCCCAAGGGAGACAGACACAAAAGAATAATAATAACCACTAGCTTGTATCACTCAGTCGGTCTGTGCCAGACACTGTTCTCAGCAGGCGCCTGCATTTAGCCCTCAGGACAAGCCCTGTGAGACAGCTACTATTTTTACTCCCATATAACTGTTGAGAGAACAGAGAGGGAAAGTGACTTGCCTAAGGGCTCACAGCTCAAGCAGTCCAACGTGATTCCGACTAGAAGGAAGGGATGTTGATGTTGGATGGATGACTGCCACGTCGGGACAGGGGGTCAGGTGGGGGGCATTTCACATGTGCCCTGGAAACCTTCATAGTGTTAAAACTGTGAGCGTTTATATTTGTCTGGCAGTTTTCTTTTTAGTTGCTCATCAACTTCTGTAGTTGTTTGTCTCACATCCTACATGTCTCAGATCCATGAGGCAGGGGAGTAGACTTGATAGGGAAGGGCCCTGTGGACCAAACATAGACATGGCCAGACCTGTGTGGACATCAGTGAGATTTCAGCTCGGTCAAAGGAAGTACTTCCTAACTGGGGAGGCTGTCTGGAAGTCGAGGGAGGGCAGGGGAGGCAGTATCCTTTGCTGGAGTGGCACTGGTGTTTAGCCCAACTGGGACTTGACATGGACGTGGCAGATACAACTGGAGCATCACACGGGTCTGGGATAAACTGTCTGCAAAGGCGCCTTTTGACCCTGGGGTCTCCAGTGCTCATCTGCTGAACGCATGGAGGGCCCTTCACAACCTCTCGCTTATGTAATCCCCCTGCCAGTTCTGCACATTGGGAGGTTTTAGGCCCATTTTATAGATCAGGAAGCTGAGGCAACCTGCCCCCTTCTGGGTCTGTACCTTCCCCCACGACCTGCCAGCCTCGGCACTTTCCCACACTTAGCAGCAGGTACTTCTGAGTACTGGCCATTCTTGGATGTCAGTCCCTTCCCCTTCATTCTCCTTTTTACTGGGACTCAGGGCAGCCTCTCGTCTCATGCTGGACAGCGGGGAGAAAATTCTTTAATGAGTAAGCTGTTCGGGGGTGTGGGTGGGGTAGGAGAGTCGGGTCAGCACGGGCAGTTGGCAGAATGCCCACAGCTATTAAAACATGTGTTCTGTTTACATCCTCAACACTACACATTGTTTATATCATAATTATGTCCCACAGACACAGGTTTTCTTTCCTTTTCTCCAAGGACAATGGATTTATGAGCTGGGTGGGCACCCGCGTGCCCTGGGTCTCCAAGCCGGGTTTGCTTGGTAACTTTCCACCCCACAGGGGCAGATCCTTACCCTCAGAAGACATTCCCTTCCCCCTTAAGACTCTGGGTACTTCAAGGGCAGGACACGGGACAGCAGAATTTCCCGTCTCTGTGGATGGTGCGGTCCCTCATCCCTGCAGACAGGTCTCTCAAGGACTCTGTTCCCAGGACTAGAGAATGCTCGGAATCACCATGTCCCACCTCCCATCTGACAGATCAGAACACTGAGGCCCAGAGCCTTACAAAGGGTCACAGAGAGATTGCAGATGGGGTCTTTGGCTGGAATCCCTAAGAGAGGGGGTAGAAAGAACACTGGTTTTGGAGGCAGTCTTGTGTTCAAATCTCAGTTCTATATCTAAGCTGTGTGATCCTGGGCAAGTCACTCCCCCTCTCTGAACCTTGCTTTCCCATCTCTAAGATGGGGAGAATGATGATGCCTCCCTTATGGGATTTTGATGAGGAATAAATAGGAGGCTCCATGAGAAGTCTGAGCCGATATAAGATGGGGACTCCATAAGTGGACTTCAAATTCTTTGAAGGCAAGGAATCTGTGCTCCTGAAGCTGATGAAGCAGAGAGGAGCAATAGGACCCAACAGTGGTGGGTCGCACTCCCAAGGCCCTGTGATGAGTCCAAGAGTACTCCCTGGCTGGCTGGGGAAGCAAGTCCACATAGTGTCAAGAGTGTGCATGGCTTTGGATCCAGATCTGTCAAATCCTGACCCAGCTGTTTGCCTGTACCATGACCCTGGGCCAACCCCTCCCCATCCAGACCTAATGTTCTCATCTAAGAAATAGGTCCATAGGGATGTAGAGAGGCCCCAGTGAGCCAACAACTCTAGGATCATCAGAGCTGAGGATGTATGAAATGGAGATTCTTATCAGGACTCCTGAGTGTGCGTTTCCAACATTTATCCTTTACCCATTGGGTCAGAGGGCAGAAGCCCATGCAGACTTCCTGCAGGCGTCCTCAGTCTACACTCACAGATCTGGGGGGAGATGAAAGAGAAACCTGGATCTTTGGAGAAAGAAGGAGAGTGGAAGGGGCACCTTTGAGGCACTTCTCTGTGGGCCTCAGAGCCATCATGGCAGGGAAGGACTCGAAAGCTGAGGACCCAGGCATTGTGCTGTTCCTTCCCTGTGGGGATAACATCTACCCTTTGCCTGGAGCACGCATAGCATCTTCTTCGTAGCCGCGGGAGAAGGCTGGTATGTGTTCTGACGCTAACTGCACCACTTCCTGGCCGTGTGGCCTTGGGCCACTCTCCCAGCCTCTCTGAGCCGTCCTTCCTCAGCGGCAGTAGGTCTGGTAGCGGTCACCTCCTTCAGCGCTGTCAGGAGGATCACAGGAAATCTGGTGGGCAGAGGACCAGCCCGGGCTCCACATGGCCCAGGGAGGTTTCCCTCTCTGGTCATGCCCACCTCCAGTCCTCTTTTCTGACCTTGGGGCCATTAGGCACTGGGGCTCCATCCCACTGCTATAATCTGCTTTCTTTTTTTAGATGCTGCTGATTGTTCATCCCAAGTTCTGCCATCCCCTGACCTTTGAGTTGCTCAAAACAGGCTGATTGATGACAAGCAACACCACCCCTGCCCCCCACCCACCCCCCGCTGCCCGAGACCAAGCCGGGCCTCACTCCACCTTTGTCTCTTATACATAGCCAATTTTTTTTTCTTGCAGTTCAGGGGATAAGTGAGAAACCTTGGGGGAGAAATGAGGCATTAAAACAGGAAGGATGCAACCTCCAGGGTCAGACAGGACCAGATTCAAAAACAGGCACTACCCTCACAGTCTGGGTGGCCTCTGGCCAGGATGTCTGCCTCTCTGGGCCTCAGTTTCCTCTTGAGGAAGCTGCCTGGCAGGGTGAGGCCGTGAATGAATGGGCTGCATGGTTCGCCCCTGGCATACACTGGGAGTGCCGCAGGGGTAGGCTACCACCACTCAGGGCCAGCAAATGCTACCCAGCCCTCAGGCTCATGAAGAGCGTTTGCTCAGCTCCAGGAGCCAGAACAGTGAAGTTCTAGGAGAGCTTCCAGCTGCATTTGATCCTGAAATGTAGGGCCAGTGGATCTGTTGTTTCAAAGTTGGGACCTGGTTCCTGCAGGTTCCAGCCTAGGGCTAAGGCGAGGAGTGAACAGTCAGGCTTCTGGGCCCCACCCAGGCTGGGGGAGTGGCTGCCCTTGGGAAAGAGAAGGAGCATGCTGGCCAATCAGCTGGCTTATCAGCAGGTGGCTGCCAGAAGCTGCCTGGAGGAGAAGCAGGTGCCGAGGGCAGGACTGTGCCAGCCGTTGGAAGCAGTGTTTGAAAACTGGCCTGGATTCCCCATTCCCGCCGTCCCAGGTCATTCTGATAGGCAGGGAAGAGAGGAAAGGACAGTTTCTATGGGAGGGCCCAGGACTTGAATCTCATTCTTCAGAGAGATGGATCCTCAGGGATTCCTTCCTTGCTTCCAACCCTTCAGTGGCCCCCAGAGTCTTCTTGAGGACCTAACCTCCCCTGCTCAGCCTTTAAGACACTTTGTGATGGAGCCCTTGACTTCCTCTCCTCTGCCTTCTACACTCTGTTCCCTGTCCTTCCCCAAGTGCACTCAGCTTGTTCTCTCCTCCAGGCCCTTGTCTGTGCTGTTCCCTCAGCCTGAAACACAGTTCCCCATCCTTTTTCACCCCCCGGAGCGGCCCCTCTGAGAAGCTTGGCTCCAGCCCGCGGTGCTGAATCCCTCAGGACATCATGGTGTCTGTGTCCATCCCCCGGCTGGTCTCAGCTCTGCGTGAGCTGTCAGTGCGTGTGCGTGTGCGCCTGCAGCCCTGGCCTGGAGCAGATGCTTTGTGAATGTCAGATGCAGGAGGAAGTGATGTCCTCGAGAAAGAATGAGGGTGCATCCCCCCACCCTCCCCCACAGCAGGGGGCCCTGACCCTGAGAGCCGGTGCTTCTGAAGTTGGAGTTTCCCGGGCCCCTTTATCAAGACGAGACCTCAACCGAGGGGTCCAGAAGAGGGTCAGAGCCAGCTTGGGAATCCCGACTCTGCTGAACAGACTTGAGGCGGGGGATGACCTCACCCCCTGGGAACTCAGTGCATCGGAGCCCACTTGAGCCAAGAGGGCTGCCGCTTAGACCTGGAAGGAGCGGCCTTTTCTCCCAACGAGCCGTGTCGCGTGACCTCCAGCCCCCCTCCCGGGCCTCCCCGCAGCTGTTGACAGGAGTGTCAGGCCGCGGCGCTGCACTGACCGGGTTCTGTTTGCAAAGAACAGGAGCGGGGAGGAGCTGCGTGGTGGTTCCCAGTGTGGGCTGGCCCCTTTCCACCCTGAGTGCTGGCCGACCAGGCCTCTGACACAGAACAAAGTCCCATCAGGCTGGCGTCTGTCTCCTGGGTGCATGTCACTGCTCTTTTTGGCAGAGGTGAGGGAGGCGTGGTTGTTTTCTTTCTAATCCACTTTCAAACCCACCAATAGAAAAGGTACTCTGTTGCCGGAGGAGACCGACATCCCTGCCCTGCTTTGGGTGATGGAAAGCCTGCCAATACCAGCCTTGCCTTTGCCTCGTTAGCGTGTGTGCACGCGTGTGTGCGCGCGCACACACAGACACACACGTGCACCATGCTGCTTCCTCCCACTGTCACTTGAATCAGAGACTTCTTACGGAAGGGCCACCGTCTGAGGGCAGGTGTGTGTGGGTTCGGGAAGCCCCAGACACTGTCCATCAAACTGTGTGTGTGGAGTGTGGGTGTGTTCCCGGGAAGAGAGGCTGGTACCGCGTTCATCACCCTTAGCAAGGCCCGGCCACCTTGGTGGGGCAGGGTGGAGGAAGGGCCCCCTGCCCCTGCCCGGTTCTGCTGCCCGGGTTTCCTCACCGGCAAAGTGAAGGCAGAACAGTCCCCCTGAAGGGTTGTGAGGCTGCCAGCTCTGCACAAAAAGGGCCGTGCGGGCGTGTGCCCAGGGCTCGGTAAAAGGCTAGTTAGAGCCTCTGTGAGAGGGAGGGGGCAGCATAGTTCTCAGGGTTGGCAATCTCCTTTCCCGGTGGAGTGGAAGCTGCTGAAAATCTCAGCCAGAATGCCATCTGCTGAATGCCAGCATGCTGGGGGCCTTCAGCTCGGCGTCCAGAGAAGCCAGAGCTGTGCTTCCTGCCATCCTCCTGGCGGTAAATGCCATCTCCTTGGACTCTTTTTAGATCAAAGGAAAGGCTGGGTTGGGCGATGAGCGGCATCGTTCAGAGGGTGGCACAGTGCGCATTTGGGATGCTGCTGGGGTGGCTTAAAAATAGGCCTCTGTCCTTGGACACAGGGAAAGTGACCCTGGGGTTTTCAAGAGGCCTTTCCTCGCCAAGGTTACCAGCCCGCCATGAGAGCAACGTTGCAGGATGTATTCTCCAGACACACAGACAGCCATCTCCCACCCAGGAGTAAACCTTTTCTCAATAAAGGAGCAAGAAAAGGTAGTAAAGGGAGGGAGCCAGTGTTAACTGAACACCTACTATGTGCCACACGCCGTGTCTGACTAGCTGGCTTCATTTGTCCTCACAGCAATCATGCAGGGTGGAGGTGACTCTTAACCAGTTTTCTAGGTCTGGTCGGGGGGCCCAGAGAAGTTAAGCATGTACCTCAAGATCACACAGCTGCAAAATGACAAAAATCAGAATTTGAACCCTTGTCTGTCTGACTCTAAGCCTGTGCTCTTTTTAACCGCCTCTCAAATTGAGATTTAGGAGATAAACGTGTGGGAGAGATGGTGTGAGGGACTTACCTAAGGGTCGGACCCCGATGTTCCCCATGAGGGAGGGAATGAGTGTGCTGGGACTCCCGCTGGGGGCTTCCCTGCTTTCACCACCCCTCCCTGCAGCCTGGGGGGTCTGTGTTCACGCACCATCAACAGGTGGTGACTTGCCCAAAGGCCCCTCAGGCTAGCAAGCGGCAAAGCAGGGGCTCACACCCACAGCCCATGAAGGCTATTCTAGCACATGCGAGTAAACCGCAGAGCCAGCCCTGAACGACCGGCCCAAGGAACAGCTCTGCTGTCCCCCTGCCTCCCGGAACAGCTAGCCCAAGGCTGGTAGTGCCAACACTTGTTTTTCCCAAACAGAGCCCCTTTCTCCCTAACTGCCCACAGCCGCTCATCTCCACCCCCCACATCTCTGCTCATACACTTTTGGGTTTTTTTATTGGCCATACCCCATGGCGTGCAGAACTTCCCCCAACCGGGCATCGAAGCTGCGAGCCCCGCTGTGAAGTGCAGCGTCTCAACCACTAGACCGCCAGGGGAGACCTCTGCTCACACATTTCTGAGCTGAGGCTTTGCTTCCGTGACTAGATGCTGGAAAGCCCCGCCCTCTGTTCTTGGCAGGCTGGAGCCGCCTTTGGTTAATTCTGAGGGGTGGGCCAGGACGGTTCCCTCCCTCACACAGGAAGGGACTGAGTGCAGAGATCTCCCCTTGGTTCCCACCACAGAGAAGTCTCCTCCCCCTGTCTTGTTCTTGGAGTCCCAGGACCCAGTTCTTGGCCAGAGAGCAAGGGGGCTCACCGGCCAGAGGCAGCACCCCCATGAGGCCAGCTGGGACTTGGCCTTGGTTGGGGGTAAAGGTCTGGTCCCTGGTGTGGGCTGGGGCCCCTTCCTAGCAGAAGGTTTTCTCACCAGTGAGAAGGGGGTCCGTCTGAATCTGGTCCTGGTGCCAGCAGCCGGGAAACTCTGCTCACAGACTCAACCATTTGGGGGAACAGCTGAAGTGACCCCAGGAGGGGAACAGTGGGGGACCTTTTGGCTCTCGGTGGAATATTCTGCAGCCGTGAAACAGCACGGTGAATGCTTGGGAGCCACGTGGGGAAATGCTTTTTATGTAGTGTTGAGTTAGAAAAGGCAGGAAGCAGAATTAAATGTGTTCTCTGATTGCAAGGAAATTAGAAAGGGTACTCAGTACTACTTCATGCTTAGTACTTCCACACTACACATGGAAGAAAGTCAGGCAAGAGGAAAGAGCACTGGTTTGGGGTCAGACTGAGCTGGGTTCACATCTCAATGCTGCTCCTTGGATCTGTAGGAAGTGTTTTTCTCCTGGAAAATGCAGATGAGAATCCTGTAGGTGAAGATTTGTCTTGAGAATTAACTACAACCATGTTATCAAAAGGCTTCCCTTGTAGCTCAGTTGGTAAAGAATTTTCCTGCAATGCAGGAGACCCAGATTCCATCCCTGGGTCAGGAAGATCCCGTGGAGGAGGGCATGGCAACCCATTCCAGTATTCTTGCCTGGAGAATCCCACGGACAGAGGAGCCTGGTGGGCTACAGTCCATGGGGTTGCAAGAGTCAGACACGACTGAGCTAACTAAACCACCACCATGTTATCAAAACGCTTCCCTGGTGACTCAGTGGTAAAGAATCCACCAGCCAATGCAGGAGATATGGGTCCAATCTTTGGGTCTGGGAGATCCCCTGGAGAAAAAAAATGGAAACCCACTCCAGTGTTCTTGCCTGGAAAATCCCATGTTCAGAGGAGCCTGACAGGCTACCTTCTATGGGGTCGCAAAGATAGGATAGGACTTAGCCACTCAACCACCACCGTGATAGCAAAAACATCCGGCTGCAGACATGTCACAAAGAGACAGCAGAGCCAGCCGTGCTCCTGTGGATGAGGGCCAGCCAGGGACGACGAAAAATGTGTAATGAGTTAAGGGGTGAGTGTGGGGAGATGGGGGAGTTTTCTCCTTCTTCCCAAGCTTTCTCTAGTATGGCTGCAATGTTTACTGCTGTAATTTAAATAATAAAGTTCAGGTTTTCTGTTGACATCCCCAGACTGGGATGTTCTCCGAGGCCCCTGGGGTCCATGCCACAGTTTTCTGTTTCATGGAGAAGCTGCTTCCCCTAAGCTGACACGGGTATACAATTTAAAGATTGCTTCATGTTGTTCTTTTATTTTAAGCATTTTAAATTTGTGTAAATAACACATCCTCTTACAGACTTTTTCACTCTGGTTTTCTTTATCTCCCATCAGGACTCTGGCCTCAGAGGAGGCGGGGTGGATTAAAATAGTGTTTATTCCTCATTCCCTGAAGGAAGCTGGATCATATAATCAAAATTAAACAAATATGTAAACTTCCCTGGTTACTTGTCTGCCTTTTATCCTAACATATAGCTGGTTTAGCAGGAAACTTCCCCTTATCGTAACAAAGCAGTATTTCTCCCAACTCCAGCATCCAATGAAGTCGCCAGGCCTCTCTGAAGGAACATCTACTCAGGGTTCCCAAGCCAGTTTCGGAAAGAAACTCTCTGATGAAGAGATAAAGTCAGAAAAACAACGATGATGGGAGCCGAGATAAAAATAATCAAATCAGGGGGGCCTGTGGTCTTTGGTGCTTTTGATCTGTGGTCCTATGTAACGCTTCCTGGAGAGTCTGCCCACCGCAGGGACCTTGGAGAGAGTCCGGTCTCTCGGACACTGGAGGACGCTGCCATCCAGAGTCAGGTGGCTGGCACAAGGCCGCGGTGAGCGTGGAGAACACAGGCTCTGCCGTCCTGGGCAGCCTCTCATGTCGGTTCACACTGGCAGTATTTCTCCCAGTCGCTTGATCTTTGTCCCGCAGTATTGCTCTCCAGCAGGCCCTTGCACTCACCCTTGTGTTTCTGCAGATGGCCCGCAGCCTGGCCCTGTGTGCACCCTCCTTGCCGCCTCAGGGACCCTCCCTATCAGACAGGGCTGGCCTGCTCTGCCGGAAGCCTGTGGCTCCCTCTGCCCATGCTGTGTACTCTGAGCCTCCCTGGCGGGCGTTCAGGGCCTTCCCATCTGGTCCCCGTGACGTTGACCGCGCCCTCACTCCTCAGCCCTCACCCCTGCAAAGCAGTGGCTGCCCACCCTCAGACGCTGTCTGCCACATCTTCCATAGGACTAAACCTTCCTTCCGGGTCCAGCTTGCCCGACCTCTGCCCCTACTGCCTGCCCTCCCTTAACACCTGGCTCCGTGGGCATCACCCCCTGCCCCCCAGCCCCTGGCTAAATCTGGGATCTCCTCTGGGCCTGATAGCCCCTCAGTGCCAATGCCTAACATGGTCTCTATTGTTATTATTGGTTCCGAATGTTCATGTCTATTCACCTGTATGTCTTCTCTTCCATGGAAAGACTCAGACCTCCACAAGGGCAGGATTGTATCCTCAACTGAGCTCCCTCAGTCTTCACAGCAGCAGATATATCTTCAGAAAAGATGGATAGATGGGTGGATGATGGATGGATGATGGACAGATGGATGAATGAATGGATAGATGAATGCATTGATGGATGGGTGGATGGTTGGATAGATGGGTGGAAGGATTTTTGGATGGATGGATAAGAAGGTGAACGATGTATGTATGGAAGGATGGATGGATAGGTAGATGGAAGGATGACTGGATGGACGGACGGATGGATGGATGGATAGGTGGATGGATGGGTGCATGAATAATGGAGTGAGCATCTTGCCTGCTGCCCTCATATACCTGTCCAATGCTTAGCAGAGCCACCTAAGGGTACAAGGAATCAATAGGTGGTTTCTTGCTTCCCTCTCTACATCAGGGATCTACAGCTCAGTCATTCTGTCTATCCTGTGTTGATTCCTAAAGGGCAGAGAGAATATGGTAAAAATAGCTAAAAAGGCCGATGGAGGTCACACAAACGTAGCTTCAGTCGCAGCTCTGCCTTTAGCTAAGCCAGCTGTGTGGCTTTAGGCAAATAACTCAACCTCTCTGAAACTCCATGTCTTCATCTGCATAATGGGGTTGATGGTCGTCCTTACCTCAAAGGGTTATTATAAAGATTAAATGAGGAAATGCATGGCAAGTAGCCAGGCCAAAGTTGGTATTCCATACAAGGTTATTGAATACATGGTAACTATCAGTCAGGACAGTTTTGTTTGCAAGTATCAAAAACCTAGCTCAACCTGGCTTATAAGCAAAAGAGGGCACCCCGACCTGAGAAGTTTACAGTGATCTGATTGGCCAGACTTGAGGCACACCCCAGTTTCTGAGTTGGGGTGGGATCAACCCACTAGTTGGAGAGAAGCTAGATCTCTCCTCCCTCTGGAGGAGGAGGGAGGAGCAGCCTGTGCCCACAGGGCTACCCTGCTGTGGGAGCTGCGAAACCTGGACCTCCTTCACGATGGCCCGGGGCCTGTGGGAGGTGGTGCCTGGCCAGCACCTCCCCACCCCTGCCCAGGGCTCTCCTTACCCTCCTTGGGTGGAAGTGACCGCTGACATTCTGCCTCCCTGTGTCAGGGGTAGTCGGCTAGAAGAACCCAAGGAAGGGGTTCCTGCCCAGGCCCTTAGTGACCTTGAGATTGGGCGGGTTCCTTCTCCCTCTGTGGACCCATTTTTTCATCTGCAAAATGGACTTATTCGAGGAGATGCTCTCCAAAGTCTGCTCCAACTATAATAAAGGCAGCAGCTGGCATTTATCAAGTACCTGATGTGTGCCAGGCCTTGGCTGGGCACTGGAATCACAGATGAAATAGACAAGCCCCTGCTTTCCAGGGTCCACGCCTGGTATCACCCAACCTTTCCTTGCCACTTCCAGTATCTGTCATAGAACCAAGACGCCTTTTTAAAAATTTTGTATACTTTTAAAATATAGTTTAAGCTGTATTTATTGTATACAGCTTAAACATCCAAAGCAAATACGGTCATTCCTCAGTATCCTGGGGGCAGGAGGATTAGTTCCAGGACCCCCCACAGATACCCCAACTCCGATGCCCAAGTCATTTATATAAAATGGTGTAGTATTTGCATATAACCTACACGCTTAGTTCCTTATCCTTTAAATCATCTCTAGATTACTTATAATACCTAATACAATGTAAATGCTATGTAAATAGTTGTAAATACAATGCAAATGCTATGTAAGTAGTTCCCGGTTCACAGCAAATTCAAGTTTCGGTTTTTGGAATTTTCTGGAATCTGTTTCCCCTGAATATTTTCAATCCACGGTTGGGTGAATTCAGTGACACAGAGCCGGAAGACACAGAGGGCCGACTGTGTGTTGAATGTTTTTTATTTCTCTCATGAAAAACTAAAACCTCCAAATCTCTACTACCTTCAAAACATATCCAGAATCAGACCTCTTCTCCCCACCTTTACTCACAGCTCCCCGCCCCAAATTTGAGGCACCACCATCTCTACCCTGGAGGAATCCCACAGCCTTGTCCTAGCCCCTAGCTTCCTTGCCCAGACCCCAGCCCACCCTCCCACCCCCCATTAACAGTCTACTCTCCACCCTGTGGCCTGAACTTTCCTACCATGTCTTTGCTCTGCTGCTGCTGCTGAGTCACTTCAGTCGTGTCCAACTCTGTGAAACCCCATAGACAGCAGCCCACCAGGCTCCCCCGTCCCTGGGGTTCTCCAGGCAAGAACACTGGAGTGGGTTGCCATTTCCTTCTCCAATGCGTGAAAGTCAAAAGTGAAAGTGAAGTCGCTCAGTCGTGTCCGACTCCTAGCAACCCCATGGACCACAGCCCACCAGGCTCCTCCGTCCACGGGATTTTCCAGGCAAGAGCCCTGGAGTCGGGTGCCATTGCTCTAAATCTCCAAAAATGTCCCATCTCACTCAGGGTGAAATGGTGAAAGAAAAAGCAAACCACAACCGTAGGCTCCTTCCCACCCCACCCACCCCCCGTCCCCACCATTCCAGCTCTGCCGTCATTTCCTTCCACACCTAACCTGCTGACACTGTCCCACCCACACGAGCACATTCCCACCTCAGGGCCTGTGCACTGGGAGTTACCCTGCCTGGAATGCTTTTCCCCAAAATACCTTCACCTTCGGGTCTGCGCAAGTCACTCCTCAGAGTGACCCCACGCTGATCCAGTGGTTAAGACTCCACACGGAAGGGGTGCGGGTCCCATCCCAGGTCAGAAAACTAGGATCGCACATGCTGCAAGGTATGACCAAAAAATTAGAAAAAAAAGTCACTCATCAGAGAGGCCCTCCCTGAAAACTCCTGTCTAGACAACACTCCTTTCTGCCCCTCCTTTGACTGCATCCCACCAGGTGTGTTTTGTTTATCGTCTTACTTTGCCCACTGGAATGACAGCACTGCCCGAGTGGGAACATTATCAGTCTTGGTGACAGCTGTATTTCCAGGGCCTAACGTGGCACCTGGCACTTTCTTGGTGCCCGCTAAACATCTGCTGAATGGATGAATGACTGAAGTCCCATGAGGGTTATTTTTTCTTATTTGCTCTTGGCTTAACTGCTTGCTACTTGCCTTCCATGGGTCAGTGGCTTGTATCTGGAGAAGGGTCTCCAGCAGGAACTCCTACCTCGGTGACTGGGGCCTCGGTCCCTCGGTCCCTCGGGCCATGGTGTGCCTGCATTGTCATTGCCTTTCCCTCTTCATTTTCTCCTGTCCTCACTCCCCATAGCCTCAGTGTTAATTGAACCCCATGATGTCCCCAGAGCACAGTGAACCCCAGGGCTGGTGTGGGAGGAGTGATCCTGCAGTGGGCTCATTTCCCGGGGTCGCCATTCTACAGACCGTTGTGTGCCAGGGGCTGCCTGTGAGTTGTGGGCCTTTGCCATGAAAATTGTCCTCAGCTGCTGTTGTGAGCGAGCGCCAGGGACTTGTGCAGTAATTACCCACCTGGCTACTTCCCAGGAGCCTCCCAGGAATTGCCCCCCTGGTGGAGGAGGAAAGCTGGGAAGGACAATGCACCCACCTCCAGACCGGGTCACCCCAGGCTGTGGCCACCAACCAGATCCTTTGTAAGGAGACTGTCCCAAGTTTCTCCAGGGCCTTCAGGGCACAATCCCCATAGAAATGTATTATGAAAGGTGTATGTTCTAGAAAAGCCAGCCTTGCTAATAAAGAATGCCTTCCTCTTTTGTGGGTGAGGGGGAGGAGAAGTCGGAATTCCGGCTCGGGTGTCCTTTGGAACTCAGTATTATCATCGTGTTATTAGCTGTCTATTGAACACATGCTCTGTGCCAGGCAGTCTTCTCGGAACTCACCCACATGATCTTTCAGCTGTGTGAGTTAAGCCGATGTTCCCATTTTACAGGCAAGGAAACAGGCTAGAGAAGTGATTTGGGGCTGCTGTGTGTCACACAACCAGGAAGTGCCAGAGAACTGAGATTCCAGGCTGTACTGGGGATCCCAAGAGGGCACCCAAATTGCCTTTTTAATAAAAATTATACAGAGAAAAGCAGCCAAAGACCTTCCACTACTCCTCAAGAATCCAAGGTTGCTGTCGCCTTTTAGAGGGACTTTGCAGTCCAGAAGTGGCTTTTGGAGGAAGCCTCTAGAAGTGGCTTTCCCTAGTGGCTCCGCTGGTAAAGAATCCACCTGCAATATGGGAGACCTGGGTTCAATCCCTGGGTTGGGAAAATTCCCTGGAGAAGGGAACAGTTACTCACTCCATGTTCTGGCCTGGAGAATTCCATGGACTGTATAGTCCATGGGGTCGCAAAGAGTCGGACACGACTGAGCGACTTTCACACACTTTCTAGATGTGGAGGGTTTTGATGGGGACAGAACAGTCAGTTGGCCCCACCCTGGCTGTCCTGACAAGCTCACTGGTGTTGGCCTGTCTGCGAGTGAAACGGCTCTGAACAGTGCTTCACTGGTCGGACATAAAGACACTAAACCTTGCTCTCCGCTCATCTGTGAAGCGGGCAGAGTGAGTTTGCTGTAGCAGTCTTGGGCAGTTTGGAGTGACTGAAACTTGCGATTACAGGTCAAATTAAGATGGAACTTAAAAACGGACGTGACTATTAAAAGACAAATCGGGGCCTCAATGTCGCCAGGGGGCCTAACCCTCCTGTCTGTCTCTTCCCGCAGAGTCCAGCCCGCCGGCGCGCCTCCTGGCCACCCGGCCTTGCTGCGGCCCCGGCCCGGAGCGGCGCCCGGTGCTGGGCGAGGCGCCGCGCTTCCACGCGCAGGCCAAGGGCAAGAACGTGCGGCTAGACGGCCACTCGCGCCGAGCCACGCGGCGCAACAGCTTCTGCAACGGGGTCACGTTCACGCAGCGGCCCATCCGACTGTACGAGCAGGTGCGGCTGCGCCTGGTGGCCGTGCGCCCGGGCTGGAGCGGGGCGCTGCGCTTCGGCTTCACGGCGCACGACCCGTCGCTCATGAGTGCCCAGGACATCCCCAAGTACGCCTGTCCCGACCTGGTCACGCGGCCCGGCTACTGGGCCAAGGCGCTGCCCGAGAACCTGGCGCTGCGCGACACGGTGCTGGCCTATTGGGCGGACCGCCACGGCCGCGTCTTCTACAGCGTCAACGACGGCGAGCCGGTGCTCTTCCATTGCGGCGTGGCGGTGGGCGGCCCGCTCTGGGCGCTCATCGACGTCTACGGCATCACCGACGAGGTGCAGCTCCTCGGTAGGTCGCGGTCCCCACCGGAAGGGAGATAGGGTGGCCCTGCCGGGACCAGGGAGTGGGTCCTGGTGCGCATGAGGGTGTGTTTCTTTAACATTCACGAATACCCAGGGCTCCCTTTGCCAGGCGTCTTCTAAGCAGTTGACACATTTCCACTCGTTTATCTTTGGCAACAACCCACCACCCCCGTATTACCGATGGGGAGACTGAGGCCCGGAGTGAGTAAATGATTTGCCCTGCAGAACCTGGATGGGCATGCACACGGGTGTGGTCCAGAGTCCACAGTCCGTCCAGGTCCCCTCACCTGCTCCTTCACGCAGTTGTGTGCTCACTCACTCACTCATCCTTTCATCCGTCCCTGTTTGAGTCCCTTCACTCCTTTGCTCACTTGTTTGTTCATTCATTCATGCAAGCATTTATTCTTCTGCTCACTCATTCATACATTCACTCATTCACATATCTGTTTATGCATTTGCTCATTCATTCACTCACAATCCACTTCCTCACTCAGCACTCAAACCCATGACCTAATCTTCTAGTAGCTACACTGCCCAGGCCATGGACAGTAGGTATCATATCAAGGTCCATGGCTAAGGGGGTCAGGGTCCACTGGGGATGCAGGCAGGTAAGTGTGGCCCTGTCTCTCACAAAGGAGGAATGACTAATTCTGAGATCCTGATGGTGAGAACTCGTGGGATACAAGTCTGTTGCTCTTAAGACCCTATTTCTCTCTTTAAACTTTTTAAAAATTGAGGTAAAATTCCCATAACACAAAAGTAAAGTGTACAGTTTTGTGGCATTCTGTTGGCAACCATCACCTCTGTTTAGTTCCAAAACATTTTCATCACTGCAAAGAGAAATCCATACCCGTTAAGCTGCCATTCCCATCCTCACTTCCCCCCAGCCCCTGGCAGCCCCTGGCAGCCCCTGGCCTGCTTTCTGTTTGTGGCATTAGCTCTTGAACTCAGGTTGCACGTGAGCAGCCCAGCCTCCACTTCTGGGGGAGAAAAAGAAGAGCAGGTTTCTCAGGGGACACAGCCCTGTATGTATTTACCTACAATGAATGCACAGATCTGAAGTATGAGTTTTGATGGAGTTATACACCGTACACCATAAGCCAAGTTGCTGCCTGCCCCTTTAAGGCAGCCCCCCGCTCCCCTGTTCAGCTCCCCTGGCTGTCCCCAGGGCAGCCACTGTTCGGTTTTTCACCATAGATTATTGCACCACTACTTGACCATCACATAAATGGAATCATGCAGTATATGCATTTGTGTCTGGCTCCTTAATCTCAGCACAAGATCTTTGAGATTCGTCCATGTTGTTACTATATCAGAAATGTGTTCCTTTTTCATTGCCCAGGAGTATTCCTTGATTTGAATGGAGTACAGTTTGTATATCTGCATGTCTGGGCGGTTTCTGGTCTTTCCGCCCTGCATCTTGAGGGAAAACCCTGGCCCTGGGCTCCTTGCTGCCACCGCCACTGCCCACACCACCATTGGGCAGGGAGGGGAGATGCATGCATTCGGGCCCCCAACTCCCCAGAAGAAAGGCAGCAGAACTGAGTGCTAGGAGCAGAGGGATGGGAGTCACATGGATCTCTGCTCCACACCTGGCTCTCCACTTGCCAGCTCTGTGGCCTTGGCCAGGTGACCAAACCTCTCTGTACCTCAGTTTCTTCATCTGTAAAATGAGTTCACGATAGTACCTACCTCATGGGAGTGTTGGCAGGGGAACATGAGATGGTGTATGAAAGGGATACCGCATGACGCCTGGCACGTGGAAGGCCCTCAAGAAATAATAGCTAAGAAATGGGAATCTGCCCGTCTGCACGGTGGCTGAGGCATGTGTCTGAAATCCAGGCTTAGGCAGACCAAATTATAAATAGCTACCCATCCTCCAAGCTGGGGTCTTACTCATGCATTTTAACCGTATTCCCCCATGCTCTTTTCCATGGAAGTTTCTGGTATTTTACCCGCAAGAAATGCAGGTTTCTAAAAGCAGGGGGTCCTCTAGACCCCCTGTCACTGTTTTTTGAAGCTCTTTATTCCTATAGAGCGGGGAAACAATCGGGCCTCATTCACCTGCTCCTTCAGACAGCCCAAGTCTCAGTACCAGCCGAGACATCACAGCCACTCCATAATCAGCACAAGTGGATTAGGATTTTTTTTAAAAAATACAAATTGGAAGCAGCCTCTACTGATGACTTTATGAACTGAACAGACCTGTGAGGAGTCATGGACTCTTGCCTCCCTGCCTCGTTCGTTTGTTCATTTAACAAGCCTTTGCTGAACCTCTCCAGCACCCCACTCCCCTTGGAGGAAAGGAAAGGGCCGTGGAGCGTCAGTGTCGGGGGCAGACAGGAGCCTCCATTTTCTGATCTGCCAGTAGCGCCCGCGGTGGGTGGTTGGTGTGGAACACCTAGCACTGGTGTGGGACGATGTTCACAATGACACGCGGGAGGAAAGATGAGATCGGAAAGAATGCCATCCACGGGTGAAGGGAGCATAGGTGAATCTCACTTCCTTCTTTATAGCTCTCTGAGTTATCTTTTTAATATATACAGAAAGGGCTGATATTGCTTTTACAAGCAGAAAGGGCAATAAAGTTATTTTCCTTTCTGAAGGTTATATAAGATAATGGAGAACTTACTGACATGTGATCAAGGCTCAATAAATGTTTCCTTCCCAGGGAAAGAGAAAATTGACATTGGTTATATCAGGGTGAAGGGGTTATGGGGTTTTTTTCTCCTCTCCCAAGTTATCAACAATGATTTATAATCAGAAAAAAAAATTATAATAAAAATAAGGAAGCAAAGTAGTCATGATTTTCTATGGTTTGAGTCCAGGCAGTAGGTGCTCTGCTGTTGCCAGCAAAGCATGAGAACCACAGAAATCCCACCATAAGTGGGGTCCCTCCCTCCCAATTCCTGGAAGAACTGGGCTTCTGAGAGTGGTGTCCACTGTACCACCTGGATAAATAAGAGGTGGCTGATGTTCGTATCAAGCAAATTCCTCTGGCCTCCTTTTCCTCATGAGGAACAAGAAGGTTAACACAGTTCCTTTAGGGTCTTAGCTGTAAAACTCCAGAATAGGGACCCCGCATCCCTCCTTCAGGTGGCGCTAGTAGTAAAGAACCTGCCTGCAATGCAGGAGACACAGGTTCAAACCCCAGGTCCAGAGATCCCCTGGTGAGGGAAGTGGCAACCCACTTCAGTATTCTTGCAGGGACGATCCCAGACAGAGGAGCCTGGCAGGCTATGGTCCATGGAGTCACAAAGAGTCAGACACGACTCAAGTGTAGGACCATCCATCTGTCCCTCCCTCCCTCTCTCAGGTCCCACTGGATAGAGCCTCAACACCAACAAGCTACAGCAGCATCTGGGTAAGGCTGTCAGGTTTAGGATGCCCAGTTACACTTGAATTTCACAAAAACGATGAATAATTTCCTTAAGTATATCCCATGCAATATTTGGGGCATACTTAGAATTTGGTTTTTTAATTTTTATTTTGGAGTATAGTTGATTTACAACAAGTGTACAGGAGTGATTCAGTTATACATATATCCGTCCTTTTTCAGATTCTTTTCCCATATAGTTTATTATAGAAAACTGGGGAGAGAAGAATTCGTTGTTTATCTGAAATTCAAATGTAACTTTGCTTCCTATACTTTATCTGGCAGCCCTCATCTGGGAAGCGTCCTCCCCATCTGAGGGATGGGGTGCACTGTATTCACCCTGAATCTTGAGCCAAAATTAATTCTCAGAAATAAAAAGGGATTCATAGTCCTTGCCTGTTTCTTTTACATGCTGTAATTGCGCTTTCAGCCCAGCATCCTGCAAAGGGGTCCAGCTGCAGCAGAGAGCACTGCCTCTCTGTGGCCGGACCCTGGGGTACCCCCTCTTGTGAGGTTCAGTCTTTCCTCAAGATAGGGTGACTTAGCCCCTTTTTATTTATTTTTATAGTTCCACTATGTATTACAATTAATTTTTAAGTAGCTAAATTAAGATTTTTAGTTGGAGTTTCAGTATCAAGCTCTCAAAAATTAGTAGAATGAATATACAGAAAAGTAGAAGGAAATAGTAGACTTGAAAAGCACCATGAACCGATTCAACATAATTAAGATTTATACAGCTTTCACACAACAGCAGGATACAAATTCTATTCAGGTTCCCATAGACTGTATACTAGGAGACGCTGGACATAAAACAAAGTACAATAATTTCATGGTCTAAAAGTACTGAAATCATACAGTCTGTTCTCTCATCACTGTGGATTTATGTTAGAAAGACTTCCTTGATGGCTCAGTGGGTAAAGAATCCACCTGCAATGCAGGAAACACAGGAGACACGGGTTCGATCCCTGGGTCAGGAAGATCCCCTGGCGGAGGAAATAACTGAGGCCCTTCTAGATAAACAATCGAGGGCTTGGAGAAGGGAAGTATCTTGGTTTGAGAGTGACAGAACCAGGACTAGAGCCCAGATGCATCTCCCTTTAGTTTGGTGGTTCTCAGCCTTGGCTGCATATTGAGGTCCCCTTGGGGCGGGGGGTCATGGCTCTCAAAACTCCACTTCCCAGGCTGCACCCAGACCAATTAGATCAGAACCTGGGGGTTGGCTCCAGGCATCCAGGTTTCCTAAGGCTCCTGGGGTGATCCCCGGGTGCAGCCAGGACTGATCACAGCGACCCTCTCTGCACGGGCCCCTGTTCCTCCTCCCTTTCTGGTGCTGGGCTGAGTTCCTCAGACCTCTAGTTCAGGGCACCGCAGCATCACAGAAGCCCCTTCTCTTGTTTTGTCTTTTCTGCTTCATCTCCAATCCTGACTCCCACTCACGCTTTCCCCTGCCCAGATAAGCAACACTCTTGATGTCTGGCATAAGTCCTTGAGCATGTATTTTTAAAAAATACATAGAGGTATTTTGTATGTTTGGCATGCATAGGTGGATGGTATCATGCTAAGGGTCTTACACTGTTCTCCTTTTTTCACGTGCCCCATTTTAAGATTTATCAGTGTCCGTCTGTCTGGTTCCATGTTTCCTAACTGATGGATACCTGGGTCACCCCCATGCAGACAGCACTGCTGGATACATTCTTCCCCAGGGCTGCCCTGTGGCTGCTGGGGTTACATTCTCTGGGGCACTGATCAGGATGGGCTTACTGGGGCCCAGAGTGGTCCATCCCAAGAGCCTGTGATTTCTCTGGATGCTCCTCTGGACCAAAGAGAAGGAGCAAATTACTTTCTACTGAATCAAGCGGTTCTGGGACCCAGGAGAGGGAGGTTCAGCCAAGTCATGCACACCTGTCCCCCCTCTCCTGGCCCCTTTTTCTCTGAAGAAGCCCCTTCCCCGGGCTCTGGAGTATAGGCCTCATGCCGTCCTGAGGTGGCCCTGTCCCTCTTCCGGGCAGCTTGGGAGTGGTCCACGTCAGGGCCTCTGCCCAGAGGCAGAATGCTGGTCAGACTGAACATGTGACACCAGCCCAAGGCCACAGCATTGCAGACTGTGCTGTCAGAAACCTTTGCTTTCAAGAGATGAAAACTGGTTCAATCTCACTCAAGCAAAAATAAAGGGAGTTAATGTCTCATGGACTGCAAATTCCAGGAGGCAGCTGCTTGTTAGCCTGGCTCAATGCAGGGGCCCGAGGAGTAGCACCCAGAATATTGACCTGCCTTTCCCTCTTGCCCTGTCTTTATGTCATCCCCCAGCAGGCTTTCCCTTTGGGGAGGGGGCAAGGCCACCAGTATCTCCAGTTCCATGTCTCATGAACTTAACAAATCTAGCAGGAAAGCTGCTGCGATCTCAAGATCTGGCCTCGCTGATCTCCATGGCCAGAGGGATGAGATAGAGGGACTGGCCAAGTTAAGGCTCCCTGCTCAAGGTAATGAGTGGAAATGGGGTGGGGAGAAGTTCCCTCCAAAGAAAAGCTGGTGCTGAGACCAGAAGAAGCAGGGACTGGATGCCAGAAGCCAGGAACAGCAGCTGCCCAACGGCTTTATGTGGGAGTCGTGAACCGACCTTGAGAGCCTTGAGCCCTTCTGTGAGCTTACTGGACTTCCCCTGTGCCGGGCACCACGCTGAGGGCTTTGCTGGGTGATGTCTCCCAGACCCCACAAGAACCCTGTGAGACAGGACACAGTGTTGTCCCCATCCGCAGACCCCGCATGGATGGATAACTTGGCCAAGGTCACCTAATGGTTGGTGGTTCTCCAGCCAGTATCTGTTCACTAGGATTTTATCAAATGAACAAATTATGTGATAAAGATGAACCTGTCGATCTAAATCATGGCCTGCTGGTCTGAGTGCATCACTCCATGCTGCAGATGAGGAAACTGAGGCCAGAGAGTGGCAGGGACCTGCCAGCTCATCAGTGGCTGTGGTGCATAATAGGGCGTGGCCCGGGACGCAGAGAGGTGCCTTGGCGTGGGACCTGCGAGCACCCGCATCAGGCTGGCAGGAGCGGCTGCTGCTGGCTTCCTCCAGAGCCTGAGGGGGACCCGCTCACAGCAATGGGCTTGGGTAGTTACTGTTCCCTTTACAAACAGCCCAGCCCAGCGCCCAGCCCCGCCCCCACAGTCAGGCCTCTGCTTGGCAGGCTGGCCTGAAGGCTTCTCCTTTCCGCGTCAGGAGTGGGATCGCCACTCTGTGGCCATGTCCTACTAGGGGTCCCTGAAGGCCCACTGTGTGCCGGGTGCAGCACGAGGCACATGGTTACTCCTTCCACAGCTCTGCCGTCCCTCCTCCCCGCGGGCCTGTGAGGCAGCGGTAGGGCTCCCCACACTGCAAGGGGAAGCTGAGGCTGCAGCCAGCACTGGCCAGGGACCAGCCGGGGTCTGTCTGTCGACCTGTCCAGCCTTCGTTGGTTGGCAGCAAGGTGGCATCCAGAAAGGCCCAGGCTCAGTGCCCAGACCCTGCCTGCTGCCTGCCCTCCCGTGCCCCTGGTGGAAGGAGCTCTGCTCCTGTCCCCTCTGCCCATTCAGGGACATTCTCTGGCCATCTGTCCCTTTCTTCAGCCTCCCGCTCCCTCTCCACAGAACCATCCCCGTGAGCACACGCAGGGTTCTGGTAGCTCCCATCTTTAAAGAAAATGCCCTTGACAATCTCTTCCACTGGCTACTACCATTTCTCTGCCCTCCTTCAGAGCAAAACTTTCTTAAAGGTGTTGTCTATACCACCCCCTCCCAATCCCTGCTTCAGCTCAGCCTAGTGAAATTTAATTAAAAAAAAAAAAAATGTTGAATGTGAAATTAAAAAGACACAAATAGAAAGCAACTTTCTTTAACATTGTACAAAACAGTATGAGTAGATCCCAAAGGAAAGGAAACATTATCACCTTTACACCACCCTCTGATTTCTGATTACTATTCAAACAATAGAAAGTATAGCTGGCAATTTAAGAACTGGGGAAGAGGTAAGCCCCAAACCCCTTTTCTACCGTGTTTGTTCTGCACTGCTGTGCTTCCAGACAGTTTCTGCTGTTTCTGCACTGGCCCAGGACTGCAGTTGTAGGTAAAACTGAACCTGCTTAGGAGCTGAGGGAGACAAGAAATGGTGGGTCTGTAGCCTGGTGTGTCGTCCATTCAAACAATGGGGCAGGTAGCAGCCTGTAATTTTTAGGTTCTGCCAACAAGACTTTCTCTTGAAGTTAAACCAAAGACACCTGCCTGGATTCCCGAGGCCCTGTCGTATGTGCAGCAATGGATGGATCCTGAGGAGGTTCAGCACTTGATCTCTACTGGTTACCCACGTAGTCATCACGGATCCAGTCTGGCCTGACTCACCCCACGCCCCATCTCGGTCAATGTGAGCCCTTCAGCTTCGTCTCCTGGCTTACGGCACCTTCAGGTGCTATGAAGAAAGGTGGTCCCAGCCGCCTCAGTCACACACGGGCAGCCAGTGCTCGCGGACCACCAGAAACCCTTCTCGCTCCCATCTTATGCAATCTCTCCCTCGTGCACCAAAATCCGGCTGCAGCAGAGCCGTCCCCGCGGCTCAGCGGGCCTCGGCCTCATGCTGCCGAGCCCAGAGCAGTCGTCCCCATTCTCTCGCCAGGCCTCGCTCCTGCTCCAGGTGACCTCTCCCGCCTCGCCAGCCTGCGTCTGGCCCCAGGCCTCCAAAGCTCCCGGTTCTCCTTCCACCTCCCTGCCTGGCCCCACATGCTGAAAGCCCCAGGATTCTGTCCTAGGCCCTCTCATTCTCTTTCCTTCTTACTATTAAGTCACCACCTTACTTAAATGTGCGTGGAGAGAAGTGCATAGACAACTGTGGAATTTAACAGTTGAGGCAAGGCCATTTCTTTTTCAGTTCAGTTTAGTCTTAGTTGTGTCCAACTCTTTGCAACCCCATGGGCTGCAGCACACCAGGCTTCCCTTCCATCACCAACTGCTGGAGTTCCCCCAAACTCATGTCCATTGAGTTGGTGATGCTATCCAACCATCTCAACCTCTGTTGTCCCCTTCTCCCGCCTTCAATCTTTCCCAGCATCGGGGTCTTTTCCAATGAGTCAGTTCTTTGCATCACGTGGCTAAAGTATTGGTTTCAGCTTTAGCATCAGTCCTTCCAATGAACATTCAGGACTGATTTCCTTTAGGATTGACTGGTTTGATCTCCTCGCAATCCAGGGGACTCTATGAGTCTTCTCCAACACCACAGTTCAAAAGCATCAATTCTTAGGTGCTCAGCTCTCTTTATGGTCCAACTCTCACATCCATACAGGACTACTGGAAAAACCATAGTTTTGACTAGACAGACCTTTGTCAGCAAAGTATTTCTTTTTATCTCCCCTTTCTCCAGATGATCTGAGCTTGTCACTGACCCTTGAATCCCATGTCTAAGCTGCTGGCTCCCAAATCCATATTGCCAGCCCTAACACCACCCTTGAACTCCAGACTTGCCCTGCCCACTCACATCTCCTCGTGGCGTCCGAAGAGACTTCCCACACGGAACACATTCAGACAGCCCTCACAGTGGATGGCACCACCCACTTGGTGAGCTAGTCCAAAATTCAAGAGTCATGCTTGATTTCTCACCCGGCATCCATTCTGTCAGAACATTCTGTCACTTCTGCCTCCAGGACACACCCCACGGCAGTCCTGAGATGCTGAAGTGGCTGAGGGATGGCCCCTTGTCTCTGCTTCTTCCAGTCCTCCTTTTCATCTTCACAGAAAGATGGTTTCTCTTGTGGCATAAATTCTGCTTTACTGCCAGGCCCAGACATGGTTGACCTGAGAAAGCAAGGAAGAAGGGGAGGAACTGACCTCCATCGCAGACCAGAAGCAGGCCTGGAGGCGGCCCAGAGAGAGTGGGAAGTCAGGGCACCATCCCAGCTAATCCAGCCTCCATCTGCCCCACCTGGGACCGCTGTGTGGGGGTGCTTGGTGGACGACCGTGGAGGGAGAGGCTGCTTGCTGGACCCTTCCTCAGGGAAATCGGGTCCCCTGGGGACCACAGCTCCACTTGGCCTGGAACTGAGTCCCTGTGCTGGGCAGCTCAAAGAACAATAAGAATAGCTCCATTTGGGGGGCAGTGTTCCTAGTCATAAGGAGCCTGGCTTACGAGTCACATAGCCTGAGATGGAATCCCATTTCTGTCACCCTTGGCTAGGTGACCTTGAGTAACACTCTACCTCGAAAAGCCTGTGTTCTCCCACTGTGAAATGTGCCTGCATGGGATAGTGGTAAGGACTGCTAAGAATGAATGCATGGAGTTGCTTCTGACTGATGCTCAAGTAAATGGCTGTATATACTTTCACCAGGTCGAGAGAGTGGGTTTGGAGTCAAGTCACAGGTTAGAGCCAGGCAGTTTTGATAAGCTTCCTTGGTGGCCTCTTGATGCGGCTGGATTTCTCCCTGTAGACACCTGTCTGCTTCTCTACAGAGAATCTTTCATAGGTAGATTCTCAAGCGTCAGGCGTAAGCCAGGACTCTGCCATCTTGGGCCTGTCTCACTCAGCAACAATTGGCTCCCTGTACAAAGCAAGGAGACCCAGCGTTTCTGAGGGACCACTGTGTGCCAGGTCCGAGGTTAAGTGCTATCACACACTCTGTAATGCTAGCCTGGAAAAATACCAAGCTTGCACTCTCAGACTTCACACATGCTGTTTTCTTCTGGAATGCTCACACTCCACACCCCAGCCACCATTCCCTCAGGCTTTGTGTCTTGGCTCCAAGAGGGCTGTTCTGACCCATTCTCAGGCCCCACTTCTGACCTTTGATAGACTCAGAGAATACCAGTTCTGTCACTGCCTGGCTGTGGGGCTTGGAGTAATTCACCTTGCCTCTTAGAGTCTCCGAAACCCCCTACTGGCATGTTCCCATTTTTCAGAGCATTGTGATGGCAGCTCTCACCTGTGATGGTGGCACTCATCACAGTTTGGAAGAGGAGTTAGTTTTCTGTCAGATGCTTCATTACCGTCTGTCCCTCCCACTGGAGTGGGAGCTCCGTGCCAGCTCGTTCTCTTCGCCCAGGGTCCAGCACGCTGCTTGGCACGTGGCAAGCACTCTATACATTTTGTTAACAGATGTTGAAGGAATATGATAATTAACATGTTTTGAGCACTTACTTTGTGCCATGCTTTGCTGGACTCTACAAAAGCATCTAATTTAATCTCTGTAACAACATGGGTAGGAGTGTGGAGGGCAGGTATCACCATTATTCCATTTTAAGCTGAGAAAGTTGAGATTCCAAGAGGTGAAGTGACTTACCTCAAGTCACGTAGTCAGGAAGGGCTGCAGCCAAGACTTGAACCTAAGTGTACCTACCTCCAGGCCGTGACCTTAATTAGGGCCCTGTACTGAAGAACGGGCTCTTCTGTGGCGCTCTTAGAGGCAAGGAGGAAGAGCTTTGGGCATGGCCTCACAGGATGCCTGTGGTGGGGCTCGGAACCCCAGGAAAATGCATTACACCAAGAGGCTCCCGAAAACATCCCCGTGTCTTAAATGCCTTTTCAAAACAACTGCTTGTGTTCATCTGCTCTTAACTCATTTTTCCCTGATTTTACAAAATCAGTTGTTTTGTTGTTTTAGTCACTAAGTCGTGTCCTACTCTTCTGTGACTGTGATGTCCATGGGATTTCCCAGGCAAGAATACTGGAGTGTGTTGCCAATTCCTTTTCCAGGGGATCTCCCCAACCCAGGGATCAAACCCATGTCTCCTACATTAACAGGTGGATTTTCTTACCACCAGCCCCTAGGGAAGCCCCAGAAAATAAATATATGTTCATTAAAGAAAAGTGAGAAAATCTGAAAAACACTTAAGAAGCAAATTTCTACCCGAGACAATCACCCTCAAATTTCTATGTATTTCATTTCTTCCTATGCATCCCATGAACACATTTCCCACATAATTAGAACCAAATCATACAGTTTAGTATTCTCTGTTGTCCAATATCACAGGCATTTCCCCACATTGTTAAATATTAATTGAAAACTTGATTTTTAAAAATATTGGGGGTTTTGATGATAAAACTTTGTAGCATACATGTTTACTGTAGAAAAGCTGGAAAATACAGAAAAATCTGAATTCCTCATAACCTTACCTACCTGAGAAATAATAACCATTAACATTTTATGTTTTCTATACCTTGATTTCCTCTGCACATATAGTAGTACAGACAGACAGACAGAGACACATGCACACATATATACTTTTTCTAAGGACCAAACTGAAATCGTTCTTCTTCCCTCATGTTATGGGGAAGCATCCTCTAACACAAGACAAACTCAAATGTTCACAGAGCCCAAGCGAGTAGCTGAGATGGGTGAAGGGGCCAGCTCAGGGCCATGGGGAAAGGGAGCAAGCTTTCACCCATTGGTGACATGCTGGAATTCAGACCCTTGCATTACCAGAACTGATTTTCCAAAAGTGGCTACAAATCCAGTTTAAAGTAAAATATCTTGACTCACAAGTCCTACCCACTAATTTAAAAAAAAAATTTTTTTTTTTAAAGACCAAGTGTTGATTTATTTAACAAACCAACAGAAGGGGAAAAAAGAAGAGACATCCATAGCTGAAAAGAGACGAATGACAATGAGTGGATTTTATTTGGATCTTCAAACAAACTGGGAAAAAAGCATATTCTCACACACAATATGACAAGAAGTCTTTAAATTTGATATAGACATACTGAAATTTTTTAAGATAAAATGACTTGTCTAGGATTTGCTTCAAAATAATAATAGGAGGGAGAACTGATGGGGGCATCAATGAAACAAGATTGGTCATGAATGCTAATTGTTGAATCTGGGTAAAAAGCAATGATTATCTATGTTTTGTATAATCAATTGTATGCATTTATTTTTTCAAAATTAACAAGTTTAAAAAACAAAACCAAGAAAGAACACCAGTAGGCCAGCCAGACAGGTCTGTGAACCACCACAAGAATTTGGATGGCCAGTTTGCAGTCTCTGCCCTGTATATGGAGGGAGCTGTTCAGTCCCTCAGTCACGTCTGACTCCTTGTGACCCCAGGGACTGCAGCACACTGGGCTTTCCTGTCCGTCACCATCTCCCGGAGTTTGCTCTAATTCATGTCCACTGAGTTGGTGATGGAGGGAGTCGGGGTAGGGAATAACATATGAGGCTCTCACCAGGGGTTTGGGCATGCTTTTTGAAAATCATGTTCACTGTTATAATATCTGAAATACTAAAGAGAAAGAAATATTTTTTCCTGTGATATAAATGACAGAATGCTAAGAAAATCTTAGCTGGAGTGGTCCAGTTTTAAAAGTCTGAGAAACAGTTTTTCTTGCTTCATTTACTTGTTAACAAGAATATTTTTTATCACAAAAACAATTTCAAAATAATTCTTTCTCTCCCTGATATCTCTGTTATTGACTGGCAGTCAGTCTCTTCCAGAGACCTCATTCACTTACTCATCTAATATACTACATCATAATGAAGGCATCTGCCAAGCAACTCTGCTAAGCCCTGAGACTTGGTGGTAAATAGACTGTCACAGACACTGCCCTCCAGGGACCCACAGTGTAGGTGGGGAGATGATCAACAAATAATCTACCAAAACATGAAGACCTGTATTAACTGGATGACAAACACTATTTTTATTTGTTTTACTTAATATAGATCAAGAGCATTTTTTCATATTACTAAGTTACTCAAAAAATATTTTCATGACTGTGACTTTCAAAAAACTCCCCCTTGGTTTCCTGTTCTATAAAATGAGTCCCTTTCTTGCAGAAACCCTGCACATTAAAAGTTCGAATAGCACCCAGGTATCGTGCTCCCTGCCGCAGACACAGCAGTGAGGAGGGCAGGCCTTCTTTCAGAGGCAGCATGGAACCTGGCAGCCCCGGGGTCCAGGCCTGACTTTGTCACCTAGTTGCTACGCGACCTTGGTCACGTTCCCTAGCCCGTGTGCCTCCGCTCGGTTCTCTGCTGAATGGTGGGTGGTAACGGTACACACCTCACAGGTAGCAGGAGACAAAATGAGAATCTGTGAAAAGGAGCTTAAAGTAACACCCTGTCAGAGTGAGGCCGCAAACTCAAGGGTTTGCTCCTTCCCTTGGAGCTTATGTACTCGTTGGGGGAGGCAGAGAGTAAAGATTTTGAAACGCCTTTTAAATATTCAAAATCCTCGGGTGGGGGGGGGATGGGGGGAGGAGGAAGAAACTGCAAAGCGGGAAAGTAGAAGAGAGAAAGGAGGGAGAGGAAAGGATGGAGGGATGCGAGGAAAAGGAGGAAGGGAGGAAGGGCCTAGTCAGAACATTCCAAAGATACGATTATGCCAGTGCGCTCGGAGCGATGCTTAATCCAATTCTGCGCACCGGGAGATCTTAAATAAGCCCAGGAAGGAATCAGAAAAATAAAGGGCGGGCCGGGTGGGGTGGGGCGCGGGGAGGTCACGGCCTGCCTTGCTCCCCTCGCGCTCACCGCCCTTCTTTTGCCCTCCTCGCGCAGAGAGCGGGTTCGCCGACACGCTGACGCCCGCGCGCCTAGGCCAGGCCCGCTTCAGCGCCTGCCTGCCGCCCAGCAGCCACGACGCGGCCAACTTCGACAACAACGAGCTCGAGAACAACCAGGTGGTGGCCAAGCTGGGCCACCTGGCGCTGGGCCGCGCCCCAGGCCCGCCCCCCGCGGACCACGCGGCCGCCGCCATCCCGTGCGGGCCCCGCGAGCGCCAGCGGCCCTCGTCGTCGCCGGCGCTGCTCGAGGCCGACCTGCGCTTCCACGCGACGCGCGGGCCCGACGTGAGCCTGTCGCTCGACCGCAAGGTGGCCTGCGCGCCGCGCCCCGACGGCGGCCGCACCCTCGTCTTCTCCGAGCGCCCACTGCGGCCCGGCGAGAGCCTCTTCGTGGAAGTGGGCCGCCCGGGGCTGGCGGCGCCCGGCGCGCTGGCCTTCGGCATCACGTCGTGCGACCCGGGCGGGCTCCGGCCTGCCGAGCTGCCCGCGGACCCCGACGCGCTCATCGACCGCAAGGAGTACTGGGTGGTGGCGCGCGCCGGGCCGGTGCCGAGCGGCGGCGACGCGCTCAGCTTCACGCTGCGACCCGGCGGCGACGTGCTCCTGGGCGTCAACGGGCGCCCGCGCGGCCGCCTGCTCTGCGTCGACACCACGCAGGCGCTCTGGGCTTTCTTCGCCGTGCGCGGCGGCGCCGCCGGCCAGCTGCGCCTCCTCGGTGAGTCCCCCGACTGCGCGTGCGCGGGGCAACCCGGCGCCGCTGGATAGGTGTCAGCTCCAGCAGCCGCTGAAACCCAGCCAGCAGTCCTCCAGACTTGAGCACGCAGCAGAACCGTCTGGCCTCCACTTAGTTTCCGATTCAGTAGAGGTGGGCCCCCAGAAGATGCATTTCTAACCAAGGCCCCGGGGATGCCCATCCCTGGACCACACCCTGTCCATACCAACCCAAGTAACCCGCTGGTGTTAGGAATTTTTCCCCCCATTATTATGCTTTATTATATGCATGTTTTCACATTATATAGAGTATATTACGTGCCAGAGATAAAGAAAATACAGCTACATTTAAAAGAGGAAAATGAGAATAACATCATCCACAGAAAATAGGATGCAGGCTTGAACCACCACATTTTGAGATTGATTTTTGCATTCATTCATGCCACACATAAACACGGAGTGCACTCCGCCTCCAGCTATGGGCCAATCCGTGAGCTCCCAAGATGGGCAGGGCGGAGGACTGGATACAGCCCTTGGACCTCCTCGCATCCTCTCGGGCACCCAGATGGAGATTTGCACAGTGTGATGTTCGCTACAGCAGAGGGGCTTCTCTTCTCTCCAGCTTGGTGGAGCCGGGCTGGTGGTCAGGGAAGGCTTCCAGAGAGCATAGCTCTGTTTTTGAGTTTTAGGAAGTCCAAACAGTGACAGAAACAATGAATGCTTCATATGTCACGTCATTCAGTTTTATCCTCCTGATACCCCTGTAAAACCAGTATCATTATCCATGAAGATGCATTCAGTGTAGAAAGGGAGCGATGACCTGCATGGTGCGGCTGTGAGGATGAAATGATGAGGTGCATACAATGCTTTTAGCAGGCGCCTGCCACATGCAGCATGTTTAGTAAGTAGCATTAGTAATGACAGTGACTTACTGTTTAGTTGAAGACAGAGGAGGAACAGGGTGGCAGTGGTTGTCATTTGGTTGGTTTGGGGTTTGTTTAAGGGACCATCAGACATAGTCATCATTTCAGCCTGAACTAAGTTGCCGAGTTCCCACTGGGGCTTTGCAAGAACTAAGCCTAGAGTCCTTCTCCGCCTCCCCAGCACCCCTAGGAGAACCAGGATGAGCCTTTGAGTAGGCAGGAGGAGAAGATAGAACAGCATTTGGAGGCCAGAGACTTGCCCTCCTCATCCCTATCTGACAGCAGCCCTGGTGCTGTAATCTGTCCATCAGTCCTCTAGTAGGGCACAGGACGGGGTGTGTCTCTTCACATCAGAAATAACCATCATTTCCTGAACCAACAGTTCAGGGAAGAAAACCCATTCATGTTGAACACTAGTCAGGAGTCTTCTAGTTGCAAGTAACAAAACCCCACTCACAGTGCCCTAAGCAAAAGGAATTTGGGGAGTACCCACATACCGTAGCAGTCTGGGAGTGTATTGGATGGATTCAGGAACAGCTGGATCTAGGTGTTGAAAGTATGTCATCAGGATTCTACTTCTCATTCCATCTCAAAGTCCAGATTCTGGATGGATCCAGAATGGATCCAGATGGATCCTCCATCTACTTCTCTTTCCAGCTTTACTTTCCTCGGTGTTGGCTTCACTCTCAGGCACACCCTACAGCACCAGGCTTTTCTGTTAAAGGAATGGGTCTCTTCTTTCCTAGTGGTGCTAGTGAAAATCACAGAATTTGGGCTTGTTGGCCTTGCTTGAGTTATGTGCCCTTCACTGGTAAAGAATCCACCTGCAATGCTGGAGAAAGTGAAAGTGAAACTGAAGTCACTCAGTCGTGTCCGACCCTTTGCGACCTCATGGACTGTAGCCCACCAGGCTCCTCTGTCCATGGGATTCTTCAGGCAAGAATACTAGAGTGGGTTGCCATTTCCTTCTCCAGGGGACCCCGGTTCAATTCCCAGGTCGGGAAGATCTGCTGGAGAAGGGAGAGGCTACCTACTCTAGTATTCCTGGGCTTCCCTGGTGGCTCAGATGATAAAGAATCCACCTGTAATGCGGGAGATCTGGTTCGATCCCTGGGTTGAGAAGATTCCCTAGAGAAGGGAATGGCAACTCACTCCAGTAATCTGGCCTGGAGAATTCCATGGACAGAGAAACCTGGCAGGCTATGGTCCATGGGGTCGCAAAGAGTCGGACACGACTGATCAACTTTCTCTTTCACTTTCCCTGAACCACCATTGAGACCAAGGATAGAAGTTCTTTCTTATTGGCTTGGCCTGGATCGTGTGCGTGAGGGTGAAGTAGTACCTCCAACAAAATTCCAGTGCTGTTTCTGAAACAAGAATGGAGGTCAGGCTGACACAGACCAGATGTCTACCCCACTTGTACGATGCCATCAGTTCTTAGCAGAATCCCACGCAGTAGCTCTTGTCCTCTATTAGATCCATGAGAAGTGAAGGTGCAAAGCAGTGAAGAGCCAGGGACTAGCAGAGCAGAGCCCACCTCCCATGTCCTTGATGGAGTCTCTTTGGTCTCAGGAACCCTACAGTCCAGCCCTGCGACCACATCCCCGTCAGGGTCCCTCAGCGGCTCCCAGGACGACAGCGACTCCGACATGGCCTTCAGTGTCAACCAGTCCTCCTCAGCATCTGAGTCATCCCTGGGTAAGGACGTGTGGAGCCTCGGGGGTGCAGGGAGATGGGCTGCACTGGGGGCAGTGCCAGCCCTTCCTGACCTTGCGCCCACCCCCGCGCCCCCTCCTGGAGGGAGGAGGAACATCTGGATGTGGCATTCCAAAGGGTGATAACGCTGCTTGCTGCTCGGGGGAGGAGCATAGGAAAAGGGGCAAAACCCGGAAGAAAAACTGAAATCCGTGTCTCCCAGAGTTGTCCCCCCATGGGTTCTGCCGCAGAGGCTCTGCCCTCGGGGTTGCCCAGCAGAGCCCCTCTGGGAACCAGAGTTGAGGTCTGCCTGCTCTCCCTTTCCGCAGTGACGGCACCCAGCTCCCCGCTGAGCCCGCCCGTGTCGCCCGCGTTCTCCCCGCCCGAGCTGGCGGGCAGCAAGAACAGCGAGTGCGCAGTGTGCTTCGACGGCGAGGTGGACACGGTCATCTACACGTGCGGACACATGTGCCTGTGCCACGGCTGCGGCCTGCGGCTCAAGAGGCAGGCCCGGGCCTGCTGCCCCATCTGCCGGCGGCCCATCAAGGACGTCATTAAGATCTACAGGCCCTAGCCTGGCCCGCCCACGGGCCTTGACCAGAGCAAGGTCAGCTTTCTGAAGCCCACCCCCCCTGGGCCAGGCACCCACCATGGCCGCCAGGGAGCCCAAGGGCCCTGCCATCTCGCCCGCCACCCTGCAGTGGTGGGCACGGCGTGACAGTCGTGGAGATGAGGCCCCCGGGGGCCCGAGTCCAAGTGAGGGTTGCTTCTGGCCTGAAAGTGCTGTGCCCCCAAAAGGCCGTCCCCCGGTGATCTCAGCTGGGAGCCTGTCCTGCGTGCAATGCCTTCTGCTGGGGTTGGTTGAGTGTGTGTGCGAGAGGGGGTGGGCTGAGAATGACTGAGAGAAACCCATTGGTATTTATCCAGGGATCCGGGCTCTAGGAGGTTATTTAACACTAAGGAATGTGCAATCTGGAGCCCAGACGGCAGCGGGACAAGAAGCTGTTCACTTTCTGAGGCTATGACGTCAGCTGGTTTTGAATATACGGAACCTGCACCTAAACAGAACTCCCACGGATGGTATAGGAAAGGGACACTCAGATTTTCTAAGGCGAGGAAAAAATAGCTCATTGTTTACAGCTCCAAAGCGGCAACTCCTCGGGGGTGGGGGTGGGGGTGGGGGGTAGGTGGGTGGAGAACCTAAAAGAACAATTTGCTTTTTTAGTATCTAACTCAGTCTCTCAGTCTCCGAGAGCAGTTCTGATGGGTGCTGGGGCCAGAGCTCTGGGTGGTGTCCCTAGAAGCCTTGTCACCCCTTCGCCCCCAGACCACCTAATAATAAGTGCTACACCCCTTGACTCCATCCGTAAATGCTTTCAGTCTGTACCACCCTCACCATCTCCAAGAAAATAAAACAACAGGTCCCCTTTTCCTGGGGGAGGGAAAGAATCCTAGACGCCAGAGAGCCCCCTGGGGTTGGAAAGGGCCACTCCTCAGCTCTCCAGTTTTCCTGCTGAAATGCTAGGCCTGGCATTCGCCAGCAGCTGTGAGCATCACCAAGGTGACCTGCTGCCAAGTAGAGGGCGGAAGCGCGGCTTTGCCACCATCTTTATTCTGATTCTCAGCTCATCTTCCCCTGCTGATTACTGAGATGTTACCTGATCATTAGGATGTTAGCTAGAAACTGAGACACTCTCTGAAAATGCTGACCTTGTGACTCTCCCCCTCCCCAGGGCAATTTGCTGGGCGTTTTCTAGGCCCCTGGCCCTGCTTCCCCTCCCTTACCCCCTCACCCCTGCCCGGCCCGTCTCTGCAGACTCCCAGACCGTTGGCAGGCCTGCAGTTCCCGTCTGGGCCCCACCTCTTCCCTGTCTTGTGCTGTGTCTTTAGGGAGGGCCCCGAGCCTCTCTGTTTCTCACTTCCCGATCTGTCTAAGAAGAATCCTAGCACCTGCCCACGCCGGAGCTCTTGGGAGGACCAGCACAACATTCTACAAAGTCCAAGGCACCTTGTGAAGAACAGGTATTTTTATTCCAGTTCCTAATCTGCTCATCTATTGAGGAAGACAAGGAAAGGAGGACATTCAGAGTTTATGCATTCATACAACACATTTTGCTGGGTGTCTGGAGGCCCCTTCTGTAGATCAAGTCTCATAAGGCCAGTCAGTCCATGCCCTTGTGGTGCTCCGGGTCTTGGACTATCTGCTTCTTCGCTTGGTATTCTGACCTGCTCTCAGCTTCAGAAACCCTCCTCTTGCCCCTGCAGGAATCCCTGATTGTTTTTTGGTTTTTTTTCCCCTCATGAACTTGGGAACTACACCCAGATTTTAATTTCACAGCAGAACCTTCAGGGGAGCAACTGAGACTCCACCATTTGCCAAATTAAGAGTTTGCAAACCTAGGCAGTGCTCAGTGCCCAGCTGAATTTGGTCAGCTGAATTTTTCCCCCTCGTATTGGGTGTGGGCACGGCCATGCACAGGCCCCAGGAGAGGGCTCATCACCCCCCGGGCTGGTGTTCTCCAGGCAGCAGCTCCCCCGCCTGGATTGAGCCACAGTCACGAGCCCCGGAAGTCTCTGCAGCCGGCGCCTCTCTCCTGTCACCTCGGGTTCCAGCCTGGCTCAGTGCAGCCGTGGCCAGGAAACCAGCGACCTGGGGCCTGGACCCAGGGCGGACCAGGACGTGTGCCTGGTGACTTGTCACCTGGGAAGGAGGGAGCTCATGGCCTGTGTAACTCGCTCTGCAGCCGCTATTAGTAGCATCCCCATTTCCAAGAGGCGTTAAAGGGGTGTTTAGACGTTTCCTCTAAACCGATTTATTCAGCACTGCAGAGAAGCTGCCCACACTGCCCTCTAGGTTCTGTCTGGAGAAGGGACAGGAGTAAAGAGACGGGAACCATGGTCCTTTGTTTGGCAGCCCTGTGTTCCCTGCATGGCACTGGAGAGGTGTGTCCCCACGCCAATCCTGCGAGGCAGGTCTTCGTACCACATTGAAGACACCACCGATTATAAAATACACCATTCTGTGTGCCACTAAGGGAAAAATACTGCCAATTTTAACTCTAAGGTGCCACAGCTATACAATTCATTTTATTCAGACAAGTTATGTAGAAAAGCTGTGTTCTTTAGAATCAGTGGGATCTGCTATTACCCCATTTGGCAGGTGAGAAAACTGAGGTCCACGAAGTGAAGCAGGAGGTGGCAGGACTGGGCTTCAAGCCTGGTGGTGCCTGGTGCCGAATCCCACACTCTCCACTGCCTCTCCCCAGGTCCAGAAAGCTCAAGAAATTGCTTGAGTTTTCTTCCTTGAAGCTCGCCTGGGCAGCCCCTGGAGAGAGCCGGGCACGTGCTCCTGTGTGAGGGTTCCAGCCCCAGACTGACGCCTCTTGGCCACCCGAAGCCTGGGAAGATCCATGTCCTTTCTTTCAGGCTCATCTGCCCACTGCCACCTTCTCCTGGCCTCTTCCTAGTACATGTGGGCACCCGTCTGGGGCAACCTGGGGGAGAGCCTTGTCCCATTCACCTTCCTGGGCCCTGTGACCACCACCCTCTTAAGCAGGGCCCCCTTGGGGGGGGGGGAGACCGGAAGATGCCCCCTTTGTTGTGAACACCAGAGAAATCTGGCTGTTTCCAAGTCAAGATAAACTCCTTTGTCTAGCCCATTCTCGGAACTGGGAGTCTCCTGGGATTTAGCTACCTGGGGCAGCTGCTCCCTGAAGTGTTACAAGACTTTTTCAGCCATCCACAACTCCTGGTCAGCAGGGCCTGTGTTCTGGAGACAGGGACGGGGAACTGGGTCTAAAGACGAGCCTGCAGGCAGCGCATGACACAGAGCAGGAGGTGGACAGATTTGCAGACTTGTATTTGACCTGTCCAGCGCTGGGTCCTGTGATGACACATAGTAGGTCCTCATTAAAGGTTTCCTGAGCAGTCCAGAGATCCGGTTATGAGTGTTCAAGGATTTGGTAAAACATCATGTACACGTGCACGCAGAGTCATTCAATGAACATGTGCTGAGCATCTACTAACTGTGGAGTGCAAGGAGGACCAACTGAGGGACAGGACCCCAGCTCTGATGTCAGAGGGAAGGACATCATGAGACATTTGGGGCAGAGTTCGAGGGTTCTCTTGGCCGTTCTGTTGCCTTGGGGGTCTGTCTTAGCACACAACTGCTTTCCAGACCCAGAGACCCCCGCACACTTCAGAAACCCTTCTCTGCACTAGGAATGCCAGGCACCTTACAGTCAGCAAACTTCTGCTGAAATGGCCTTTGGCAGAACCGTTAAGGGCCCCACCAACTAATGATGGCCCTCAGGCCTTGCCAGGGAGGGAGATGTGGGGAAAGAGCTACCTGCTACTTTCAGGCCTTGGGACAGGTGGCTAGAGATCAATCCCCAAGTGGCCAGGGAACCCCGTCATTTCCAGAATATGAGTGCACAAAGTTGGCAAATGAGAGGCAGTCTCCTTCCGCCGCTCACTCTGGTCTCTGCCCTGGTTCTGGCAGAGAGGCTCTGGCTCAGGAACACGCGGCCTCTCTCCGTGTCTAATTGTCTCACCGTCTTTCTAACGAGATGACTTGTACAACAATCTGTCCGTGCCTTATGAAAGTGTCCGTGCACTTTTAATCCTTTTTAAGAGCAACTTTAAAAAGTGGGCCAGGGACTAGCATACATGGTAGTGTTCTAGAAATGTGTGGTAATCACTGAAACTTCGGCCGTGTGTATTTGATGTTGGAGTGAAGAAGTGTATGTTCCCCATCCCGCCCCTCTACTACCTGTGTACAGACCTTTTTAGAAATGTCTTGTTTCTTATTTTTCTGATTCAACATTGTGACCCTCCAGCACAGACTAATCTTTGGGGATCTGTAATAAAGGTTTCAAAACCTGAGGGCAGTGGGTTGGGAAGGGTTTGCACTGGTCCTGTGTGTTGTGTTTTTGCGTGTTGTGTGTTTTGATTTTTGTCTGTTTTTATTTGTTTTATATTAACATAATTTTCCTGTTTAAGAAAACAAATACAACTTTGGCTTGTTAAAAAAGAAAGTCTCTTCAGGACTGTTTTAAAAAATCACAATTACCTACATTGTTGGGGAGTGGAGGTGAGGGATACAAATCATTGCCAGCCTTGAGAAAATAATTTGCAAAATGTCTACAGAACCCTAAGAATATTCAAACCTTTTGCCAAGTAACTCCTAAGAAAATATCCTCAGGAACTAATTCTTATTGAGGATAAGCTCCATATTTAAAGATGGTCATTACAGCATTATTTATAACAATGAAAAACTAGAAACAACCCTAATGACCAATAACTAGGGTTTATAGTTGTCCCTCATCATTCTTTGCTCACAGGATTGGCTCCAGGACCACCACCACCACCACCCCACCTTGGAATATCCACAGGTGCCCAAATCACTTCTATAGAATAGTATTTGCATTTGACCTATGCACATCCTCCCTATACTTTAAGTCATCTCTGGAGTACCTCAGTCAGTCAGTCAGTTCAGTCGCCCAGTCATGTCCAACTCTTTGCGACCCCATGAATCACAGCACGCCAGGCCTCCCTGTCCATCACCAACTCACAGAGTTTACTCAAACTCATGCCCATTGAGTCAGTGATGCCATCCAACCATCTCATTCCCTGTCGTCCCCTTCTCCTCCTGCCCCCAATCCCTCCCAGCATCAGGGTCTTTTCCAATGAGCCAACTCTTCGCATCAGGTGGCCAAAGTATCGGAGTTTCAACTTCAGCATCAGTCCTTCCAATGAACACCCAGGACTGATCTCCTTTAGGATGGACTGGTTGGATCTCCTTGCAGTCCAAGGGACTCTCAAGAGTCTTCTCCAACACCACAGTTCAAAAGCATCAATTTTTTGGTGCTCAGCTTTCTTTACAGTCCAACTCTCACATCCATGCATGACCACTGGAGTGGCATGACACTGGAGTACCTAACACAACACAAATGCTATTTAAATGCTGCCAGTGCAACAAATTCAAGTTCTGCTTTTTGTAAATTTATGGAATTTTTGTTTCAAATATTTTCCATCTGAGGCTGGTTGAATTCACAAATGCAGAGCCTGCAAATGTGGAAAACCAACTGTACTTGTCAGAGTTCTTGGTTACAAGTGACAGAAACCCAGCTGGCATGAAGATTGGTTCAAGATGGTGGAATAGAAGGACATGCACTCATCTCCTTCTGTGAGGGCACCAAAATCACAGCTAGCTGTTGGATAATTGACAGGAGGATGCTGGGACCCACCAGAAAAAGATACCTCCACATCCAAAGACAAAGGAGAAGTCGCAATGAGACAGTAGGAGGGACACAATCATGATAAAATCAAATTCCATACCCAATAGGTGGGCAACCCACAAAATGGAGAACAGTTCTGAAAGGTCACGCTGACCACAGGCGGGAAAGCGCCAGCTGGAAAATGCTGACGGAGAAGCCCCCGCCAGAAAGTCCCGGATAAGACATCCACCAATCAACAGCCCCTTGCCAGCCAGAATGATGGACGCAAAGGCGCCAAGACTCCGGCCAATCAAAAACTGACACGAGACCGAAAAGTCCAATCAGCACCCTAGAGCCCGATTCTAACCATATATGGAAAGGTCCCGCCACTTCCGCATCCGCCAGGGTATATAAGTGTCGCCCCCCCTTCCTGCCAGTTGCAGACTCCCGCTGTCCCCCCTGCTCATCCCTGGGAGCTCTGCCTGGGAGCGATTGCCCAATAAAGCCTCTTAACACTCAGGCGCTCTCTTCATCCTGCCGAGGTGTTCTTACAAGTTCTACCAAAGTCCTTCCAGTGTAATGAAGGTTCTGAGCCCCACAGCAGGCTTCCCAGCTTGGGGATCCAGCAAAGGTAATAGGAATCCCCAGGGAGCCTGACTTTGCAGGCCAGTGGGACTTGACCATAGGACTTACACAGAGACTCCAGTCTTGGCACAACAAAGTCTTGTGCACACCAGGACCCAGGGGAGAGGAGCAGTGACCCCATAAGATGCCGAGCCAGACCTACCTGCTAGTGTGGAGGCTCTCCTGTGGAGGCAGGGGGTGGCAGTGGCCGTGGCTCGCTGTGGGGACTGGGACACTGGCAGCAGCAGTCCTGGGAGGTGCCCCTTGGCATGAGCCCTCTTGGAGGCCACCATTAACCCTGCCATAGAGCCTGTAGACTCCAGGGCTGGGTTGCCTCATGCCAAACAACTAACAGAGGGAGCAGAGCTCCACTCATCAACAGACAATTGTGTTACAGTTTAACTGAGGACTGCCCTGTCCACCAGAGCAAGACCCAGTTTTTCCCACCACTAGTCTTCCCCATCAGGAAGCTTACACAAGCTTCATCCACCAGAGGGCAGACAGAAGAAGCAAGAACCTCAATCCTGTAGCTGCCAGAATGAAAACTATATCACAGAAAGCTGATCAAAATGAAGAGGATTATGTCCCCAGAGGAAGAGACAAGATAAAACCCCAGAAAAACAACTAAATGAAGTGGAGATAGGCAACCTTCAGAAAAACAATTCAGAATAATGGTTGTAAAGATGATCCAGGATCTTGGAAAAAGAATGGAGAAGATGCAAGAAATGTTTACCAAAGACCTAGAAGAACTAAAGGACAAACAGATGGATAATACACTAGAAGGAATCCATAGCAGAAAAACTGAGGCAGAAGCACGAATAAATGACTTGGAGGACAGAACGGTGGAAATCACTGCAGCAGAACAGAATAGGGAGAAAAGAAATGAAGACAGCCCAAGAGACCTCTGGGACAACATTAAACACGAACAGCTGCATTATAGAGGCCTCAGAAGGAGAGAGAGAGAAAGGGCCTGAGAGAATATTTGAAGAGATAGTAGCTGAAAACTTCCCTGTCGTGGGAAAGGAAATATCCAGCCAAGTCCAGGAAGTGCAGAGGGCCAGGCAGGATAAACCTAAGGGAGAACACACTGAGAAACATAGTTATCAAACTGACAAAAATTAAAGACAAAGTATCAAAAGCAACAAGGGAAAAACAACAGATAACATACAAGGGAACTCTCATAAGATGATCAGCTGATTTCTCAACAGAAACTCTAAAAGCCAGAAAGGAATGGCATGATATATTTAAAGTGATAAAAGGGAAGAACCTACAACCAAGAATACTCTGTCCAGCAAAACTCTTGTTCAGATTTGACAGAGAAATCAAAAACTTTGCAGGTAAGCAAAAGTTAAGAGAATTCAGCACCACCAAACCATTTTCACAACAAATGCTAAAGGAACCACTCTAGGCAGGAAATGCAACAGAAGGAAAAAACCTACAAAAAAGAAACCCAAAACAATTAAGAAAATGGTAACAGGATCATACATATCAATAATTACCTTAAATGTAAATGGATTAAATGCACCAACCGAAAGACATAGACTGGCTGAGTGGATGAAAACACGTGCATACATGCACTTCCATTTACCACATCACTCTACTTAACCCCCCAGATTGTAATTATTTTATATTGTTAGGTTAATCATGTTTCCACTATGGCTTGCAATTGTAATTATCTTTTACTTTTTGTCTGACTGTTGATTGTGGAAACCGATAAACATCTTTTACTATTCTTAAAAAAAAAAAAAAAGAGAAACCCAGCTGGAACTGGCTTTGAGGAGATTAAAAGGCTCAGGTAACTGAGAAGTTCCATATCAAAACCTAAGAACTCACTGGGGGTGCATTTTGATCTGGAATCTGAAGAGTTGCAACAGGATGTGGTCTGTCCCCCATTCCCAGGAAGCCCTAGGAGACAGCTGACAGCAGGTCCAAGCTACATCCTGCCTTTGAGCAATCCCCGAGTGGACCAAACGATCATGTGCCCCTTCCTTGGCCAATCATGGAAGCCAGGGCTGTGCTCACCTCCACCCAATAGCCACACCTGTTAAATTAAGAGTTGAGGGTGGGAATCACCGACTGGAGGGAAAAATTGGAGCAATGAAGAAGGAAAGCTGGGCAGGGAGGAACAATAGATGTCTAAAAAATGTTGACTAAAACATGGTACAGATACATCCCCAGGTATTAATGGACTGTGAAGCCAGACAGCCAGGTCCTCACCACGACATTGGGCCAGACACTTAACCTTTTTGTGTCTCAGTTTCCTCACCTACAAAGCAAGAATAATAAGAGCTCCTGGTTTAGGATGAACATGAGTATTACTGAGCTCATTCAAGTGATATGCGAAGCACAGCGTTTGGAACTCAGCAAACAGTTTATAACACAAGAACATGTTTATATTAAAATATACTGGGGAAATCAAGATATGAAACTGCACATACAAAAACAACCCACAAATAATGGTGGAATATCTAAATAGACATTTCTTGAAAGAAGATATACAGATGGCCCAAAAGCACATGAAAAGATCCCCAGCATCACTAATTATTAGAGAAATGCTAATCAAAACTACAGTGAGATATCACCTCACACTGGTCAAAATGGCCATCATCAAAAGATCTACAAGCAATAAATGCTGGAGATGGTGTAGAGAAAAGGGAATTCTCCTACACTGTTGGTAGGAATGTAAATTGGTACAGCCACTATGGAGAAAAGTATGGAAGTTCTTTAAAAAACTAAAGATAGAACTACCGTATGACCCAGCAATCCCAATCCTGGGCATATACCCAGAGAAAGCCATAATTCAAAAGCAAGCATGAATCCCAATTGCAGCACTATTTACAATAGCCAGGATATGGAAGCAACCTAAATGTCCATCAATAGAGGAATGGATAAAGATGTGGTACATATATACAATGGGATATTACTCAGCCATTAGAAAGAATGAAATAAACCATTTGCAACAATATGGATAGACCTAGAGATTAACATGCTGAGTAAGTCAGATGCAGAAAGACAAATATCATGTGATATTGCTTATATGTGGAATCTAAAAAAGCGGGGGTACAAATGAACTTATTTACAAAACAGAAGTAGAATCATGGGTGTAGAAAACAAGCTTATGATTTCCAGGAGATAAGGAGAGGAGGGTGGGATAATTTGGGAGATTGGGGCTGACATACACACACTGATGTGCTGCGCTTAGTCACTCAGTCCGCTCTGACTTTGCAACCTGACCGCAGCCCGCCAGGCTCCTCTGTCCATGGGGATTTTCCAGGCAGGAATACTGGAATGGGTTGCCATGCCTTTCTCAGCGGATCTTCCTAACCCAGGAATTGAGCTGGGGTCTCCTGCATTGCAGGCAGGTTCTTTACCAGCTGAGCTACCTAGAAAGCCCCATATAAACACTACTATGTGCAAAATAGGTAACTAATAATAACCTGCTGTGTAGCACAACGAACTCTACTCAATACTCTGTAATGGCCTATGTGGGAAAAGAATTAAAACAAAAAGACTGGATGTATGTGTATATATAATTGACTCACTTTGCTTAATACCTGAAACTAATACAACACTGTAAATCAGCTACACCTCAATAAAAACTCAAAAGACAAAACGAAAACAAATAACCAAAAAAAAAAAAAAAAAAAAAAACTGTGTTCCACATACACTCTGATCTCATGGACGTTTTTAAAAATTAATGACCAATAGCCTCAAAATCTGACCAAGCATTGGAATGACCAAAAGAAAAGAAACAAAATGCCCATGGGAATGTATCTGGGTGATGGCATTATTGGTAAATTTTTTCCCATTATGTTTTCCAATTTTTCTTTAATAACCAGTTATTACTTTTAAACTTCTTATTAGGAAAAATGATCTCTCTACTCTGCAAAAACCAACAGGAACAACTGGCCCTTGCTGCAGTTCATCAGAAATTCCCAGGCTGATTGTCTGCATTTGAGATCCAAATTTAGTCATGGTAGAGATAAGGACCTGTAAGTTTCTAGGCGAGGCCGGGCCAGGCTGACCAGTTTGGCTGGGCTTCCTCCAGGACAGGCTTTAGCGTCCAGATTTCTGGGGTGGAACTTTACAGTGGTATCAGGCGTGGGGCAAAGGGGGAAGTGAAATTACTGCCCAGGCATGTTCCTCCTGACTTGTTAGAACAGCCCAGTTGGTGACATTGAATTTTAGGGGCAAAAGAGAAATGAACCAGGATTTATTAAACAGAAGAAATCATGATTTGCACACATTCTCTCAATGAATCTTCACAAAAATATTTGTCTCCTTAATTGACAGGGAGGAAACCAGACTCCCTCCAATGTATAAGTAGTATTAGATCCCAGGTATGCCTGCTCCCTCAGAGGACAGAGGAGACTGGCATGATGCAGTCCACGAGGTCGCAAAGAGTTGGACACAATTTAGTGACGACAACAAATGCCTGCTCCAGAGTAAAGGCGAAACAGTTCAGAGGTACAATTTGCACCCTATCCCTTAGGTCTCAAAGGCAGAGTCTGCCCAGAACATAGGCTTCTTTCTCTCCTTCTGTGTATCCTTTTCATGATATCAGCCACTTCTACTGAGCCAGGAGATATTTTCTTGGATGCCATCTAATAATCAAGATTTTTTTTAAGGAAACTGGTCGGGGGCGGGGGGGACGGGGGGGGGGAATAAAAGACCATCTTTATCTTAGTTCTTTTGGTTATAAGAGATTGAAACCCAGCTCCAGAAAAAACCTAAGAAAAAACTCACACAGCTAAACAAATCATTCTAGCTTCAGGAATGGCTGGATCCAGGTGTTCACATGAGGTTATTGGATATCTACTCCTGTCTCTCAGTTCTACTGTCCTCTTGGTTGACATCATGATTGGGCAAGCTCTCCCTTTGTGGTAACAAAGAAGTCCTCCAGGAGCTCCTAACTCATATCATGCCAGCTTAGTAACTCTTTTGAAAAGTTTCAGGGCTGTCTTTATTTCCATTGACCACTTCGGTGAAAAGCTTAATCCCCTGAACCAATCTCTGTCACATACCCACACCTGATACAAAACTAGATATGACATGGCCTTTTCCCTCAAGAATCAACCAATCTGGAAAGGGAAGGAAGCCCCCAAACCAGACATGTTCAGATCAGTGCAGTTCTGAGGCTCCTGGATCAAATCCAAGTCACAAAGGCTCTGAACCATTTGGTGATAATTACATTAAGCACCCTTCTTTTTCCTGGAAGTTCAAGCTGGACCATGAACTCAGTCACATCATATTCTTGTCTAATGCTTCAGAATACAAAGCCCACGCCCTGACCCTCAGCATCCCTGATGCAGCTGGCCTTAGGGGAGTTTTGCCACAGTATATACATGGAGATTTCTCTTTCCCTCGTTCCCTGGGTTCCTGCATGACAACAATCAATGATAATAGCAAACTGTTTAATGATCACTTACTATGTGGTAGGGCTTCCCAAGTGGTGCTAGGGGTAAAGAACCTGCCTCCCGATGCAGGAGACGGCGGTTCGATCCTTGGATTGGGAAGGTCCCCTGGAGAAGGAAATGGCAACCCACTCCGGTATCCTGCCTGGGAAACCCCATGGCCAGAGGAGCCTGGTGGGCTACAATCCATGGGGTCACAAAAGAGTTGGACACGACTTAGCAACCAAAACAAATGGAGAGAAAACCAGGACTCAGACAGAGTAACTTTTCCCCCCAGTCTATGGCCTCTCAAAAACAAAAGAATTTCTTCTCTTTCTTTTTTTAATTTTTTTTTTCAGCAGATGAAATCTTTTTTTTTCCATTTATTTGTATTAGTAGGAGGCTAATTACTTTACAAAATTGTAGTGGTTTTTGCCATACATTGACATGAATCAGCCATGGATTTACATGTGTTCCCCATCCTGAACCCCCCTCCCACCTCCCTCCCCATCCCATCCCTCTGGGTCATCCCAGTGCACCAGCCCCGAGCACTTGTCTCATGCATCCAACCTGGGCTGGAGATCTGTTTCACAATTGATAATATACATGTTTCAATGCTATTCTCTCAGATCATCCCACCCTCACCTTCTCCCACAGAGTCTAAAAGTCTGTTCTATACATCTGTGTCTCTTTTTCTGTCTTGCATATAGGTTATCGTTACCATCTTTCTAAATTCCATATATATATGTGTTAGTATACTGCATTGGTGTTTTTCTTTCTGGCTTACTTCACTCTGTATAATGGGCTCCAGTTTCATCTACCTCATTAGAACTGATTCAAATGAATTCTTTTTAATGGCTGAGTAGTATTCCATGGTGTATATGTACCACAGCTTTCTTACCCATTCATCTGCTGATGGGCATCTAGGTTGCCTCCATGTCCTGGCTATTATAAACAGTGCTGCGATGAACACTGGGGTGCACGTGTCTCTTTCAGATCTGGTTTCCTCGGTGTGTATGCCCAGGAGTGGGATTGCTGGGTCATATGGCAGTTCTATTTCCAGTTTTTTAAGGAATCTCCACACTGTTCTCCATAGCAGCTGTACTAGTTTGCATTCCCACCAACAGTGTAAGAGGGTTCCCTTTTCTCCACACCCTCTCCAGTGTTTATTGCTTGTAGACTTTTGGATAGCAGCCATCCTGACTGGCTCTTATCTTTACTTTAGTAATGATTTCCCAGAATCTAAACTTAGTGATTTTTCCAGGGCAAGTGGGCCTAAAACACATGCACCTGTGTTTTCAAGCCCTACAGCCATTCAGGGAAGCATTATGGTCCCATTTTACAGACAGGGAAAGAGAGGTTCAGAGAGTGCAATGCCCTGCCTGAATCACACAACTTGTGAGCTGTGGAGCCCAGGATATGAATCAAGTCTGGCTCCTTCCACGGCATCACAGCTTGTCTGCGAGTAAATTATGTGTGGGGTGGGGGAGTGGATGCGGAGGAAGAGAAGAAGGGGAAAGAGAAGAGAGAGAAGGAAAAGTGAGAGAGGAGGGGACAGAAGAGAAGAGGAGGGGAGGGACCCAGACTCACCACCTAGAAGGGCAAGGAGAGGGAAGAGCTGTGTCAGGCTGGGTCCTTAACTTACATAATGTCCATTAGTCCAATTCCAGGGACAGAAAATCTTTGCCTCTCCCTTCAGGCTCGAGTCTCCTGGCTCTTGGAAGCTGATCTTGGCTCCCACACAGAGATGTGGAAAACATGAACTTTCCAGGCATCCAGCTATGGGAACCAAGCCCCAATCTTGGCTGTTAAATGCACCCAGGAGAAGCTTCCAGAAGCCCCTGGGGCAGCTGCCACAGAGTGCTCTGAGCAGGCTGGTCCCACTTCCTCAGCCCCTGCCCCTCCTGGCTATGACATGCCCAGGTCTAAACCTTTCTCTCTGAATTCAGAGCCTCAGACTCCCCTCTGGCCTCTCTCCCATGCGAGGGAAAGACTTCGGCCATCCTTTGAGGAGTCTGGGGGAACTACTCAGGAGTCAGCCAGACAGGCCGGAGGTCATGGCCACACTCAGAACAACAAGCTGGGGCACTTTGGTCTCCCCAAGATGCCTCCAGGGGATACCGTTCATCCGGACGTCTGCGCGGATGAGACCGGGAGGCGCGTCTCTGCGCCTCTTCACTGCCTCTAGGTGGGGCTATAGAAGCACTCGCTCCCCAGGTCCTGAGCGAGCTGGTGTGAAAGCTTAGTTGCTCGGTCGTGTCCGACTCTTTGCAACCCCATGGACTGTAGCCTGCCAGGCTCCTCTGTCCATGGGATTCTTCAGGCAAGAATACCGGAGTGGGCAGCCATTCCCTTCTCCAGGGGGTCTTCCCGACCCAGGGATCAAACCCGGTCTCCTGCGTTGGAGGTAGATTCTTTACCGACTGAGTCACCAGGGAAGCCCTGTGAGGGGGCCACATCCCGGCTTCTCAGTTCCCAGCAGGCAGACCCAGTGTGATGCAGCCCAGCATGGGGCAGGGTCGGGGGATGAGAACGCGGGCTCCGGAGGCAGACAGGCCTGAAGGTCCTGCCTCTGCTGTGGAGCAAGTTACGGGCCTTCTCTGAGCCTCTGCATCCTTGAGGGAAGGGTGCAAGCCCCCGTGGGTGACCAGGCTGCTGTGTGTCAGGAAGGGGCTGGCACGTCGGCGGTGCCCAGCGTGGCAGTCACTGTCTCTGCCGGTACTGTAGGCCCACCATGCCACTCCCCTCTCAGTCCTCCCGATCCCAGCCTGGCCGGGGCCACCTCTGCCCCTGCAGTCCCCTGGACCTCCCTCTGGGCCTGTACTACCTCAAGGAGTGGGCTCAGGACACGGCTGGCAGCCTCTGCGAGTGACCAGCCCGGGGCTCCCAAACAGCAGAACCTTGGTTTCAACACCTCCCTCCCGCAGCATGGAATTTCTGGCAGTAGCAACATCTCCTACCCACAAGGAGTGAAAGTGAGGGGCGATCAGGTGGCGGGGGCTCCCAGGCCTCTGAGCTGGCCCCAGCCCCTCGCCCCTGGCTTGTTTTGGCTCCTTGTCAAGAATGCTGGCCGGCCTGGGAGGCTGACTGACCTCAGACTCCAGAGGGAAAGTCACACTTTCGTTCAATTCCCCGGAGCAACCCTACATTCCAGGAAGGGCGTGGGAAGGGCCAGGCCTCCCCCGACTGAGTGAGCTGAGCGGGGAGCTGCCTGCCCCCTGGCCATCCTCAAATCGGCACTGGCCTGCATCCCCTCTGGCACCCCCTGGGGGGACCTGCCCCACGGTGGAGCCATGGAGACGGGGTTCTGGGAGAAGATGCCCAATGCCACCGCAAGGCAGGGAGGCAGGGAGGTACCCGGGAGATGCTCTGGCGGTCCCCATCCACCCTCAGCTCCTGGCCGTAGCTGATTTGCTGCTCCCTTCGCCAGGGTCATCCTCACCTCCACAAGAAAAGGAATCTTCTCTATAATTCTGAACAATCCAGGTCTCCCTCAAGCCTCTGTCCCCAGCAGGTGGTCCCAAGGCTGTCTGGAGCCAACTGCAGGGCCATCTCTTCCAGCCCAGCCTTGCTCTCAGCCCTACTCCCTCTCCCCAGGGCTCTTCTCAGAGGCGCCAGTGCTGGGGGAGGCTTCCCTGGGGAGGTCACCCAAGAGCTGGGCTGTGGAGGATGGACAGCAGTTGGCAAGCAGAGAGGATCGGACCAAGCAAGTGGGGTCCGCAGTAGAGTGGTGTGAGCACAGAGGCTGCGGGCAGCTGTTTGAGGAGCTGTCCAGGGCGGGCAAAGGTCCCCAGAGACATTTTCCTTCTGCTCCAGCTAGCCTCTCTTCCTCCAAAAGGTTCCCACGACTCCGCTACCCGGAGGCTCCTGGACAGGCTTTCTCCTGAAGACAGGGCTCCAGGAGGGACAGACAGAAGGATGGGCCAAGGGCAAGGGAGTAGCCCTTGGAGGGTGGCCATGGATGCTGCGTGCTCCCCTTGGGATCACCTTTCCCCATCCCCACATTGGGCAGTGACCTAGAAGTCCCACGCTCCAGTAAAGGGGGCTTTCTTGGCGCCTCCTCAAGAGGGAGCAGAGGTTTCTTTCTAGAAGATGGAGCACTGTTGCCCTCTAGTGGCTTTGGCGCAAGGTGGCAAAAACCAAAGTCAAGGTCCATGTGCTGGGTGGGCTCTACTGCCCCCCACTCCACGCCCAGCAGGTCTTCGGATGTCCCCAGGTGACCCGGGAATCCAGGCTTCTGCAAATGGAGTGGCGGATCTGGGTGAGCTTGAGGTGGGCATGTTGGGGTGACAGGATGTGCTGAGGTTCCATTTGAGTCTGGGGTCGGGCCAGAACTGAAGTGGCAGACACGGTGGCAGTGGACTCAGGCTGCGGCCAGGACGGGACCCCTCCCAGACTGGGAGGGTGGGTCATGGCTCCTGGCTCTGGTCCCCGCCTCGGGCCACTGGTCTGATCGGCTCAGCTTAACCCACCCACACAACCCTGTGTCAGGCACATTAAAGAAAAACAAGGAAAACAACAAAGAGAAACCCTCGAGTCCTTATGCTAAGTGAGATAAGCCAGTCAGGAAGTCTGATGTAGGTTTGTGACAAGCTGTGAGACAGTAATTGCAACCATCTTTTGGGTGGAAGTGGAGAAATCCCAGCATGAGTAGCCTGCGTCGTGGAAGCAGTGGATGGTACTGATGGCCAGGTGTGGCATGGAAAACCCACAGGTGAGGCTGGACAGGATGCATCTGTGACAGCACCAGGCTCTGTCACCGCCTCTGCACACAGCAGTCCTGACCCCCCAGGGCCGCACCATCCCAGCTTCCGGGCAGAGCTCCTCTACCCGGCATCCCAGCTCAAGACCTGCGAGCCCACCTCCTTGGAGCAAATTTAACAGGAGAAGAATATTGATGAGTCATTAAAAGGAGAAAACACAGACCCTATCAACAAATTGATAACATTAAAATAAACACGAATGATTGACACAGAAAAAAAGCTGGAAGAAATATGCCAAAATGGGAACAGTGATTATCTTGATGGAGAGGTGATGGTGGTGAAGCGACTGGTTTGAATTTCTTTTGCTCCTCTGCATGTAAAAAAATGTTCTATCAGGAATATATATCACCTTTAGGACAAGAAAACTACTATTACAGTTATTTAAGGCAAGAAAGGCATACAAAGAGAACTGGCAGGATGAGCGAGTGGGCAGAGTGCGGCCCTGTGAGCAGGCTGATTCGTCTAATACATCAGTCTCTGTCCGCACCAGCCTCACCGTCAGAGGGCGGGGACAGACGTGGAAGCAGATGGTGCAAGGGCGGCCTGCGCTACAACTGGGGTAAGCCCAGGAGAATGTGGGAGCTCTGATCAAGGCTGAGACGGTAGGGGAGGCTTCCAGGAGGAGGGAACTCCTGAGGAGCATCAAGGGGGACAGATGGTTTCCAGGTACAGAAGAGGGAGGAGGGCTTCCAGGCAGAAGAAACGTACGTGCAAAGGCCCCGAGGCAGCTTCCTTCCAGCCTTGGTGTCTCATCAGGCCAATAGCAAACAAACAAAACTGGGGTCCCCTGGTGGTCCACTGGTTAGGGTTTGATGCTCTCACTGCTGTGGCCCAGGTTCAACCCCTGCTCAGAGACTCCCACAAGCCATGTGCTATGGCCAAAAAACAAACAAAACCATCAAAGATATAACATAGGAACCAGTTTGGAGAGGGTGATATACTCCACTTTGAGGATAGCTTTTGAATATTTTTTTTAAATAGTCCCTTTTATTTTCCCTTCACTTTTATTTTCTACTTCACATGGAACAGCAAATACTTAAGCTCTAATTCCCTTGTTAAACCTCTTCCCAGAGCTGTGGTTTCCTTGTCAAATTGCAAATTGCCCAGCTAATGCTAAGGAGTTAAGTTCAATTAAATCAAAAGCGGGAGCCTCCTTCTCCAGGGCTGTGTATCATTCCCTCCTTGTCTGCCAGGGAAGACATGGTGCCCCGGGCTGGGGGTAAGATGTGGACTAGTCATTGGTACCTGTTACCCTCAGTTACTCTGATGACAGGACAGATATATGAGAGCCCCAAACAACCTAGAAGACGTCTCATTGCATGATTTGGTTAGAGTGAAGGTGTGAGACCCCAGGTGGCCTTAAAAAGCCCGCCCACCTCCTCTGGAGAGAGCAGTGACACCTGTCAAGTCCTGGCCACCCCCTTCTTCATGGATGAAGGACAGGGGATGTGTGGGGACCACCCTCACCTTGCTCCTCCACCCCCGCCAGCCCCCACTCTGCTATGCACTAGCCAGAGTAAACTGCCTTACAAATGCAGAGGACTCCTACTTGTTAATTATTACCTGAGTCTCCCTGACCCCCGGCACTTCCCTCCCTTACCTGGGGTCTCTCCTTCCTTCCCCACTCAAAGGAAAGATGCCACAGGGCAGGGAGCTGCCAGGGTGCAAGGACTCAGGACACGCAGATGACCTAGGACTGCTCTGCTGCCACGCGGACCACTGGGATTGAGAACTGGCTCTGTGTCCGACGCCGACTCCCCACCAACATCTGGGCATGGCACACACCGCTGCAGCTTGGCCTTGACCCTGCGGGAGGAGGGAGAAGCCCAGGGGTCTCGGAATAAAAATGAAGTTCATGCATGCCTGGGTTAATGGAGTGAGAGTCATTCCCATTGTCCACAAGCTTCTCGCTCTGTCTGGAATGTTCCCCCACCCACATACCAAGTGCATACACTCACACTCACTCGCACACACTCTCTCTCTCTCTCACACACACACACACACAGGTTTTGCCTGGATCATGCCTACTCACCTGCTCTCCATTCAAACCTCACAGTGTCCATGTGACCTCCTCCAGAAACCCTTTCCCGGCGGATCCCAGCCGTCACTCCCACAGCACCAGGCTGGGCTGATCTGTGCTAATGTGCTTACTTCTCCGTCACCTTCAGTACACCCTTCGCTTCTCAAGGGCAGGGGAGATATCTAGCTCATTTCTTTAAGCATTTATAATGTTTTTGACTGCCCTGACCCTTCATGGCTGTGGGTGGGCGCTCTAGCTGTGGCGAGCGGGGTAACTCTTCCCAGTTGTGGCGAGCCGGCTCCGCGTCGCAGCTCCTCTTGCTGCCGCGCGCGGGCCCTAGGTACACAGGTGAGCAGCTCAGGGGTTAGCTGCTCCTTGGTACGTGGGATCCTCCCAGACCAGGGATGGAACCTGTGTCCCCTGCATTGGCAGGCATATTCTTAACCACTGGACCACCAGGGAAGCCCCTCTAGCTCATCTCTTCCCCAGGATGCTCAGAACAGTGCCCAGTCAGGGCAGCTCTGACTTTGTTTCCCTGCCCAGGCTTCTTTCCATTTACGTTGGAAACAGCCTCAGTCTTCCCCAGGGGAGCCACCCACCTGACTCCACTCTACCCCACCCAACTCCACCCTACCCCACCCTAGCCCATCCCGTCCGTCTGTGTGGATCCAGCTGGCTGATCTCCAAGCCGTGGCTGAGAGCCGTGCACACGGCCTGGCCAACAAGTGCCTTCCACCTGCTCTAACCTCACCCCAGCAGATTCACTGTCCATACAGCAGTTGGAGGGATTTTCTTAAAACATAAAGCAGATTATATAATTCTTCTGCTTAAAATCCTTCAAAGAGTCTCCTAGAAAGCCCAAATCCCCTTAGAGGGGGCCCACAAGGCTTTGCCGACTCAAAGTTTAAGCATGAACATCATCTACTCTCATGACCACGCTATGTGGATTTTTGTCTATTTCCATAGCATTTATCACGTTTTGTCCGTTTACCCTCTTTTCCTCACCCCTATTGGAAGTGAGGGAAGGCAGAGATAGTCTATCTCATTCACTTTGTTCCCCTGGCACTTGGCACATGGTAGGTGTTCAATCAGTCTGGGAAGAGGGCTCTTGACGATGACCTGATCTGTGGAACAGCCAGGCAGACAGACAGGCGGGGCTCCCTCAGGGGTCCGGGCAGGGAGGCAGGTGGTCTGCACTCAGGGGATTTGGGGCCAGTAGACACAAGTGGACAGGAGAAGGGTGTGTTTTGGGGGCAGAGATAACAGAATATGCTGATAGATCGGGAAAAGGAAAGGAAGGATCAAGGATGACTCCTGAGTTGCCAACTGGAGCAGTTGTGTTGATGGCGGCGCTGATAAATATGGGCTGAGAGGGCAAGTTTTAGCCGGGAGCCTACGCTTTATGTTTGAGATGTGTACATTATGAGCTGTCTGTGACACATTCAAGAGGATGTGTGGCCCAGGCAGATGGATGTATGAATCCAGCCAGAGGTGGGGGAACAGTCTAGATCTGAAATATAAACAGAAGGTGCTTAAAATCATGAGATTGTATGGGCTCGGTGGAAGAGAAAGAGGGGGCTCAGCACCACGCTTGGGGATCCCCAAGATCTGAGAGCTGGTAGAGGAGCAGCAGCCAGAGGAGAAGCAGGCCGGCATGCTGTCCTGAGCTGAGCGGAGCTTCTCAAGGACAGACGTGAACTGCCATGCCGCTGCTAGAAGGTTCTCATGGTGAGAACAGGGGAGGGCCAGTAGATTAGCAATGGCGGGGGAGGGGGACTAGGGAACTTGGGAAGAATCATTTCTATGGACGGGTAGACACAGATGCCTGATGAGAGTGTCATGAAAAGTGACCGGGGGAGGGAAGATGAGACCGTGTGGCCAACCTTTCTGTCAAGTCTGGTTGTAGAGGCGGGCGGGCAGAGAATGGAGTGGGGGGAGCACACGGTGTCTGAACTGTTGGCTGTGGGACGGATCGATCTCTTTTAATCATAGGAGAGACTGGCAGTTGAGAGTTTTCTGTGACCAGGACTAGTCCGTGCATCGCCAAGTGTTAATGTCTTTGGCTCCTCCCGGTATGGGCCAGTAGAGCCCCTCGAGGTGACAACAAAAACCACACCCTTTCATTTCCGAAAGGCCCCTCGTGTGTAAGCGTAACACCAAAACAGGAGCCAGTGCTATAGCACAGAGGTAGGCAAGTTGGATCTATGAAGGGCCTGATAGTAGAATTTTTCAGCATTACAGGCCATCAGGTCTCTGTCACAACTTTTAAACTCAGCTGCCCTAGTCCAGGAGCAGCCATTGATGTACCTGAACAGATAGGTCTGGCTGTGCCAATAAAACTTTATTTACAAGTGCAGTTAGCAGACCAAGCTTGGCCCTTGAGCTGGGATTTGTGGATCCCTGCCCTGGCATAGCTGCATGCTGGTAGGGACCAGTTAAAAAAGAAGGCATCTGTGATGCTGAGGAAAGAAAAAGCCACATAAGTCTCCTGAAAAAGCTGGAGGGGATCTAGAACCCAAAAGGTGTGGTGGGCCTGGTGGGGAGAACTTTTGCCACTGTGGGTCAGTTGCAAGAAGGGGGAAGGTGTGAAGTCTGCCTCCAGAGGCATCTGTTACTGAAGTGAGCTGAGGTCACCTGCTGAGAGTGTGGGAGATATCAGGGCTTTGAGGAAAGAGACCCAGGAAAACTCTGCTTTGGGGATGGAGACAGGGAACCTTCTAGAGAACTACGGTGGTGTAGCAGGGAGGGACCTCCTGACTGCTTGGATCATAAAACTGAATTGAAAATGAGCTCAGTGAGCTGGGCAGTGGGACTGATCAGCTGCTCAGGGATGGGTCTGCAGAAGCCAAAGTGTTGGGTTCATCAGGGTCAGGGTTTTGCCAGGCAAGCAAGCTGGAGAGAACGGGGTAGTTTATAAGGGAGTGAATGATGGACCCTGAAATCTAAGCTGGGGAAGGAGGGAGGGGCAATGGGGAGGGTGAGAGTGAGAACAGACAGAGGTTCTTGGATGCGTAAGTTCATGGGACGGGAGGTGTTGTCCGGGAGCTGGGCATTTGGACTTGAGGGATCAATGGAGATGAAGTTTTTGAAACCAGAGTCCTGGGCTGCAGTGGGGTAGGTGGCTGAGGTGGAGGGATGGGAAGGTCAGCAGAGTTGGAGGGGGTGAGGCTGCAGGGCCTGGGGTCTGGAAGGGTCACCCACTCCCATGAGCATCAGAGTCCCTTCAAGTGACCTCAGTCATTGTGAATTAGGGGGCATCCAGGGGACTGGCGAAGGCAACCCTGAGGCAAGAGGGGATGACAGTCAGGTGGCAGTCTCCATGGAGGAAGAGGAGTCAGGAGTGTACAAATCCATCCCCAGGCTCCTGGGCACCGGCATGCGGTGGAAACATCTTCCACCTGAGGTGCCCAGAGGGCACCGCGTCCCGGTAGGCAGGAGGGAAGGGACGGCTCAGAGCAGCTGCCAGCCAGCCGGGCGCAGACGCAGGCTCGCGGACCTCAGAGAGAACAGGAGATGGGGCAGGGTGTGGTGAGTGGGTGAGTTCATGTGTGTGCATGTGTAACTGAACGTGAGTGAGTGATCGTGGGTGGTAAGCATGCATGTGAATGTATCAAGGGTGGATGGTGTCATGTGTGAGTGTGTGTGTGAGGACAGATGCTTGTGTGAGCATCCGTGGGTGAATGTGTGTGAATGCATGTTCATGGATGAGTGTGTACATGTGAGCATGGGTGTGTGTTTGTGTGGGGTAGGGGTGTGGAGTCTGGATGAGTGTGAAAGTGAACACATGTGGGTGTGAGAGGGTGAGTGTAGGTGTATCCAGTGTGAGTGCAGGGGGTGTAGTGAAAGTGTGTGTGGGGGGGTGGTGAGTGTGGGGTGAAGGTGTGTGTATCGGAATGTCTGTGAGTGTGGATGTGTAGGTGTGTGTGAGTAACCGGGAGAGAGGGTTGGTTTGTTTACTGTATGGGGTGGGGAGGAGGGAGGGAGGCGGGAGGGGGCAGAGGGCAGATGGACAGGGTCAGGTCAGCTGAGGGGCTGAACTGGGCAGGACAGGGCTGAGGGAAGGTCTGGGAGATGGCTGAGGTATGAGGGGTCCTCCTGAGGGTCTGGGTCGGAGGGGATGTCTCACCCTGCTCAACTCCTATGACCCTAAGTGAGTGGTGGTTTCTATGGCAACTGCTCCTCAGGCTCCCATGCCCTGTATTTGCATTGTCAAAATCGCTACTGAATGTCTTTATCATCAAGTCTAAGTATTTCACTTGATTCCATTGATTGGATGATTTATTCATCATTCCCTATAAATGAGCATTTTTATTTTATGCAAATTTTTTCAGGTATTAACAGCACTGTCATGTAGGTCCTTGAAGCCTTTCTCTCATTTCACAACTGCTTCCACAGGATAAGTTCCTTGAAGAGGAATTGTTTGGTCAAAAAATATGTAAAGATCTAAGTCATTGGATCTGTGCTGCCAAAATGCTTTCTGAAAAGACTGAAACAGTTTACAACTTCAGCAACACTATGGGAATATCCACTTCCTTGTAACCTCACTAACTCTGAGTATTTATTTTTCATCTTTGATTAATTAGATCTTTAAATATATGGCATTTCACTACTGTTGCAATATGCTGTTATTTCCTTATTGGCAAGCATATACATTTTATTATTTGAGTATGGGCTCTCTTATCATGAATTGCTTTTCCTTATCCTTTGGGGATTTTTTGGCAAAGTGTTATTTGTTAGATAAGAATGCTAGTAAAAGCACCAGTCCTTTGCTGGTTGTATATGTTGAAATGCTTCTCAATGATTACTTGACTTTGAATTAAAAACCTTTTTGATGGTTTTTAATAGAAGAAAAAAATCTAATTGATGTAGTCAAAGCTATCGATTGTTTCCTTTATGTTTTTTGCCTTTGGTGTGAAGCTTTAGCTTTCCAACTAAAAAATTACGTAAATATCACCTACATTATCTTCTAGTACATTTATACTGTTTTAACATTTAGATAGTTGAATCATCTAGAATTTATTTTGCTTTGACTCCTGAAGTACAAGTCTGACTTCATTGCTCTTCTCTTTCTTCCTCTGTTTTGGATGCAGGGGGTCTTGGTCGCGGCACGCGGGATCTTTCCACGGGGCACATGGCTTCTCGAGCTGGGCCACACGGGCTCGGTGGTTGTGGCACACAGGTGTTGCTTCCCCATGGCGTGTGGGATCTTAGTCCCCTGACCAGGGATTGAACCTGTGTCCCCTGCACTGGAAGGCAGATTCTTAACCACTAGACCACCAGGGAAATCCGTAACTTTACGCTTCAAAGTGGTTTTTCACTTTTCCCTCCCCTGCTTCTTTACTACCTTCAATCACTTGTCCAATAACCATTTACTGAGCAACTACTATATGCCATCCTCATTCCTGCCTATGCACAGTAGGTTGTCTTGGAAGCTTCCTGGGAGCTCCTATAAGACAGAGTCTTCATTTATTGATTTTGTTTTACCTTAATGTCTTCTTTAAAGGCCCTCCCTCCAAATTCAGTCACATTCATATTGAATACCTGGGGTTAGTGGAAGCAATTTTCAGAGAAATAGTAGCTGAAATTTTACAGGCATTATGAAAGACCTCAAGCCAAAGTTTCAAGAAATGCCAAGAACCTCCAAGCAAAACAAAAGCAAATACTAACTCACCTAAGCAAGTCACATAAAAATGACTGAAAGTCAAGGAGGAACTCTTATAAGTAATGAGAGGGAAGAAAGATATGTTCGTTTCAGAAGAATATTCAATTGACAGCTAACTTCTCAAGAGTCAAGACAGAAATAGAAGACAGTGAAATGTCTTAAGAGAGGCGAAATGTTTTTAAAAATCTGCAACTTGGGATTTGACATGCTGTGGATATTGCCTTCCAAAATGAAGACAAAAATTTGGAGAGGAGACTAAACTACTAATTTGTCACCAGTAGACCCCCAGTAAAAGATTTCCCACCCCCATCTTTTTTTTTACCATGCTTTGCAGCATGCGGGATCTTAGTTCCCTGTCCAAGGATTGAACCCATTCCCCCTGCAGTGGAAACACAGAGTTTTAACCACTGGGCAGCCAGGCAAGTCCCCCCACCTCAAGTGAAGGAATTATTAAAGGAATTTCTTCAGGCAGAAAGAAAATAAGTTCAGATAGAAGTATCAGAGGAAGAAAAAAACACATGGAAAAGGTAATTATAGGCTTTATGTAAATAAAGATTGATTATATAAAGCAAGAGTAATATTTCATGGAATTTTTAATATATGTAGAATTAAGATATATCTGACAACAATAGCACACAAAGTATGACAGAAAATGCAGTTACAGAGCTCCAAAGTCTTTGCATTGTCCAAGATGGCAAAAACACTAATGTTAGACTTGATTAAGTATGGTATGTATTGCAATCATTATGATAATCACCAAAAACACAGTAATAAAATATGTAACTAAGAGATTATCAGATGCACAATGGAGTAATAAAAAGTACTTAATTCAGGGGACTTTCCTGGTGGTACAGTGGTTAAGATTATGCTCTTCCAGTGCAGGGGGTACAGGTTTGACCCTTGGTCAGTGAACTGAGATCCAACATGCTACACACTGCATCAACCCCCCTCCCCCAAAATACTTAATTCAAGAGAAAGTTGTTATGCCCTCCAGAAATAATATGTTGAGTCTAACTCTCAGTGCCTCAGAATTTGACTTTGTTTGAAAATAGTCTTTGCTGATGTAATTAGTAGGTAAAACAGATTGGAGTAGAATGGGCCCTTAATCCAATAAGACTGGTGTCTTTATAAGAAGATGACCGTGTAGCAAACCAGTCAATCCTAAAGGAAATCAACCCTTAAAAGTCTTTGGAAGGACTGCTGTTGAAGCTGAAGCTCCAAAGCCTTGGCCACCTGATGCGAAGAACCAAGAAACTGGAAAAGTCCCTGATGCTGGGAATGACTGAAAGCAGAAGGAGAAGGGAGCGGCAGAGGATGAGGTGGTTAGACGGCATCACCGTTCAATGGACACGACCCTGAGCAAACTCCAGGAGATGCTGAAGGACAGAGGAGCCGGCGTGCTGCAGTCCATGGGGTCTCAGAGTCAGACACGACTTAGCGGCTGCACAACGACAGCAACGTGAAGACGCAGAGACCCAGAAAAGCACCAGATAAGTGTGAAGGCAGACTGGGAAGACGCCTACAAGTCAAGGAGTGCCAAGGCTTGCTGGCCATACCGGAAGCCAGGAGACAGGCATGGGGAAAGGGGGGCCTCCTTCAGCGCCTCCCACAGGAAACAACGCTGCTGATGACACCCTGCTTTTTCAGAAAGCTTCCTGAACTCTGAGAGAATAGATCTCTATTGTTTTAAACCATCAGTCTGTGGCACTTAGTCATGGCAGCCCTAGAAAACTGGTGCAAAGGCAAAAACAACAAACAGAAGAAAGATAAAATATGTAGAAGAAATGAAAACCACATAATATTGTGGTAGATATACACTCAGAGTGTTTAATCACATTAATAAAAATAGACCAAGTATTACAATCAACATAAAGAATATCAGATAGAAAAAAATATTTTAAAAAATAATTTAAATGTAAGGCTAACATGAGACTTCCCGGGCAGCCCAGTGGTTAAGACTTTGCCTACCAATGCAGGGGGTGCAGGTTTGATCCCTGGATGAGGAACTAAGATCCCATGTGTTTTGCAGCCAAAAAATCAAAATGTAAAAAAAAGAGAAGCAATACCATAAGAAATTCAGTAGACTTTAAAATGGTCCACATCAAAAAAATAAATAAATAAATGTAAGGTTAAGAAATGTAGAAAATAAAAACAGGGAAAGAGAAGCATCATGCAAACAAGAGTCAAAGGTGTAGATGTACTAATATCCCCCCCAAAGTAGACTTTAAAACCAACATTACTAGAGAGAGGGTGATTTCATAATGATTAAAGGTTTAGCTGCAATAGTTCCAAATCTTCATGTTCTTAATGATATGACCCCATGATACGTAAGGTAAAAGTTGACAGAACTGAAAGAAATGTCAAATCCAGGGACACAGGGAGGAGGAGGAACGGCCAAGGCCCTGGGCCTGCCTGACGGCCAGCAGATGGTGAAAAGGAAGGCCCTGGGGCTTGAAGCTCTCCACGAGGTCTCAAAGAAGGGGTGGGATGGAAGGTGGTCCAGGAAGCTGATGCCAAGGACGAAGAGGCGCAAAGGGCAGGGGGAGGTGGCTGAGCACCTGCCCTCAAACGGGCCAGGTATTTTGCAAGGAAGTAGAAGGTCTTGACGAGGTTTGAGGACTCAAGGAAGACATCCACTCCGTCGACTTACCCCAGGATCCATGAGTTTTACAAAATCCAACCACGCCCACTGGACTTCCCTGTTGGTCCAGGGGTTAAGACTCAGCCTGCCAATTCAGGAGACAGGTCTTCAACCCCTGCTCCAGAAGATTCCACCTGCCATGGAGCAACTAAGCCTGAAACTACTGAGCTCACATGCTTGGCACCCAAGCCCCACAACAAGAGAATCACCGCAGTGAGCAGCCTGTGCACCGCGAGCTGCAGCCCCTGCTCGCTGCAGCTAGAGAAAGCCCAGGCACAGCAGCAAAGACCAGAGCGGCCAAAAACAAACCAAAAAAAAGCAACACTCCCGTCTGAGAGACCTCAGGGGAGAGGCCTCCTCCGGGGGAGGGGGAGGGGGCTGGAAGGATGAAAAGCATGGGGAGTTGCCAGGGTGTCAGCTGAGCAGGGCGTGCAGAGGACAGGCCTGGAACTGGACGGCCAGGCGAGGAAGCAGATGTTACCGGGAGGACCATGCGATGGCAGAAGGCATCAGAGAGGAGCCTTTACAAGAAACAGGCGGAAAGCACACAGTGGCCTGAGGCCAAACAGTACCACGGAGGGAGGAGCACTTGAGTCCAGCAGACAGAGGCACCTTTCCGGGCCAGGTGCTGACAGATCCAGACTCTAGCCCCAGGGTCCTTTCCATCTGTCCCTGTATGACCAGCCACTGTGGGGGTGGGGGCGGATACCCCACCTCCACATCCTCACCCCCAGCTTTAATAAGGGCCCTTCTGAGGGTGATCCTGAATCCTTTTCTCACCCGGGCCACTCTGCGAGCTCTGGACCCTGCAGACACCATCTCCTGGCCAGCTCCTCCAGTCCACGGTCAGGAACCGCAATCTGACCCTGGATGGTCCAGAACCCTCCCCATTACTCAATGACTCAATCTATCAATCAATCAAACAGCAACCCCCTGGGCCTCATCTCCTGTTCTACCCAGTTGTGAAGCCCCGAATCATGGGAATCATGTTGGACCCTTTCTCTTTCACCCTTGAGAGTTGGAATATTTCCTGCCAGATCAATAAACAAGGATGTCAGAGTCATCAGCGATTCCAGCCCTCCAAGGCACTCAGGAAGGAGAAGAGGCCCTGTGATTAGTAGCCATCAGGCTGCATCCACTCCCTACAGCGAGTCCTGAGGAACTCAGGATGCAGAAAACACAGGATACTGGCCCCAGATAGCTGAAATGCATATGAAAGGAATGATTTCAGTGAGCCCAGACGCTTGCATCTTCCCATACACAGAAGAGCGCTAAATTTCTTAACTTGGGATATCTGGTTTTCTTTAACTAACAAATAATCTGACGCTCAGACTACCTGCCCCTCATTGCAAAGCTCCTATGTAACTTGACTCCTCCCCCCACCTTATGGGAACAGTTCCCCAGGGTCGCCTGAGATGACGTCTCCTGGGCTTGCAGTCCTAAAAGTTCCCACTGAGTAAAACAGCTCTCAACTTTCAGGTTGTTTCTGTTTTTCAAGTCGACACCCTCCACGCCCGTATCCAATCCATCAACCAAGCGGGGCAGACCTCACTGCCTAAGTACACTGGCAGTGTGTCCAGAGCCTCCCAGCTCACGTGGCCATCATCCCCCTCCCTCCCTCCCTCGTCTCCCTGCTTCCACCCCCTACAGGCCATCTTCATCAGAGGCTGCAGTCCTCCTGCCGCTGAAATTCTGACCCTGGCATGCCACCCCAGAATCCTCCCATGACAACAGCAGTGACAATATCCGCCAGCACTCGGGCCCCGCACTGTTCCAGGCGTGTTCCCTGCGCAGACTCTCTTGCCCCTCCCAGGAGCCCTGCGAGGGCTGTGTGCTCACCCCAAGCATTCACAGAGAGCGTCAGCAACCTGCCAAAGTCACCTGGCGGGCAAAAGCAGAGAAAGGATTCAGACTCGGGCAACTTGGAGCCACCCACACACCCTTAATCGTAACACCATCCTAATGCACCTAGCACCCAGAGACCTGCTGGGGCTCAGAAAGGTCTGAGACTCACCGCCCACCACCCCAGCTCTCCTCCCACGGAGATGCCCCCTCCCAGCTGCCTGGCTTGGCTGGACTCCCCCAGCCCACAGGCTCCCCAGGCATCCCCAGCTCAGAGCCTTCACATGTGTTGTGTCTTCTGCCCAAATCTCCCCACTGATGCCCGCTCCCCCTCCAGCCCCTTCTCCCATTCAACTCCTAGTCAAGCCTCTCAAAACTCTGGCCACCTGATGCAAAGAACCGACTCACTGGGAAAGACCCTGACGCTGGAAAAGATTTGAGGGCAGGAGGAGAAGGGGACCACAGAAGATGAGATGGTTGGATGACATCACCAGTTCAATGGATGTGAATTTGAGCAAGCTCCAGGAGATAGGGAAGGTCAGGGAAGTCTGGCGTGCTGCAGTCCATGGTGTCACAGAGAGTCGGACACAATTTAGTGACTGAACAACAAGCCGCTCATCCTGGAGAGGCCTTGGCTGACTCAGCCACAGGCCAGCGCCTCAGGCACAGGCTCACACACCCGGAATGGTTCCTCCATGAATTTGTAATACAAGCTGTACTTCTACGAAAGTGAAAGTCGCTCAGTCCTGTCCGCGTCTTTGCGACCCCATGGCCTCTACAGTCCATGGGATTCTCCAGGCCAGAATACTGGAGTGGGTAGCCTTTCCCTTCTCCAGGGGATCTTCCCAGCCCAGGGATGGAACCCAGGTCTCCTGCATCGCAGGCGGATTCCTCACCAGCTGAGCCACCAGGGAAGCCCAAACTGAGTTGGCCAAAAGTTGGTTCGATGTTTCCAGTACCATTCCCTGTGAAACCCAGCCGACCTCTTTGGCCAACCGAATGCATCCGCGTGGGTATGTAACTTCTGTTCTGCGGCCAAAGCAGCCACCGCGTCTCTGTTAGTCCTAGCGTGTCCCGGCGAGCGCTCAGCAGGCGCTGGGAAAGTGTCTGCGGAGTGCCGGGAAGAAGGAAGCAAAGAACACGGGGCCCAGAGGGGCCAGCCGGGCGTTCTCGCTTTTGCACGCGGACCACTAGAGGGCGCCGTCCCCCGAGAAACCGCCCAGCGGCCTCCGGTCCCCGCAGCCGGGGACCTTCTTCGGCTGGGAGAACGGTGGCCTCCTGCAGAAGCACTCGGGGCAGCTGGAAACTCAGATCCGGCTTGACTCCCTTCTCCTTCGCTTCCCCGCGGTGTGAGCAGCGGGCGTTGGCCCCGGTGTCCCGATCTGTCAAGTGGAGTTGGAGAATCAGCCGCGCCTACCCCACGGAGCTGGTACTGCCCTCTCACAGACCTCAAGGTGATGGCAAAAGTCCTCGAGCCGTTGTGGAAACCAGCGCCTGAGAGCCTCAAAGGGGGAGACAGATGTATTTGCCCCAAAAAAGGACTCCTGAGTGGACGAGAAAAAAAATGTGTGCGCACTCAGTCGTGTCCAGCTCTTTCTTCGCAGCCGCATGGACTGTAGCCCAGCAGGCTCCTCTGGGCAAGAAGTTTTCCAAGCAAGGATAGTGGAGTGGGTAGCCATTTCCTACTCCAAGGGGATCTTCCTGACCCAGGGACAGAACTCTCATCTCCAGGGACTCCTGGAGTGGCAGGCGGATTCTTTACCACTTCACCACCTGGGGAACAATTCTGGTCCCTTCCTCTCATGTGTCATTCAGACTGGAAGACGTACCTGTTGTCCTTGCCTGAACTTGATGGAAAAGGAAGCAGGCACAGCTGTACCTGGTGAGGCGTGGTGAATCCCTGCTCACCCCCTGCCTGCCAGCCCACCACCCCTCCAGCGGGCCTCTTGTACAGAGCTCTTCTCAGCGTGGTCCCTGACAGCAGCATGGCCCAGGCCCACGTTAGGAATCCACGCCCTCCGACCACAGGCATGCAGCAGCCCCGGGACCATCCATCTCCCCAAACTGTCTTCATGATACGCTCAGTGATTGCTAGTGAAAAGTGGAGTGTTTTCCTGCTAAATTGGTAAGTAAGGATGTCACAGTCATCAGCCCTCCAATGCGAGCTCCTGTTCTTGCCTGGAAAATTCCGCGGACAGAGGGACGGCAGGCTACAGCCCCTGAGGTCACAAAGGCTGAGCACTTGCCTCAACATGAGCTCCTGAACCCTAAGGACACCCAGGAGGGTGTAGAATGTCTGACAGTCGTCAGGCCTGCAAGCCACTCCCCGGGGACACTCAGGAGTGAACAACAGGATACTGGCCCAGGGGAGCTGAGATGCGGTGAAAGAATGATTTCAGTGAGCCCAGATGCTTGCATTTTCCCATGCAGAGAAAAGCTCTAAACTCAACTTGGAATATCTGGTTTTCTTTAACAATAATCTTTTGATGTTCAGACTACCTGCCCTTTGTTGCAAAAAACTTCTATATAACTTGGCTCCTCCCCGCGCCTCCTCCAGAGCAGTTCTCTCAGGGTGGCTTGAGGTGCTGTCTCCGGACTGGAAGTCCTCGAAATTCACACTGGATAAAACATAACTCTCAACTTGTAGATTGTGAATATTTTTTTAAGTCAACAGTGATCATGCAGGTCTTCTGAGATACAGCATGATACCAAGTGAATTTTTTTTTTTTGAGATAACATTGGTTTATAACATTTGCCAGCTAAAAAAGATGCATAACTTAAGAGTTGCAAGTTAAGTTTTATTTGGGACAAAATGAGGACTGCAGCCTGGGAGGCACCATTTCAGCTCTGAGAGACTGCTCCAAAGTGGCAGTGGGGGAAGGTCAATACATAAGGTTTTGGTGAAGAGGGAGTTCAATACCATGAAGTACACATTTTACAAAAGGTTTTTTTGTTAGAATCTGATGTCACTGTGAAGGGATTTAGTGCTTCTCTAGATATGATGAGATGCAAGGATCAGTTCAGTTCAGTTCAGCCGCTCAGTCATGGCCAACTCTTTGCAACCCCATGGACTGCAGCATGCCAGGCCTCCCTGTCCATCACCAACTCCCAGAGTTTACTCAAACTCATGTCACTGGGTGATGCCATCCAACCCTCTCATCCTCTGTCATCCCCTTCTCCTGCCTTCAATCTTTCCCAGCATCAGGGTCTTTTCCAATGAGTCAGCTCTTCGAATCAGGTGGCCAAAGGATTGGAGTTTCAGCTTCAACATCAGTCCTTCCGATGAACATTCAGGACTGATTTCCATTAGGATGGACTGGTTGGATCTCCTTGCAGTCCAAGGGACTCTCAAGAGTCTTCTCCAACACCTCAGTTCAAAAGCATCAATTCTTCAGCTCTCAGCTTTCTTTATAGTCCAACTATCACATCATACATGACCACTGGAAAAACCATAGCCTTGACTAGACAGACCTTTGTTGGCAAAGTAATGTCTCTGCTTTTTGATATGCTGTCTAGGTTGGTCATAACTTTTCTTCCAAGAAGTAAGCATCTTTTTATTTCATGGCTGCAGTCACCATCTGCAGTGATTTTGGAGCCCAAAAAAATAAAGTCTGCCACTGTTTCCACGGTTTCTCCATCTATTTGCCATGAAGTGATGGAACCAGATGCCATGATCTTTGGATGGAGATCATAAAATCTGTTCCTAAAAACGTCCAACCATCTAAAGACCTGCCCCACCAGATTCCCTGGAGCACAGAGGGCCTCACTCCACCCTGAACGCCCTCGGGGGCTGTTGAAGGTCAACAGCTATAGCTGCAAGGGTTCAATCTCCATAGAGGCAGATAATAAATACCTTTGTTGTTCAGTCATTGGTGATGCTCTTGGTAAGTGCCAATGCATTCACTCATTTTGCCCTCAGCCCCTACCCACCTCCCCTCTGGTAACTACGGCTCTGTTTTCTGTAGGTATTTGTTTTTGTTTGGTTTCAGTTCAGTTGCTCAGTTCAGTTGTCCAACTCTTTGCGACCCCATGGACTGTAGCACACCAGGGCTCCCTGTCCATCACCAACTCCCAGAGTCCACCCAAACCCATGTCCATCGAGTTGGTGATGCCATCGAACCATCTCATCGTCTGTCGTCCCCTTCTCCTCCTGCCTTCAACCTTTCCCAGCATCAGGGTCTCTTCCAATGAGTCAGTTCTTCACATCAGGTGGCCAAAATATTGGAGTTTCAGCTGCAGCATCAGTCCTTCCAATGAGTCTAGATTTCCTTTAGGATTGATTTCCTTTAGGGTGGACTGGTTTGGTCTCCTTGCCATCCAAGGCACTCTTTGTTTGGCTTGGCTTGTTTTGTCTCTTTTGATTTGTATTTGTGTTTGTGTTTCTCCATCTGACGTATCACTTAGCGTCATACCCACATGGTCCGTCCACGTTACACCAAATAGCAAGATTTCCTCTTTTTATGATGAAATAATATTATGTTGTGTACATATAGACTTCTTGAACTATTCATCTATCAATGGGCATTTAGGTTATTTCCATATTTGGTTATTGGAAATACTGCTACTGAGAACATGAAGATGCATGCATCTTTTTGAAGTAGTGTTTTCCTATTCAGATGGGTACCCAGAAGTGGAATTGCTAGATCATATGGTAGTTTTATTTTTAGCTTAATGAGGAATCTCCACACTGTTTTCCATAGCGGCTGCACCAGTTTACATTCCCACCAACTTATAGGAGGGTTTCCTTTTCTTCGCATTCTCTCCAGCACTTACTGTTGCTTGCCTTTTTGATGACAACCATTCTAATAGTCATGAGATGGTACTTCATTGTACTTTTTATTACCGTTTTCCTACTAATTAGTAATGTTGAACATCTTTTCATGTGCCTATTGGCCATCTGTATGTCTTTATTGGGAAAAAAATTTCTATTCAGATCCTCTGTCCCCTTTCCCAAATGAGATTTTTAAACTAGCCTAAAGAGTCCTATATTAAGGTTAACCTTGAATGACCCACAATGACTTCCCTTTTTGCCATAAGGATAATATTCTTCCTTTGTCAGGGCAGCGTGACTCCGCACACATTGCTCTAAAAAGGGTTGACTGTGTGTGAAGCATCTAAACTTGAAGAAAGAAGTAGCTATGCTGAAAAGTCTAGAAAAAAGACCCAGAAATAAATCCTCCATAAAATCAGTGACCAGGTGTCACTAAAGGTACACAATAAGTCTAAAGTCCCCCTTTTAGGAATCTGGAGAATTTGTACTTTGAGTTGAAGGAATTATTGAGACATGAGATGGCTTCACACACACACAGAAAGGCCAAAAACAAACAAGCAAAAATGCATGTTTTGAGGTCTCACACGGCCCTCCAGACCAGAGACTGGGGCTGGGCCTGGGGATCAGGGTCTGAATGCCCTCTGGGGCATTCTGCAGCACAGTCAAGTGTGAGAACTCCAGGCTGCAGCAGCCTGTCCTCAGGCATGGGCAACAAACCTACTGGGAAGGGAGGGAAGGACCCTGAGGAAGGAAGCGCGGAGGGGCGGCTTTGGGACCCCAAGAGAGAGGAGCAGGAAGTCCAAGCGATGCCTGGCTGCCAGGAGCCCTGGGGGGGCAGGACCCACCCGCTGGAAAAACCCCCAGCAGGTCTTGCAGCTTCTGTGACCACCGGGACAGCCCTGGGGGCTGTGGAGGGCTGGGAAGGAGGTGCTCAGACGCCCCAGGGAAATCACTAGCAGCGCCCGCCATGCCGCTCCCCTGCATTCCCAGCCTGGGCCCAGGAAGCTGCCTTGGGAAGAGGCCCCCGGTCATTTCTCTGCCCTGTGGCCTTGGACACCTCTGGCCGTGCAGGGTTTCAGACCCGCCAGACCTCTGCCCTTTTTTGGCGCTGTGATATGATCCACACTGTCCCCTCTTCCGTCTGCGGATTCCGCCTGTATAAAATGCAGTCGTGGTGGAAACGTGAGAGCAGTTTCCGTGTACCAAGAGGGGCTCGACACATCTGAAGCAGGAAAGCCGGCTGGGGAGGTGGGGCAGCAGGAAGAAGGGGGTGTAGCAGTCATCCTCACAGCATGGATTTTTGCCCCTGGGGTAAAGGGGAGCCATGAAAGGGATTAGCCCAGGAGACACACAATCAGATTTGCATTTTCCAACGTTGTGCTGGCAGAGGCTGAGATGGGGACGAGGCTACATCCACTGGGGCTCCTGGTACCAGCTCCAGACCAGACATCCAGAGTCCACATCCCTGCCCTGCCCACTCCCCACTGCTGCAGACCTACTTAACTTACCCTGCCAATGCTTTAGTTTCCTCATCTGTTAAATGAAAATAAGAGGACTATGAGAATTAAGTGAGAGACATAAAGCACGAGGCCAGAGAAAATGCTGAACCCAGAGTAGCCATTACTGTTCATCAGTAAAAACAGTCTTTTTATGCAGAGCACATCATGTGAGACTCCGGGTTGGATGAAGCATACGCTGGAATCAAGATTGTTGGGAGAAATATCAACAATCTCAGATATGCTGATGATACCACTCTAATGGCAGAAAGTGAAGAAAAACTAAAGAGCCTCTTGATAATGGTGAAAGAGGAGAGTGAAAAAGCTGTTTAAAACTCAACATTCAAAAAACTAAGATCATGGCATCTGATACCATCACTTCATGGCAAATAGATGGGGGGAAAATGGAAACAGTGATAGATTTTATTTTCTTGGGCTCCAAAATCACTGCAGCCATGAAATTAAAAGACACTGGCTCCTTGCAAGAGAAACTATCACAAACCTAGACAGCAAATTAAAAACCAGACATCACTTTACCAGCAAATGTCCATCTAATCAAAGCTATGGTTTTTCCAGTAGTCATGTATGGACGTGAGAGTTGGACCATAAAGAAGGCTCAGTGCTGGAAATTTTATGCTTTTTTTACATTGTGGTGCTAGAGAAGACTTTTTATGTTTTCGTTCAGAAAGGCCACTTTTCTGATGGATGCAAAGCTGAAAGGTGCTCCCCACAGCCCTCCCTCACCTATGTCAGTGGCTCCACTGGGCCCTTAGACTGCAAGACCCACCCAGTCCACCCGAAAGGAAGTCAACCCTGGATATTCACTGGAAAGATTGGTGCTGAAACTGAAGCTCAAATACTTTGGCCACCTGATGCAAAGACCTGACTCATTGGAAAGACTGAAGGTGGGAGGAGAAGGGATGGGAAGACAGAGGATGGGATAGTTGGGTGACATCACCAACTCAATGGACATGAATTTGAGCAAGCTCCAGGAGATTGTGAAGAACAGGGAAGCCTGGTGTGCTGCAGGTCATGGGGTCGCCGTGAATCCAACACGACTTAGCATCTGAACAGCAACAAAGAGTCGTCATCAACGAATGCAGTAGTTTGTGAAGACCAAAAAGGATGAGTCACTGAAGGCCCCTTGTGAGTGCCTGAGGAGCAGTGTGGCCCGGAGGATGCAGCGTAACAGGGCTCCCTGGCCCTCCGTGGGTGCCAGGCTGGGAGCTGATGCCTGGGTTGGACTCCCGCCCCTCTCCCTGTGCCCTGGCCGGATCCACCCACATGACCCAACTTCCTGTTTGTGATGCCAAGGCTGGTGGGAGGAAATCAGTGCCCCCACCCTGGGGCTGGAGGGCAGGAATGTGGATGTGCTGACGTCAAAGCGTGTCCTAGTTCTAGGGAAGTCGGGATGGGAAGGGCTTCCTGCAGCTTCGCCTTTGATCCCATGGCTGCGCTGGAGATGTGAGCCAGCCCAGAGGGAGTCCAGCCACAGGAGCAGGTTTTTTTCTGATGGACGCGAAGCCAGGGTCCTACCCCAACACGGCTGCGTGGTCCAAGGAAATCACCTCCCCCTTCCCGGGCTCAGCTTCCCTAGCTGTAAGGGTCTATAAGTGTCCATTCCAGAGCCTCCTTCACTCCTCAGACACATATTGGGGGACCCAGCCTGACCTGGAAGGACTGATGCTGAAGTTGAAGCTCCAGTACTTTGGCCACCTGATGGGAAGAACCAACTCATTGGAAAAGACCGTGACGCTGGGAAATATTAAGGGCAGGAGAAGAAGGGGGTGATAGAGGATGAGATGGTTGAAGGGCATTGTTGGCTCACTGGACATGATTTTGAGCAAGCTCCGGGAGATGGTGAAGGCCAGGGAAGACTGGCGTGCTGCAGTCCATGGGGTCGCAAAGAGTGGGACATGGCTTGGTGACTGAACAACAGCCTGACCTGGTCGATGGTGCGGGGCAGGAGAGGAGGCCCTGAAGCCAGCAGACGGTGGCCCAAAGCATTTCTGGAGGTGGCTGCAAGGAGTTTTCCCAGCATCAGGCCTGTGACTCAGGCTGAAGCCTGACCCAGGCACTTCCTGGCCCAGTGACTCAGTTTCCCCAGCTCTGCAGAGGCATCATACACCTCTTCTCAGCCATGCAGAGGCAGTGAGGCCTGGCTGATGTGTGTCCATCTGTGGGGGTCCTTCATAATACCATCTATCAAGCACTTGCCATACCCTCAGAGATTTATGTGTTTTCAATCGATTCCAAATTTAGTCCTAAGAGACAGACTGGGATTGGTTCCATTTTATAGAAGGGTAAACTGAGGCTTCCCTGGTGGCTCAGTGGTAAAGAACCTGCCTGCCAATGCAGGAGCTGAGCTGTGCTTAGTTGCTCAGTCGTGTCCGACTCTTTACGACTCCATGGACTGTAGATGACCAGGCTTCTCTGTCCATGGGGATTCTCCAGGCAAGAATACTAGAGTGGGCTGCCATGCCTTCCTCCAGGGGATCTCCCCAAACCAGGGATCAAACCCAGGTCTCCCACACTGTGGGAGACTATCTGAGCCACGAGAGAAGCCCAAGAATGCTGGAGTGGGTAGCCTATTCCTTCTCCTGCCTGCAATGCAGGAGATGTGGGTTCAATCCCAGGTCAGGAAGATCTCCTGGAGAAGGAAATGTCAGCCCACTGCAGTATTCTTGCCTGGGAAGTCCCGTGGACAGAGGAGCCTGGTGGGCCACTTGTAGTCCCTGGGGTTGCAAAGAGTCAGACACGACTTAGTGACTAAACAACAGCAACAGCAAAGAGAGGCTCAGAGAGGTGAAGGAAGCTGCCCAAGCTCGCAGCGTTGGAAAGTGGCAGAGCCAGAAAAAGAGCACCGTGTATCCCCGACATCAGCAGCATGCCCCCTTGACCATGGCGCGGCCGTCATCTCAGAGCACGCTGGGCAATCTGCCCCACAGAGGGTCTCCCACCCACTCAGACAGCCTGAGCTGCAGGCCCCCGGAATGTGGGGAGGTGGCCCAGACCATCCAAACCCGTGTGCAGGTCTGCCCACCCTTCTCCAGGGTGATGCCCCGTGTCTCCCTGAGCAGCAGGCTCACCCCCGCCCCACACTCCCAGGAGCACAGGGGCTCAGGCTCTCCACCCCGTGTGGTGGGAGTGAAAGAGTGCACGCCCAGGAGCACCGGGAGGATGTCTGAGGAGGGCTCAGAGCAAGGTCTTGGGACAGCATGGGAGTCCCAGGAGGGAGAAACCAGGAGTTAACGTCCCTGGGAAGGGCACCAGGAGCAGCTTCCAGAACCGTCTACCACCATCCACGCTATTCTTCTGCCTTGCCTGCCCACCCTCCCACGGCCTCTCTGCCTTTCTCCAGGACACTGCTCAGCCCCACTCTAGGGCCAGAGAACCTGGGCGAGAATCCAGACTTGGCTGTCACTAGCTGACCATTTTTCCTGAAAGAAAGAGTCTCTTTCTTTCTCCGTATAAATACATCAACATAATACCAGCCTCATTTCAAGATTGTTGGATATTAAGACATGATGTTTTGAAAGTACCTGGTACAATGTCTGACATAGAGTAGTCATTTGATAAAATCATAGCTGTTGATACTGCTCTTGGTATTTTTTCATTAAAGAGTCCAGACAGCAGGAGAGCTCCCTGGGTGACTGTGAAGCCCTTTCCCCAGAAGCCCAGTAGGTGGAGGCAGAGACGCCTTGTTAACTGAAATCCCTGCTGAACGACAGCTCCCTGACCGTTCCGGACTGTTACCATCAGCAGTTGATTCCTGAGCATCCCAGCCAAGCACCCAGGCCCAGGGGCAGTGGGAATAGAGGCGAAGGGCAGGGACTTCTGGCCAATGGATAGGTCAGGAGGAGAGTGCTGACCACTTTGAAAGGAAGTTTGGTTTCGATTCTCCACATATACCCAAAAGTGGGATGGTAGGATCATATGGTAATTCTATTTTTAATTTCTTCTCTCTCTCTATTTTTTTGCCATGCCTGTGGCATGTGTGATCTTGGTTCCTGGGCGAGAAATTGAAGCCATGTCCCCTGCAGCGGAAGCAAGGAGTCTGGACTGCCAAACAAGTCCCTATTTTTAATTTCCTGAGGCCCCTCCACACTGTTTTCAACAGATCAATTCAGTTCAGTCACTCAGTCGTGTCCAACTCTTTGCAACCCCAAGGACTGCAGCACGCCAGGCCTCGCTGTCCATCACCAACTCCCAGAGTTTATTCAAACTCATGTCCATTGAGTCAGTGATGCCATCCAACCATCTCATCCTCTGTTGTCCCCTTCTCCTCCCGCCTCCAATCTTTGCCAGCATCAGGGTCTTTTCAAGTGAGTCAGCTCTTCACATCAGGTGACCAAAATAGTGGAGTTTCAGCTTCAGCATCAGTCCTTCAAATGAATATTCAGGGCTGATTTCCTTTAGGATGGACTGGTTGGATCTCCTTACTGTCCAAGGGGCTCTCAAGAGTCTTCTCCAGTTCAAAAGTACCAATTCTTTCACGCTCAGCTTTCTTTATGGTCCAACTCTCACATCCATACCTGACTACTGGAAAAACCATAACGTTGATCAGACCGACCTTTGTTGACAGAGTAATGTCTCTGCTTTTTAATATGCTGTCTAGCTTGGTCATAGCTTTTCTTCCAAGGAGCAAGCGTCTTTTAATTTCATGGCTGTAGTCACCATCTGCAGTGATTTTGGAGCCCCCAAAAATAAAGTCTGTCACTGTTTCCACTGTTTCCCCATCTATTTGCCATGAAGTGATGGGACCGGATGCCATAATCTTAGTTTTCTGAATGTTGAGTTAATAATAGCCATCCTGACAGGTGTGAGGTTTTGATGATTTAGTGATATTGAGCATCTTTTCATATATGAGTTGGCCATTTGTAAGTCTTCTTTGGAGAAATGTGCATTCAATTCCTTAGCCCATTTTTAAACTGGATTACTAGTTTGAGTTCTAGAAGTTTCTTATGTCTTTCAGATATATATCCTTTATCAGATAAGTGGTTTGTAAATATTCTCTCCCATTCTGCAGGATGCCTTCTCAGTCAGTTCGTTGTGTCCTTTGCTTTGCAGAAATGTTTAGTCTGATGATCACTGTAGCACTGCTCACAACAGCCGAGGTGTGGAGACAAGCTAAATGTCCTCGGACAGAAAGGATAAAGAGAATGTGGTGCATACACACAATGAGGGATCACTCAGCCTTGGGAAAGAAGGAGATCTCGCAATTTGCAACAACATGGATGAACCTGGAGGACGCTGTGCCAAGTGAAATAAGCCAACCACAGAAGGAAAAATGTTGCAGGAGTCCACTTATGTGAGGTCCTTAGAGTAGTCGGATTCATAGAAACAGAGAGTAGAATGGTGGGTGCCAGGGTCCAAGGGTTGGGGCGAGAAGAGTTGCTAATCAAGATGTTTATGCCAAGTGTCAAGATGAGTGAGTTCTCGGGATCTGTTGTGCAGCCTGTGTGTGGAGCTGACACTACTTACTGCATGTGCACTTCAAAATCTGTCAGGACAGAAGATCTCAAGTGGTTTGTTTTCACATTTTTTTCTATACTGGAGTATAGTTGATTTACAATGTCGTATTCTTCTCAGGTGTACGGCAAAATGGATTATTTATGCATATATCTATTCTTTTTCAGATTCTTTTCCCATATCATTGTTCAGTTGCTCATTGACGTTTGACTCTTTGGGACCCCATGGACTGCAGCTCCACTGCCCTCCACTCTCTCCTGGGGTTTGCTCAAACTCACGTCCGTTGAGTTGGTGATGCCATCCCACCCCCTCAGGCTGTTTCCCATCCGGGTCATTACAGGCTATTGGACAGAGCTCCCTGTCCACAAAGGACGTCCTGCTGATTCTCTGCTTTACGTGTAGTTTGTGTGTGTTAGTCCCACACTCCCAATTTATCCCCCACCCCTTCCCCTTTCTAAATCTGTAAGTCTATGTTTTGTAAATATGTTCATTTGTATCCTTTTTTAGATTCCACATATAAGTGGTATCATATGTTATTTGTCTTTCTTGGTCTGACTTAAGAGTCATCTTAAGTGTTCATACCACAAGAAAATACTTTGAAGAAAAAAAAAAAAAAACAAAGAAGAAATGAAAGCCATCACTGAAATCTGAAGGATGGTGGGAAGAAGCAGAGGAGGTTTGCGGCTCACCAGCCTCCACTGCCCTCTTCTCCTCTCCTTCATCTCTTCTATTCCTTCCCCCTTCCCTTCCTTTCTTCCTTCTCTCAACAGATATGCACCATGTACCTACTATGTGCTCTGGACTATGAGCTGAGAACGCAGCAGGGAGCCAGACCAAGCCTGGGCCTTCTGGAACCTGCAAACTAACAGTGAGACACAAAATAAACAGGTAAACTGAAGAAACAAGGAGTCTTCCAGATCCTGGCAAGCACCAGCAAAAGAATAAAACCGAGTGATGGGATTCAGTGCCCAAGCAGAGAGGTAAGGAGGGCGGTGGGCAGCTGGGGGAAGGGTGAGCCCGACAGAGCAAGCAGCTTGTGGGAAGGCTCTGAAGCACTCAAGTCCATCACGTACTGGGGAAGAGGCAAGAGGTAACTGTGAGGTCAGCAACAGACAAGGGCCCGAAAATGCCAGGCTTGGCCAGGCATGCAAGGGGGTCTGCAAGGCTGCAGCAGCCACAGTTGCCTCTAACACTGACTGAGCACTCTCCAGGTGCCAGACACCCAACTTTACAGATGGGGAAACTGCAGGAGGAGCCACAGCCAAGGCAGGGTCTTCAGGGGTCCTGGAAACCTCAGGGGCCACTGGTGAGAAGGAAGACGGAAAGGAGGGCAAATATAACACACATTTAGCACCTCTGGGTACCAGGCACCCTGCTGGGCTGTTTGATATTGAGTCCATCGTCATCCTTACTCCAGAGGACAGTACCATTGTGAGTCCCATCCTAGAGATCGTGAAACTGAGCATCCAAGAGGAGAGGTAATTTCCTCGAGGCCATAGTCAGGGAGTAGCAGACCCAAGACTTGAACCTAGGTCTTCCTCATTGAGGCAGGTGGTTCCCTGTGTCTCTGAAGTCTCAGAGCCCCCTGGAGGCCATCCTTCCTCAGACTCTACAAGTACCCTGGCTGCCGCCCCTCAGGATCCTTTGATCCTGCCCATCAGTTGTCCAGTCCATGTAACCACAAGGTCCCCTCCCTCCCCCACTGCCAGTACTCCAGCAACCCCATCATCTCTCCCTGGGTGGCTGGGCCCTGTCTCCTTCCTTCCTAGTATGTGAGAGTCGAGGATGCCCTAGTTCACTAGTGTAGGTCATCTCCCCCATCTGACTATGCTCTAGTATGTGAGAGTCTAGGATGCCCTAGTTCACTTGTGTAGGTCATCATCCCCATCTGACTATAGTCTAGTACTGTTAGAGTCTAGAATTCCCTAGTTCACGTGTATATGATCGTCTGCTCCATCTGACTATACTCCAGTATGTGAGAGTCTAGAATGACCTAGTTCACATGTAGGTCATCTTCCCCATCTGACTATACTCTAGTATGTGAGAGCCTGAAATGCCCTAGTTCACGTGTATATGGTCATCTCACCCATCTGACTATACTCTAGTATGTGAGAGCCTGAAATGCCCTAGTTCACGTGTATATGGTCATCTCACCCATCTGACTATACTCTAGTATGTGAGAGTCTGAAATGCCCTAGTTCACGTGTATATGATCATCTGCTCCATCTGACTATACTCTAGTATGTGAGAGTCTAGAATGCCCTAGTTCACTTGTGTAGGTCATCTCCCCCATCTGACTATACTCTAGTACTGTGAGAGTCTAAAATGCCCTGACTATACCCTAAACCCTGCAGACGTCTCCAGCCTCATTTCTCAACCCCCTAAACCCTGTGCTCTGGACTCCACCACCCTGACGCACATATTTTCCTGAACAAACGCACTGTGCATGAAAGCAGACACGAGTCCAGCTCATTCATCCCTCCTTCCTCAAAGCTTAGCACGCACCTGGCGCAGAGAACAGGCTCCATGAAGGTGAATGGATGGATGGATGGAGGCTGCATGAAGGTGGATAAATGGATGGATGGATGGATGGGTGGACAAATGGATGGATGGATGGAGGCTGCCTGAAGGTAGACAAATGGATGGATGGATGGAGGCTGAATGAAGGTGGATAAACAGATGGATGGATGGATGGGAGGACACATGGATGGATGGATGGATGGAAAACTATCTGAGCGTGTGCTGTGCCCCTGACTCCCAGGAAGGAGGTCGAGCACAGACAGCAAGCAGCAGGGAGCTGAGTGGGTGGGCCCCCAGGTGGGACCATCTGAGTTCAGGAGCAGGTGTCAACGCTCGGGCAGGCCGTCACCAGGTGCGGGCAACCTCTTATGTGCACAGAGCAGTGACGTGTGAACCCCAAGATGTGACCTGGCGCGTCTCCTGGAAAGGACAGGAGGGGGTGGAGTACCGGAGCTGGCAGCAGCGCAGCATGTCAAGGCTTTGACTCAGTCGGGTGCTGTGGGAGTCTGAAAACTGAGTACAAACACCCACCCCACGCACGGACACAGTCTTGTACAGGCATGAAGGACTCTCGCTTGTGGTGCTGTGACTGAGCCTCACTGTGGTCCCTGAGAAGGTGAGATTCTGCCCATCATGCAGATGAAGAAACTGAGGCTCCTGGTGGGGAAGTGACTTGTTCAAGACCGCCCAGTCAGAGGATGGCAGAGCTGGGTTAGGATGCCAGATGAAGGTGGTCTGGTCCTTGCTGAGATTGCATCTGGCATCTCCTTCTTGGGAGCCAGACGCACAGGTAGCTCAGACGTGGGGCCAAGCTTAAGACCGTTCCCGCGTGCAGTCTCCAGGCCTGTCCCCCAAGCTGGCCCAGCACCCAAATAATCTTCCCAAATGCAGCGTGCCCGTGTCCTGCTCTTCTCTGAACACCTTCAGCTCTCCAGTGGTGCAGGATGAAGCCCCAGCTCTGGACTCGACCTTCTCGCTCCTTCATTCGCTGACCCCAGTGACCCCTCCAGCTTCCTGCTTCGGCTCCCTGCACTCCGTCACCCTGAGTGCTTATATTTTCCCAAACAAACACACGGTGCATGCTCTCAAAGGCCGAACACCTTTCCACAGGCAAAGCTCGGTGTCAGGGTCAACTTCCCGGTCTTCTTCACTCCAGTAGTTCCTACGTGGTCTCTAAGGTGTAGCTCTGCCTGCAGCCCCCATCTCTGACCCTCCCACCCACCTAGGCTGGGTGAGGCAAGCCCACTGCTCTCTGCTCCAACCACACACTCTGCTGAGCTCTACGGCCAGTGCGGTTATCACAGAGCAGCAATCAGCTCTGACTAGTCTGCCTCTCCAACCAGACTGTGAATTCCAAGAGGATGGGCATCACGACTTATCTCTGGAGCTACGGTACCTCGCACAACACCTAGCCGGAATGTTTATTATTTGCGGAAGGAGGGAGGGAAGGAGAGAGGAAGGGTAGGAGGGAGGATGAGAGAGGTGGGAGGAGGGTAAGATGGAGAATGAGAAAGGAGGGCGAGGAAGGGTAAGAGGAAGAAGTGTTAAGCGTTCTTTCCTCTACTTTATTTTACTGAAAAGTTTGGGTAGTGAGGAAACACTCAGAGAAGGGGCCACACCTCATACCATAGGGCTTTGATGATTTTTGCTAAATCCGCAGACCATTGTTTTTAACCTTAATCTTTGTTTTTCATTAGCTCACTGAACCAAATGAATCTTAAAAGGAAATGCTGCATCACTATCCTGAACGGAAGCTAGAATCACTTCCCATCAACAAAAAGTTTTCGTAAAAATGAATAGAACTGGTGCTTACCATGTGCCAGGTGCCCTGCCAGGCACATCGCTAACACTGTGAACTCACGTTAACTCATTCAGCCCCAGAGCAACCTTAGGAGGAGGTCCCATTACGTCTCAAGTGTAGAGATGGGGAAACTGAGGCACAGAACCCCACCCAGTGTCACAGCGGGGAAGCAGCAAGGTTACCACCGGAAGCCAGGCAGCCTGGCTGTAAGAAACAAACAGATAAAGCAATATCTTGTCTTCTGTCTAGACAGTATCGCCTTCTTCAGGTTCTGTGCCAGAAGCCTCTTTCTTTCTTACAAACAGAGATCAGCAGTCACTAAAGCGTATTTAAAGCCACAGCAGCACCAACCTGAAGCTTTCTGAAATAATGCACTGACGGAAGGGAAATAGGAAAAAGAACGGATTTCTCGTGGTATGCTCCACTGTTATTTCATGCCAAGTCTGGAAAACTGTCTCTGCTTGAGCCGGTGGGGTGCAGCCCGTACTTTGGGAGCCTGGAGCAGAAGGAGCTCCAGCAGCATCACCAGCACCACCCTGGCATTTTTAGCTCAGAAGACTGTCTGGAACTGTAGGAGGCAGCGCCAGAGAGGAAGCGGAAGAATGGGCGAAATTCTAAAACTAAATAAATAAAATCAATTAATCCAACTGTACAGCAAATTGATCTATCATTGTGGTATCAGGAGACCACAGAGAAGGAAAAAAGAACAAATCCAAGACACCTCTTAACACAGCCAAAACACTGTCCCGCCCTTGAGCTAAAGGCAACAGAAGTGGAAAGAAAGTCCGGGCTTTCTACAATAGGTTGGCTGTGGCTCACCAGGGCTGAAGCTGCATTGTAGTTGTTGCAGCACCGAGCCAATGAGCAAACACATTGATGTTTTTGGAAGTCGGGGTTTTCAGCAAGGGACACACAAAGATGGGAGGGAGAAAATTCCTGCGGTGTTGAACTAGACTTTGAGGGGAAAGGATGATTCCTGCTGTAAATGCTGTCATTGTCGTTCTGTCTCTCAGTCGTGTCCAAATCTGTGCAACCCATGCACCGCAGCACGCCAGGCTTCCCTGTCCTCAACTGTCTCCCAGTGTTTGCTCAAACTCAAGTCCATCGAGTCGGTGATGCCATCCAACCACCTCATCCTCTGTCTCCCTCTTCTGCTCCTGCCTTCAGTCTTTCCCAGCATCAGGGTCTTTTCCCATGAGTCGGCCCTTTGCATCAGGTGACCAAAGTATTGGAGCTTCAGCTTCAGCATCAGTCTTTCCAATGAATATTCAGGGTTGATTTCCTTTAGGATTGACTGCTTTGATCCCCTGTAAATGTATTTAAACACAAATGAATGTTGATTTCCAGTCTGCTCAAAGGACTGGGATCAATGACACTCTAAAAACAATGAGCCCAGCAGATCTTGGTTTTTATTATCATTCCCAATACAAGGAACCAGGGCCATCTGGGAAAATGGACAATCCCAAGTTTAGGAACAAGAAAAATACAAGGTGAGCCTGGAGCAGCAGGTTTTGGCAGAAAATAAGGAAGTGACCAAAGAATGATACATCAAAAGGACACAGGAGCCAGCTCCAGGAGACCGCTGTTGCCAACTCTGGAACAATTTAAGTATTGACTTGGAGGGGACAATCGAGCATTGAATAATGATGGCAATGGATTGTACCATGCTGAATAAAAAAAAAAGAACCCACAAATTCCCCCTGATAAATATAAAATAAAGAAGAAAGAAAGGAAGGAAAGGGGAAAGGAAAGAGGGAGGAAGGAAATGGGGGCAGAGGGAGGGGGTTGAGGGAAGCTCGTCCTTGGAGAAGAATGCCAACTAATGAATGAAGAGGAAATGATGGGTTTATAACATCATTTGACAACCATTTGTAGTAAAAAACTAATTCCTTTGTCATCAGTGGATACTGGAGAGTCATCAGGGCAGAATCATCAAGGAATGATGGAATTAGGAAACCATTTGGATCCAAAAATTGATTTCAGTAAGAGTCATCAGTGGGGGAGCTCTGTGCGGGGTAGGCAGCGTATATACACAGTCTCAAAGCTCAGCCTCCGTATTACTTGCTAATCCTACAAGAGAAAAGTGGACCTTTGTTGCAGAGAAATCTGGCAGAGCCCAGCTCAACCAAGAGCTCATTTGGGACCACTGGACCTCAGGTGCCTCCTGATGTGCTGCGCAGAGGACTGGGTGGCGATGCTGGGGAAGCCCTGCCAAAACGCGGGACCCGGGTCTGATCCTGAGCAAACAAGCTGACAACCGACACCGAAGGACAAGGACATTCTACACAATAATGGCCCTGGATTTTGCAGAAATGTCAAGATCATGAAAGGCACAGAGGATGGAGGGACTAAATGTTTCAGATTGAAGGAGAGGAAAGAGACAGGACAACTGAATACAGACCTCATCCTGGGCTGGACTGCAGATGGGAAAAAGAAATGCTATCAAGGGTATTCCTGGGACAATCGGCAACATCTGAATATAAACTGTATATAAGATAATTGTGTGTATCAAATGAATGTTGTGATTATGCAGGGGGTAAGGAAGCGTGTAGGGGCAAAAAGTCATGATGGCTACAACATACTTTGAAAGGGTTAAGCAGAAGAAGGAGGGGTAGGGGAAGAAGATATATAGATACATAGAGCAAAAGAGATGAAAGCACGTGGACTGGTCAGTGTAGAGCAGGATTTCTCAACCTTGACCTTATTTTGTGGACGGGGAGTCCCTCATCCTAACCGCTTGTTTAAGGACATGTTTACTTCTGGCTGTGCTGGGTCTTGGTTGCTGTGTGCTGGCTTCTCACTGCGGGGGTTCCTCTTGTGGAGCGTGAGCTCTAGGGTCTGCACGCATCAGTAGCTGTGGCGTGTGGGATCACTGGCCGGTGGACTCTTAACAGCCAGACCACCACGGAAGCCCCTAACCTTGTCCTTATCGACACTATCAACCAGAAAATTCCTTTTTTTTTTTTTAAGAGTTGCTCAAGGCAATTTCATCACTTGGTTGTAAGAGTTGGGCTGGACATTAGCGATGTAATCTCTAAGTTGATTAGAGGTCAACCACCCAAATGCCATGAGATTTAGTGTTTAGTCCTAGAGGGAACCCCCTCAGTCTTGCTGGTGTGTGTGTGTGTAACTGAAACATTCGCTCAGTTGTCTGACTCTTGCAACCCCATGGACTGTAGCCTGCCAGAATCCTCAGTCCATGGGATTTTCCAGGTAAGAATAGTGGAGTGGATAGCCATTCCCTTCTCCAAGGGATCTTCCAGACCCAGGGAACAAAACTGGGTCTCCCGCATTGCATGCAGATTCTTGACCACGTATACGGACACTAGAGAAGCCGACAACCATCTTACCCTCCGTCACCTCACATAGTTAAAATTTTTTTTTCCTTGTGATAAAACCTTGTTGAGAGGGGTGGTGACGACATACTACGTATGTAGTAGCATTGTAGCAGTGTTGAGCAGCATCCTTGGCCTCTACCCACTGGGTGCCAGTAAAAACCAAAAACCAAAAATATCCCCAGACACTGCCTCTAGACCTGTCCCCTGAAAGGCAAAACCACCCCTGACTGAGAACCGCTGCTCCAGGTTGGGGACCAAGAGGCGTTTATTGAGCCTTTCTTACAACTCTGTGGATTTGAACATTTCCCAAATAAAAAATTTTAAACCAACAGACCACACATCAAAGTGTTGGCTGAAATAAAAATGAACAACGTGAGAGCTGTGAGTTCCAGTTTTATCTGGGGACTCACTGAGGACCATAGTCCAGGAGACCAACTTTCAGCCAGTCCTGAGGAACTGCTCCAGGGTGGGGGAGGCAGGCAGGCGAGCAGATATGCGGTTTTGGAGAAGGGGTACCTGTCATCATGCAAATCTCTCAGTAGGGCTGCTGCTAGCCTCAGGGAATAGATATCTCAGCTAATGATTTTAGTGCTTTCCTAAGTATGGAGAGATGCAAGAAACTGGGTTTATAAAATTTTCCCCTGAAAATATCTAACTAGGTAAAGGCCTCTTCTGCTAGCTTCTCTGGAGTACAGAGAGCCTCATTCCTGATCTCTGCCCAGAACTCCTTTCAGGGCATGGTGAAAGTGAAGAACGAATGACTAAATTCTTGTAGAGCCTCATACAACACTCTGGTGAAAGAAAGTGGCCGTGGGGGCTGGGGCCGGTGTAGTGTGCGTGTGGATGCTTAATCCCTGTCGTGTCCGACTCTTTGTGACCCCATGGACTGTACCCGCCTGGCTCCTCTGTCCATGGGATTCTCCAGGCAAGAATACTGGAGTGGGTTGCCATTCCCTCCTCCTGGCTGTCTTCCTGGCCCAGGGATCAAACCCACGTTCCTGTGTCTCCTGCACTGGCAGGCAGATTCTTTTACCAGGTGAGCCACGGGGGGCCGGGGTGGGGCATGTAGAGGGAGGGGCATTTATTCCTCTGGCCGAGTTGTTAGAGCTCCGTGGTGCCTGTTGCTTGTGAGCTCCTTGATGGCAGGCATCTTTTTCATCTTCATTGCCCCACAGTGGACTATGTGTCAACCTGGGCAAATTCACACCATCTTCTGCGTCTGGGAATCCACTGATGGGCCATCAGATTGGGCGTGCGTGCCACCAGCTAAGGAGGCCAGAGCCAAGAGGCAGCGGAGGTGAAGCCGGGCATGGACGCCCAGACCCTGCTGGGCAGCAGGCGGGGTGCTGACAGAGAGGCAGGAAGGTGTCTGAGCCAAGGCTGGGCAGGGACCAGCACGTGGCCTGGAGTTCCCAGCGGGCCCAGCGTGGAGTGTCGGGACTTCTGATGGAGCCAGGTGAGGAGGGATCTGGAGCGGGCAGCAGGGAAAGGAAGCTGATGCAGCCAGTACATTGATCGGGACCAGAAGAGCCGTGCCCGAGATGGGAGGACCTCGGGCCTCCAGCTGCAACCCGCTAAAGACAGCAAGCTCCCTGGCTACAGCCCTTCACGCCTGCAGCTCCCATCGCCTCCTCAAACTGGACTAATGGAACATTCCAGAAGGAGAGGCTTGGACAAGAAAGAGAAGGAAGGGATGGTGGGGTGTGGGACCACAGCCTCTGCACAGAACTGGTATCTCACGTGGTCCATGAGACAGTTGACTTGAATCCAGCCTTTCCGGACCATCTGTGGCAGTCCCGGAGACCTGAAGACAGGGTTATCAAATTCCGAGGCCTCTGACAGCCCTGCCCGCACCAGTTCTCAGCACTTCTCTACCTTCCCCCTCCCCTCACCACTCTGCTCCCTCACATCACTGCAGCCACACTGGCCTCCTTGCTGCTCCTCAAACCAATTAAAACAGTCCCCCAGCCCCAGGACCTTTGCACTTGCTGATCTGTCTGTCTGGAATGTTTTACCTCATATCCTCTCAGTCTTCCTTCCTCACTTGATTCAGCTCCAATTGCACCCTCTGAGGGAGGCCCTTCCTGAACCCCAACCCTAGTCCTAAACCATTCTAAAAAGCAAAAGTGAAAGTGTTAGTCACTCAGTTGTGTCTGAGTCTTTGCAAGTCCATGGACTGTAGCCTACCAGGCTCCTCTGTCCATGGAATTCTACAGGCAAGAATACGGGAGTGGGAAGCCATTCCCTTCTTCAGGGGATCTTCCCCACCCCCAGGGATCGAACCCAGGTCTCTTGCATTGCAGGCAGATTGTTTGCCATCTGAGCCACCAGGGAAGCCCCTAAACTGTTCTACCCTGACCTTATTTCCTTCACAGCAGTTATCGTTTCACTTCTGAAATGAGACTTTTACTTGCTTGCTTGTTCACTGTTTCTCTTGCTAGACAGAAAACTTCGTGAAGGTGGGGACTTCATCCTGTTCACAGCTATACACTCTCTAGAACAAGGCCTGGCACATAGTAAGTACTCAATAAATACTTGAGAGAATGAAATACTTTAATTCATCACCCTTTGTTCCATGTTAAGGTTGTTCCCGCCTCCAAAAGGAAAAGTCCTGACCCCACTTCTCTTCCTTTCAAACTTTACCAAACTCTTTTTTCTTATGCTAGAGTGGGAAAGATGAGTTTAAAAAAATTATTTTTGAAAAGCAGGGGAGATCATAGTAAGCCTGATATTGACTTCCCTTAGGATAGCTTTGCTTTTTTTTTTTTCTTGGCTACGCTTCATGGTTTGTGAGATCTTAGTTCCCTGACCCTGGTGGCTCAGAAGGTAAAGAACCTGCCTACAATTCGGGAGACTCGGGTCCAATCCCTGGGTCGGGAAGACTCCCTGGAGGAGGAAATGGCGACCTACTCCAGTATTCTTGCCTGGAAAATGCCATGGACAGAGAAGCGTGACAGGCCACAGTCCATGGGGTTGCATAGAGTCGGATACCACTGAGCGACTTACACTTTCGCTTTCACTTTTCAGTTCCCTGCTATTGCTGTTCAGTCACCCGGTCGTGACTCTGCAACCCCATGGACTGCAGCACACCAGGCCTCCCTGTCCCTCACCATCTCCCGGAGTCTGCCCAAGTTCATGTTCACTGAATCCATGATCCCGGCCAGCCATATCATCCTCTGACGCCCTCTTCTCCTTCTGCCCTCAATCTTTCCCAGCATCAGGGACTTTTCCAATGAGTCATCTGTTCGCATCAGATTACCAAAATACTGGAGTTTCAGCTTCAGCATCAGTTCTTCCAGTGAATAGTCAGGGTTGATCTCCCTTAAGATTGACTGGTTTGATCTCTTTGCTGTCCAAGGGACTCTCAGGAGTCTTCTCCAGCACCCCAGTTGGAAGGCATCAACTCTTTGCCGTTCTATCTTCTTTATGGTCCAGCTCTCACAACCGTACGCGACCACTGGGAAGACCACAGCCTTGACAGTACAGACCTTTGTCGGCAGAGTAATGTCTCCTTTTCAATACACTGTCTAGGTTTGTCATCGCTTTCCTGCCAAGAAGCAATTGTTTTCTGATTTCATGGCTGCAGTCACTGTCCGCAGTGATTTTGGAGCCCAAGAAGAGGAAATCTGCCACTCCTTCCACCTTTTCCTCTTCTATTTGCCATGGAGTAGTGGGACCGGATGCCATGTTCTTAGTTTTTCTGATACTTAGTCTTAAACCAGCTCTTTCACTCTGCTCCTTTACCCTCATCAAGAGGTTCTATAGTTCCTCTTCACTTTCTGCCGTTAGAGTGGTTTTATCCATGTATCTGAGGTTGTTGATATATCTCCTGCCTGTCTTGATTCCAGCTTGTAACTCATCCAGCCCGGCATTCCTCATGATGTGCTCAGCGTATAGATTAAACAAACAGGGTGACATCAGACAGTCCTGTTGTACTCCTTTCTTGATCTTGAACCAGTCAGTTGTTTCATACACGGTTCTAACTCTTGCTTCTTGGCCCACATATAGGTTTCTCAGCCGACAGGTAAGATGGTCTGGTATTCCCCTCTAAGAGCTTTCCACAGTTTGTCATGATCCACACAGTCAAAGGCTTTAGCGTAGTCGATGAAACAGAGATACACGTTTTTCTGAAATTCCCTTACCTTCTCAAACCCAGGTGCTCAGCAGTGAAAACGGCAATTCCTAAGCACGGGAGCCCCAGGGAATTCCCAGAATATTTTGCTCTTAATGGTGGATTCCCAGGATCTCCCTGGTGGCCCAGCAGTTAAGACTCTGTGATTCCAACACGGGGGGCTCAGGTTCGCTCTCTGGTCAGGGAACTAGACTCCACATGCCACAGTTAAGATTCCATGTGCTGCAACAAAACCCGGCATAGCCAAATAAATAAATAAATTTTAAAGTAAAACAAATGTATTTTTTTAAAGTGGGTCTCCCGAATGCTGATTGTGACCAGCCCTGGCAAACCCAGCATCATGCCGAAGAGCACGAGACGGGGAGCGGGCTCTGAGCCAGGCTCCCACTGTGCCCTCTGCCAGTCACGCTCTTCCCCTCACTGTTTGCATGAAGACCCCCAGCTAAGCCTTCAGATATTGGCTCAAATGTCATCCTCTGTGAGAGGCCTTCCCCCGCCCCTCCACGACGCAATGGTCTCTGCCACAGAAGGCATATTTGGTTCACAGAACTTCTCATGTTTGTAATTGTTTGCCTGCCCCTCGGTGGGTGTCCTGCCTCCCGCCCTGGACTGTCGGCCCCAGGAGGGCAGGGACCCTGTCTGTGCTGTGTCCCACTGCAAAGCCAGCACCCGGCTCGGTCCTGGCCCACGGTGGGTGCTCACTGAGCACGTGCTGGAGGGTTAATGAAGAGACCCTCCCCGGAAGCCTCCAGCCTGCAGAGCCCACCTCCCTGCCCCTCACCGAGGATCCACCTGAGCCGCTGTTACCCATCAGGGGGCACACAGTCCAGCTGCCCCTTTCTTTCTTCCCACTGTCCCGGGAATTCTGCTGGGACACTGCCAGAGATGGGCAGCTCCCTTCCCCAACCCTGGGCATGGCACAGGATGGGGGGTCTCTAGGGGGCCCTCCTGCTCACTAGATGGGCTCCTCTCAGCCATGGCAGGGCTGGAATGGAAACTGTCACTTTAGGACAGGTCCTCAGTCCCCTGCTGCTGCAACAAAGCTTCCAGTTCAAGGTCATAACCCTCCCTGTTGAGACCTCAGAAGGCACAGGCCCTGATTCTCGGAGTTACCAACCCTTTTCCCCAATCCCCGCCCCCACCCTCACACCCACGCAGAGCCATCCTGGGGCCCCCACTGCCCCCAGAGTGAGCGCAGCACCTCCCCTGGCATTCCAGGTGCTTCCTGATCCTCCACCCCAGCCCTGCTCACCTGGCTGCTCAGCAGCCCAGGGTACCCGGCCTTTCTCAGCCCCAGGAGTCTGCCTGAGCTGAGTCTCGTCCAGGACGTCCTCCTGGCAGGGGCGGAACCGGCCTCTGTCGTCTCTGTGCTCCACACACCTCTTACACCCAAGCCCGACGGCAATAGCAAACTTACGTTGCGCTTCCCAAGAGCTCTGCGTGTTCTGAGTGCTTCACACTAACTCGTTTAATCCTCACAACAAGCTCACAGTAGGCCCTAGTCACTCATTCATTCATTCAGAGAATTCGTTGTTGCTCAGTCGCTCAGTCGTGTCCGACTCTTTGTGACCCCGTGGACTGCAGCACGCCAGGCCTCCCTGTCCATCACCAACTCCCAGAGTTTACTCAAATTCATGTCCACTGAGTCGGTGATGCCATCCAACCATCTCATCCTATGTCATCCCCTTCTCCTCCTGCCTTCAATCTTTCCCAGGATCAGGATCTTTTCCAATGAGTCAGCTCTCTGCATCAAGTGAAATGGTTATGTGTTCACCGTGGACCATGCTGTTCTAGGTTCTGGGGACACAGCAAAGAACAGATCTCACAAAATTCCCTGCCCTCTGCAGGTTACATTCTGGGCAACTAAAATAAAATATAGGATTATGGGACTTCCCTGATGGTCCAGTGGCTAAAGCTCCATGCTCCCAATGCGGGGGGCCCAGATTCAATCCTTGGTCAAGGAACTAGATCCCACATGCTAAAACTGAGAGTTCGCATACTGCAACTAAAGATCCTGTGTGCCACGATGAAGATCAGAGGCCTCAGGCTACAACTGAGACTTGGTGCAGCCAAATAAATAAATATTTTTATATATAACATAATGTACACTTTTATATATAATAGATGATTAAATATATAAGTATTTAATTAAATACTGGAGGAAGGCACGAAAACCCACTCCAGTATTCTTGCCTGGAGAATCCGCATGGACAGAGGAGCCCGGCAGGCTGCAGTCCATAGGGTCGCACGGAATCAGACACAACTGAAGTGACTGAGCACACACACACATATATTAAAGTAAAACTCAGGATTATTGAACAGTGATTAAAGCCACATGGGAAAATAAAGCAAGCAAGGGGAAAGAGAAGGCTTGGGTGGATGGGGACTGTCCTTTAAATGTTGGAGCCAGATAAGATGACTTTAAGCAGAGACCGGAGGAAGGTCAGAAATCGAGGCAGGCTCGTATCTGGGAAAGAACATTCTAGCTGGAGAGAACAGCGGGGGGGAATGCATCAGGGCAGGTCTTTCCTTGGTATCCACAGACTGAGAGAAGGGAGGGTGACAGGAGATGAGCCTTCGAGGTGAGGGGAGGCCATATGGCAGGGCCGTGGGCCACCAAGGCCTTGAGTTTTCCCACTGATTGGGACGGGGAGGCACACGAAGGGCACTGAGAATAAGCTGTCTGGAGCCCGTGTGGAAGCAGAAAGAGCAGGGAAGTGACGGACAGTGTTGCCTCTGAGCAGAGTGGGGGTGGGGAGGAAGACGTAATTGGATTCCAAATAATCTGAAGGTAGAGCCCACTGGACTCCCCGACGGTCAGATGTGGGGATGAGGGGAAGAGAAGAGTCAAGTCTGTCTCTGAAGCTCTGATTGGAGCCTCTGGAAGGATGGAAGTGCCAATTCCTTTAAAAATGAGGAAAGGAAGGTACAGTGAGGCAGGTAATCTTCCTGAGCTCCTGGCCTGGGCTGGAATTTGAATCCTGGGCTCTGGCTTTGGAGACTTTGCGCTCCCTAACCCTCTGGGGTGTTCAGCAAACATTGAACTTTATGATGAAAGTGTTTTCGAAAGAAAGAGATCAATAGTCAGTGACTGGGTTGGAAATGTGATTGCTTCTAGGATTGGCCCTGGAGATGGGAATAACAACCCACTCCAGTATTCTTGCCTGGAGAATTCGTTGGACAGAGGAGCCAATAGTCTATAGGGTTGTAAAGAGTCAGACACAACTGAGTGACTAACACTTCCTAGCATTGGAGCACCAGATGTGGCCTTCCCAAATTGCTGAATTTCCCAGAAGGCTCATCGCCCAGGCATAGCTGCCCTTGTAGTTTCACTGGGATGGCATTGGCCGTGCCAGCCTGTGTGAACCAGCCTGCTTCCTGCAGTGCCCTAAGCACAGGGGTAGCACCTGGGGATGCCAGGCACATAGGCGGCTTCCTCACCTCCATCCCACTCAGGGTGCCGTCACCATGGAGACACCCCACCAGGTCTCTGCAATGTTTGGGTAACACGGGCTGGAAGGGCTCCTCCTCGTTGTGGAGCTCAGGCCCAGGCGCGCTGGGGCATGGGCCACGGTTGGGGCCTGGGGGATTCTAGGGCTCAGCCCGACACCCCAGCAGAGAGCAGATCTGCTCCTCCTGAGTACCCACCAGGAGTCTGGTAACCCTTTATCTCAGCGTGCCCTCCCTCAACCCCACAAAGAAGGACTGACTGCCCATCCTGATTTGCAGATGGAAAACTTGGGCTCAGCGAGCCCAGGTGAAACAACCAAGAAACGGCAGAGCTAGTCTGAAACCCAAAGCCTGCGTCTTCTCCCAGTCACAGGCCTCCCACTGCGCCTGCCGTGTGAGGCCGGGGGCGCGTGGTTTCCTCTCCCTGGCCTCAGTGTTCTGTAACAGTGGGCGAGTAACCGAGCCTTCCTCACCGGCTGCCACGAAGCCAGAGGGACCGTGTGCGGGGAGCCAGGGATCCGCGTTCACCGAGCCGCCTAGGGGATTCTGAGGCTCGCTCCTGTGTGGGCGCTGCTGTTTCAGGGCATCAACCTGTACCACCTCCGGCTCTAAATCCTTCCATGGCTCTCCATCGTCTTCTGGGAAAGCCCAGCGTCTTTGGAGTGATCTGAACTGATAGGAGGCTGTTTACAGATAGTCTTCACTATTCGCATTTTGTGTATCCACACACTTTGGTGTAGAAACATCAGTGTGTTTGTTTCTAGAAGACCCCTCCCACTGGATGTGTTGTGTTGTGTTGTGTGTTGTGTACAAGGTATATTTCCCTTTTTAAAATCCAAAAAGCTCGGATTTCTGACACCTCTAACCCCAGCAATTTGGGATAAGGGATTGTGAATCCCTGATACCCTAAGGCTCTTGCTATTTTTCCAGGCACTAGACTGAGCGCTCTGCCCATATTTGATCCTGACAGTAACCTAAGCAGCCACTTTATTATTAAGTTCATTTGATAGAAGAGGTCACTGAGGCTCCAAATTTGCAGCAGCTGGCCAGGTTCCCATGTGGCAGCCCACCTCCGAACGTCAGACCGCCACTCAGAGCCGCGCACACAGTCCACACAGGCCACTGTCCTCCCCTGCCCTCTGCGAGGCCAGCCAGCCCAGCAGGGGCAGGGCACGCCGGATGGAGGCCTGAGTCACGGGCACGGCCCTGCCAGGGCCTCTCATCTGACCAGGGAAACAGGTCTGGCACCTCACATCAGTCAGGGCCACCAGGGAAGGGCTTCAAACGCTGGTTAGAGCCCTTGAACCTTATCCAGAAGGCCATGGGGGGCCATGGAAAGATCTGGAGCGTGAGAGTGACGCAATCAGGCTGATGCCCTGAAAGAGTGGTACCCGAGCATGCGTGGGCAGCAGAGGGCTTCTTAGACAACTGGGCCCCAGACAACTGGGAGCTCCTGATTCCCTGGGTCTGGGGCGGGGCCTGGGAATTTTCATTTCCAACTGGTTCCCAGGTGCTGCTGGCGGTCCGAGATCCCGTGCTGAGAGCTGCTGCTTTAGAACAGCGCAGCAGCGTGGAGTGCCTGAGTATTTGCTGGAAGGAGGGCTGCCATGCCGGTCTCTTGATCCTCCCAGCTCACAGATGACGAAGCCCTGAGACTCAGTGGCAGAGACGGCCTGCACGGTCCACACAGCGATTCCGTGCTGGGGCAGGAACTCCACCCTGGGGGCTTAGGGCTTCCGAGTGACCTCCCCTGCTTCTCGGCTCTGAGACGGGGCCAAAGATGGGGCTCTTGGAGGGCAGCGAGCGTCCCCAGCGAGCGTCACAGTCACCAAGTCCATGAGTCAAGCCAACAGATGTGGGTGTTGCTGCGTCCCTGGGCTCTGGACCCTCTCACCCACTCCACCTGTGGACCCCCAGCTGCAATGAGTCTGCCCCAGCAGCAAGGCCATGAGCAGGTTCAACCAGGCTGGGTTGCAGCTGCTGCAGAGGGCATCTCCTGATGAGACCCCCTTTCCTGGAGAAACCCTTGACCCTGCCTTGAAGTCCCCAAATGACTGCTTCCCTCATGTCCCTGTTCTCTGGCAGGTTCTTGCCGTCAGCACCTCTCGGAGGGACTCCACCCTGCACCCTCAGGAAGGGATGGCACCGGGAGACTAGTGGCTGTTCTCTCGCAGCTCCCAACAAGGCCCACAGTCCTGCTCCCTTCCTGGCTGGGTGACCCTGAGCCCTATTTGCAGACTGCCCACCTCAGAGGCCGTGGGTGGGTGAGATGCCATATTACCAGGAAAACCACTATTCCCTGAGGACTATGTGCCAGTCCTATCGCCAGGCATCAGCTTGGCACCTTCTCATCAGCAGGATGTAGACAGACCTGGGGGCACCTCACCACCACCTAGCCTACCATGGCCACGCTCACACAGCCCTTATGTACCTTATTTTTTAGGAGAGAAAATGAAGCAAATAAGGCAGATGGTTAAGGGTTAAATAGGAGTGAGGGGGTGCTTGACTGTAATATGGTTTTCTGAACTTTGCCGTCTGCTTGAGCTATTTTCTGATACAATCACACTAGCCTGGAAGGCAGGAGGAGGTCTGAGGAACTGGGTCAGGAGCTGGCCACACTCCTCATCATCCAGCTGTGATGGTGGAGAAAGGAGGGTGTGACTCACTGAGAAATGCTGGGATATTCTGGATGTTTCTGAAACTCTGAAGTCCCCTCTCCCCTTGCCAACTTCTGGCAAGGGTGTGCACGGGGTGAGCCCCTCAAATAGCAGCATGAACCAGGGTGCCGGAGGGGTCACCCATCAGCATTCCATCCTCAGACTCCAGAGCGCACGGGGAATGCCGGGATTTGAAGCCTTTCCTGGAGCCCTCGTGGTTCCGGCTCTAGCCCAGCTCCACACACACCCCCCCCCCACCTCCCATGGCCATGGAGTCAGCCTTGGGCCCCCCGGCCCACAGAGGCAGCGAGTCCCCAAGGCCTGGGCCTGGCGGAAAGCACCTCGGCTGTACAAGTGGGCTGACTCCAGCTTGTTGTGCTGTTGCTAAGATCTGTGCTGATCACTCTGGACTTCGTGGGGTTTTTTCCTCTGGTTTCATGTTCTGACGGGAACTGTGCAAATCTGGAGCGAGTTCACAGCCGCCACAGCATTCCAGAGGGTGTGACGCTGCCCCGAGTTCCTCCTTGGCCCCAGACCCCGTGTCCACACCCTCCCCAACTGCTGAGCGGAGGGACCGTCAGGAGAGCAGCTCAAACCAAGGCTGGACTATGGTTTACACGATTCGATCCTCACTGTCCTTTCCAGATGCTAACTTGCCTTCCAGTGAAAAGGAAGACATTTAGGGTCAGTACTGAATTCTGCTTCTTGGTTCCCTTTTCAGGTATTTCAGACTCCATAAATTCTGTCCTAAAGTCTTCCCCCAGCCTCATATTCCACAGTGCCTTGCGAGGCAGACTGGCCGCCCCCCAAATATCTTTGTACCCGGGCTTCACTTCTCCCTTCCTTCCTGTGTACTCCCAGCTGGATGGGATCAGATCAGACAAGCCCTCAATTCCTCCCTTTCTCCTGCCTGCCTGCATCCCTTCTCTCTGCCCTCTTTCCTTCAGGAAACATTCATACTCTCCCAGGGCTTTAGGTGTTCAAGAGACAGTTGTAAAATTGATTTATACATTTTATAAATAAAATTACCCTGTAATATAACTTCAGGTAGAGATGATGAGCACTTTGAAGAAAAATGCAGGCAGGAAAGAGGTGAAGAGGAGATCAGGGTGTACGTGTGGGAGAGAGTTGGGGGTACTGAAGCTGGGGGTCGGGGGAGGCCCCAAGGAAGTAGTATTCGGGCGGAGACCTGGAGGGGAACACAGGAGACTGTGAGGAAAACACACCTCAGGGGAGGGAAGGGCAGCACACAGGCTGTGAGGGAGACAGCGAGGAGGCCGTGTGGTTCCAGCGGGGAGACACCAGCGGTGAGAAAGCAGAGGTGGGGAGCTGGGCCGTGGGGTCCGGGGTTGCTGAGCTGCAGGAGGATCTGGGGTTTTCTTCCACATGCCGAGAAGCTCCTGGGAGTAGAGCACAGAGACGCAGCAGCATCGGGGCTAGGCTTTACAAGGCTCTCTGGCTGCCCATGGGTCAAGGGCGGAAGCAGATGTCAGGCAGAAGCAGGCTCCTGCTGCATCTGGGCAGGACATGGGTCAGGCCTGAGGGGCTAGTGCTGGTGGCCCTCGGGAGAGGTGGTTGGTTTTCTCAGGGGCATCACTGACTGTAACTGCCCTGGCCAGGCTAGATAGCAGCCACTTGCATGAGCTATCTTAATGACAGGAGGTCTTGGTAAGGAAGGCAGAACTAACAAGCTACCACCAACCGGAAGAAATCAGCAAAGGTCAGAAGGAGACACCAGCTCGTGTGTTCTACCAACCTCCCAGAATCCACCTCGCTGGGACCCATCTTGGCTTAATGATGCTCATGCCACTGGAAGGACCCCAAGTCAGAGTGATCAGCCAGAGACAACTCAGAAACTAAGCCCGTCACATAGAGCCCGAGACAGAGAGCCACGTGGCCGGGCAGTCCTCCTGGGTCCTTTCACCCTTCTTATCCCCTCCCAGAGGGTCCCCTTCCCAACAAAGTCTCTTGCTTTTTCAGCGTGTGTGTCTCCTCGGACAATGCCCACTCTCAGGCCCTGGAAGGGGTCCTCCTTCCTGCAACAGCTTCGGAATACCTGTCGGAGGGACAGGGTATGAGACAGGGGAAGCCAGATCAAAAACAGCTCTGAGACTGTGGGCAGAGCCACTGCTCAGGGGAGGGGAATGGGATGGGGAAGATGCAAGCGCAGTGTATTCGTGGGGGCAAAATCAGGAGTTTAGTTTGGGTTCCAGACAGCGTGGAGCCTTGGGAGCCATGGAAACAGTAAACAAACCCGCTCTGCGTTGGTCCTGAGGACAGCAAAGGAGCCACTGGTGGGTTTCAGGCAGAATTCCAGAACATTCCAGATGTTATCTCCTCTGGGGAGCTTCCTGGCACAAGTGGCCTCTCTCTTGTTATTTCATTTCAGAATCTTGACTCAGTTTCTCTAGTATTTTGCTTCACTCTAAAAGCTTTTACTGGGACTTCCCTGGTGGTCCAGTGGCTGAGACTCCTCGGTTCCAATGCAGGGGGCCCGAGTTCCATCCCTGGTCAGGGAACTAGATCCCACATGCTGAAACTAAGAGTTCACACACCGCAGCTAAGCCTCGGTGCAACCAAATACGTAAATAAATATTTTAAAGACTAAAACAAAAGCTTTTACTGTGTGTTAGGCACTGTGCTGACTCCAGCGCCAGCACCATAGCATGAGTTAGGAGGCGCAGACCATTGACCACGGCACGGTTTCTCAGAGGAGGGAATAGGCAACGAGAGGCTGGCCACTCGTCCGAGATCACATCGCTGGGATTCAGACTCGGGCAGCGGGGCTCCAGTCTGGGTGTGAACCCACTGCCCTCCGTTATCTGCCTCCTCTCTCACCACTTCCCCACCCCACTCCCCACCACACACACATGTCACCGTGCAGCTCTGCATGCAGAGACCTCCGGGAGAACCTGAGTGGAGGATTATTCTCCTCTGGTTTATCTGCACGCTTCTCTCTCTGTGTTTAACTCACTAGATAAATATTTATATGCGAAGGCCAAGGCTGGGGGCTGCTGAGAAGCAGAGACATGGAGCCTGTATTTCCTGCCCGCACGGGGATGGAGGGAGGAGGGGAGCGAGGTGGGGCCCAGGCTGGGAAATCCGCCCTGCGGAGGGCTCACCACCTGGAGAGGAGAGAGCCCAGACATGGCCCCAGATGGCCCGGGTTAGGGGCAGGGGAGCACAGGCGTTGACACTGCCTGTTTTAGGATGACCTCAGACAGCTCCCCCTCCCTCTCCCAGCCTGTTTCCACCTCCTAGCACCATCATGAGGGTCCCGTGAGACCGTCCACAGCCCCAAACCGCCACTGGTGTTCTTTTTCTAGCTCTGTGCAAACTGGCTACCAACACTCGACAAAGAGAACCAGAACTTCCACTTCCCAGGCTGCGTTTACTATTCCATGTCTGTCATGCACTGTTCTCTGAGAAGTTCCTTTCTCAGGGAGGCTAGACTATGGCCGAATGTTGGGTGGTGGCTCTTGGCTGTCCAGTGCCCCGGCCCCACACATGTCCCGCTGGGGCTGGTGCAGAGGACATAGGGCCACACGGATTCCCAGCTGTCTCCTGACACAGCAGATTCCAGGGCCTGATTTAGAACCTTTGCTGTTGGTGGGGGGAGCTGACACACTCCCCCCACCGCTCTCCCCTCACCTCCACCCCCACCCCAGGGTAAACAAGGGCTTGGGCTCTGGAGCCAGGCTGACGCCCCAACTGTGAGCACAGCCTCAGAACTCTAGCCCCAGGCTTTCCAGAAACCCTCACTGCTGATGTTGGCTGGTTATGCCTGGGGTGCCTCAATCTAGTAGCCAGGATGGGGTAACTGGTGACCCAGAGAGGAAGAAAAGGGAGACCTTCTTTGGGAATGGAAGTAAAGATGCTTCATCCTCTGAGACATCTGCACCCCTACCAGTATCATTAAAATTAAGTACCATGAGTCTTAATAAGAATATATGTAACATTGCATATCGCCTAGAAGGAAGACTAGAAGGAAAGACAGAAGAGGGAGACAATTCTGTCTTTGGATGGTAAGAGATCAGGAGCTATTCTTTTAATTAATTTTTATTGGAGTATAGTGGCTTTACAAATTTGTGTTAATTTCTGCCACACAGCAAAGTTGATCAGCTATACATATACAAGATCCCCTCCTTTCTGAGCTATTTTTTTTTTTGAGCTATTTTTATTTATGTATTTATTTCTTCTATATTTTCTAAAATTTTTCCATTGAAAATACATTATTAAAATCACAAGGAGAAAGCATCTTTTTAAAAAGATCAAATTGTTAAAAAGGTGAAACCCAAAGATACAGTAAAAAGCTATAAAATATATTTTGAGAAGAGGTGCAAAAATATAACATTTAAAGCAAAAATAATATAAATAATTACATATAAACCAGATGAGAACAGAATATATTTAAGATATGTGACTAAAACAATATATGATATATGTGGTAGCAATAGTGAGTGAGCAAAGTCACTCAGTCGTGTCCGACTCTGCGACCCCATGGACTATATATATAGCCCACCAGGCTCCTCTGCCCATGGGATTCTCCAGGCAGGAATACTGGAGTGGGGTTGCCATGTCCTTCTCTAGGGGATCTTCCCAACCCAGGGATTGAACCCGGGTCTCCCGCATTGCGGGCAGACGCTTTACCCTTTAAGCCATCAGGGAAGCCCATGTGGTAGCAATAAGATATTCTAAATGAGAAGATTGTCTGCGAGATAGAATAAAAATACTGTATCTCCTCTGCATCTCCCAGTACAGCACACTCTCAGGGCTCCCTGTGGTCTCCTTGTCTTTTTCTGTCGCTGGACTATGAGGCATTCAAGATCCAAGGTAGAGTTTTACTTATCTTTCTGTCCCTCTGAGGACTTGGTATATAGTAGGTACTCAATAAATGTTCACGAATGAACAAATCAATATCTCCTTTTAAAAAAAAGATACACATGGAAGCCCTAAGCGTACCAGGAACTGATGTAAGAATGTGTCTGACAAGTCAATAAAAAACAGACAGGCCCCCCAGCGGCAGCTCCAACACCCGTGCCCCCATCTGAGTGCCCTCATCCTGCCGGGCTGCATGTGGCCCCTGTGCCTTGCCCATCAGCCTTGGAGATCCAGGTAGACGGGGACTGTCTGCACAGCTCTGAAGCCAGGGCGCCCACGCAGCTCAGGCTCCTCTCAGGAAGAGGAAACAGGTCAACAGTCAGAAAAAGGCAACAGACAAGACGATGTTGACTCTGTAAACGAGTTACAGTATGTCCTTGATTTCAGACAAAAAGGTATAAGGGCACCAAGGATGGGTCCTTAAGGGCGGACCCAGTTCCCCCTCAAGATGCAGCTTCTTTCCTCACTGCTGCTTCTGCCCTGGGGACAAGAGGAACCCTGACCCAAGAACTCAGGGGAAGCACTGCTGGCTCAAAAAGGAAACGTAAAAAATGAGAGGGGCCAGAAAGTGTCCTGTTCCCCTTCCTGCGTCACAGTGTGGGTGACTTGTCCATTTCCCACCGCGGCTGAGTTCCTCACACACAGGGGCAAGGACTTCTCCAGCGTTGTGCAAGAGACTCTCAACCGTTGATTAAACTCAAATGACACTGAACGAACTGCTCTGCGCCACTGTATTTATTGAAAGAACAAATGAATAAATGAACGGATAGAGATCCACATTTGCTGCATTTCCTCCCCTGGGCCATTTCCCTGAGGATGCCAGAATGAGTAAGTCTTCGAACATGCATTCGAAAGTATTCACTAGCTTCTAGTACATGCCGGGCACACTTGTGTCCTCCACACTCATGAAGCTCACTTGCTCTGTCACAGCTACAAATGATATTTTAAATCCACTCTTCCTATACAAATGCTGGCTTGGGGGATATCTTTTCCTTTTAGAAAAAAGTAGATTCCACTCCTAGATAGATACCCAAGGGAAATGAAAAACATGTGTCTACATAAAACTTGTTGAATGTGCAGAACAGCATCATTCATTATACTTCCCAAATGGAAACAGCCCGACATCCATAAACCAATGAGCAAATGAAGTAAATGTGGCTTATCCATCCCATGGAACACTACTTGGCCATAAAAAGCAATGAAGGACTAATACATCCTATAACATGGAGGAAACTGGGGAGCCTTGTGCTACGCGAAAGAAGCCAGTCACAGAAGATCCCATATAATTCCATGTATGTTAAGTGTCCAGAGAGATAAAACTATAGAAACAGAAGTAGAATTGTGGTTGCCTAGTGAAGCAGATTCACGGTTCCTAGTACTGGCCATGAAAAGGGGTTCTTTTTGGGAGTGATGAAAATGTTCTGAAAGAGATTGTGGTGATGCTGGAAAAATTCTGAATATACCCAAATCCTCTGAATTGTATATTTTAAGTGGGCGAACTATACATGTGAATTATATTTCAATAAAGCTGTTATAAAAGCAAAAAATGAAAGAAAGCTGAGAATTTCCTCTTTCAAGCAGGCAAAGTGTCATGGGGATGGATTTCACAGCCGAGTGGTCTGCTTCAGTTTAGGAGTGGAATTTTTCTTTTTCAACAGCTTTGAGTTCATTCTTCAAGGCGTCTTTGCTCAAGGTTTGTGCTCAGAAGCTCTCCGCCTTCCACCACCACTCTGTCCCCAGGCCAGGCAAGCCTGTCCGTGGCCCTTGACCTGGTTTGCTCCGCGCCCCTCCCCAGCCTCCCCTCCCCCGTGCCCACACCGCTCAGCTGCCACCAGCTCTCAAATGCCAGAGCTGCCACCTGGAGCCCTGACGACGCAGGGGCCCGCAGTGTTGTGGTGTGTTTGGACGGGGAGTGAGTTTGGGGCCAGCGTTACCAGGCTCTGAGGGTGACTAATCCCATCTGTATTTTTGGTTTCAGCTGCCTGGACTGCTCATCTGGAGGACCTCAAACCTCTCAGCTGTTTCTGGAGAAGCTTGCCTCCCAGATGAGGCAGCATGAGCTTAATTAAACCCATTCTCCAACCCCCTCGGCTACCACTCACACATGTATGTGCCTAACAAGTATTTACTGAGCACCTACTGTGTGCCAGATACTAATCTGCGGACACGTCAAGGACAAGACAGAATTCTCGCTCTAATGGAACAACACAAAATACAGTGTTTTTTTAAAAGAAAAAAAAAATCTAGATGGTGTTAGAAGTGCTGTTCAGATAAATGAGCCAGCATGAGGTGATGGTGGAACTTAGAAGTCACTACGTCTAGCTGGGGTAGTGGTAGCAAGCAGCTTCTCTGGGGAGAAGAAGCGTGAGAAAGAAGTGTGTATGTGAAGATCCAGAAAAAGACTGGTCTAAGCAGAGGAAAGCAGCCATGAAATTAGAAGACATTTGCTCCTTGGAAGAAAAGCCATGACAGACCTAGACAGCACATTAAAAAGCAGAAACATCACTTTGCCAACAAAGATCTATGTAGTCAAAGCTATGGTTTTCCAGTAGTCATGTACAGATGTGAGAGTTGGACCATAAAGAAGGCTGAGCACTGAAGAATTGATGCCTTCAAATTGTGGTGCTGGAGAAGAGTCTTGAGAGTCCCTTGGATTGCTCAGAGATCAAACCAGTCAATCCTAAAGGAAATCAACCCAGAATATTAATTGGAAGGACTGATCCTGAAGCTCCAATACTCTGGCCACGTATTACGAAGAGTCAACTCATTGGCAAAGACCCTGATGCTGGCAAAGACAGAGGGCAGCAGAGGATGAGATGGTTAGATAGTATCACTGACTCAATGACATGACTTTGAGCAAGGACAGGGAGGCCTGCAGTCCATGGGGTTGCAAAGAGTTGAGCACGACTGAGTGACCAAAGACAACAACAAGCAGCGGAAACAGCGGGTGCAAAGGCCCTGAGGCAGTGATGGCAACGAGCCTGCCACGATCACAGCGCTCAGCCGGTGGGGAAGGGCAGAAAGTAGGCTGGTGCAGGCTGGGTTATATAGGGCCTTCTGCACCTTGGGGAAGAGGCTGTTGTCTTTAAATGCAACAGGAAGCCATTGGAGGGATAAACAAGAGAGGAACAGAATGTGTCTTACATTTTTCAAAGGTGGGTCTGGCTGCAGAAGGGAAAAAAGGACCAGACAGGTGGTGGGTGAGGGGAAACCTGGGGCCAGGCTTCAGTCCCTTAGGGGTCAGGCTCCCTCTGCCCTCCACTTCTTCCACTATCTCCAGGAGGCCACCAGGGGCCCATCCCCATCTTATTCTAGTACAACTGCAGTAGTTTTTTTTCTATACCTTTCCTGTGTTTACTTAAAATTTTCCTTTAAATTTATTGCTATTTTTTACTTGTTTTTTAAAAGGAAATTATATCACTGCCAAAAATCACGAGTTTAATACATGACTTCCATTTTTCTTTCTAATACCCATTAACATAATTAACATAGATACACAGCCATTAAATGGTTTTAAATGAACAAGTGAATATAGTCTTAAGACTAAACATGATTACTGAAATTACAAGACTAATAGTTCACCAGAAACATATGAATTTGATACACTAGTTATTTCTTTTCTAATACACTCTAAAATAAATACTTGGCTATTGAATTAAAAAGCTAATCCAAGTACTAGCTCAAATCATCTCATGCTGGTTTGAGAAACAGTGTTATGTAAGTTAGGACTGGAGACTCAAGCATTCAACAGGCCCTGTCTATTTTACTTATTGGGTGTGTGGTCTTGAGCTGGTTACTTACCCTCTCTGAGCCTCACCTTCCTCTTCAGTGAAGTAGGGATAACAACCCAACCTCATGAGGTTGTTATAAGAACTACATATGTAAGAGGTACTTAGAATACTGTTTCACACAGCACAGGCTCAACAAGCAGTATCTAGCTGAACCATCCCAAGGATGGTCAGAAGGAGTTTCCCAGCTGTCTGCATGCCCAGCCCAGCCAGTACCCAGACCAGCTGAGCCAGCCTAACCTTCTCTTGCCCCACCATGCCCCAATCCACACCCCAGGAGTTCCCAGGTTGACTGGCCGGGACTAACCCCAGGAGGGAAGGTCATGGTAAATGAAATGCATACACATTGCAAAGGAATGGCTTAGTGACCCGTGTGCTCGGGACTCAGCACACAGCCCTAACCAAGGACCCCCTTGATGAACCTTCCCTCAACCCTTCCACTCCCTCAACAAGCAGACCAGGGGCCCAGAGTTGGGGAGGGCTTTGCCTAAGGTCATACAGTGAGGATCAGGACTTAAAGCCAAGTCAGGGACTCCAGGGTCCCTTCTTTGCCCACTACACAAACATGTGAATTTTTGTCTGTGGGTTTTAATCCCCTTCAAGGGCCCCCCGCCTGCTCCCCACTTCCCCTGACACTGTCTGTACCCAAGAACGTGCAGTTCCTGACTGGCCTGGGTCTTCTGCTGGCTGTTCCCTCTGCTGAAACCCCTTCCTCTACCCTTGACGCCTCCTTCACCCCTTTCCCACCTAGCAAACTTCTACACATACTTCAGGGCCCAGCCAACTGCCTCCTTCTCCTCCAAGAAAGCCTCCCTGACCCTCAGCCCAACAGAATCAGTCCAATCCTCCTCTTTCATCACGAGGTGCTTCTAAATCACAATGACTGAGAGCTCCTGGAAGGTAGAAAACCGCCTCTCTCTCTCAACTCTGATGTCATTAGTATCTACCAATAACTCAATGAACACATGACAGAATTTATGAATCAGCTGGCTTGCCATTGCATGTTCTTGAAGGCAGCAATCGTGTTTAGTGATGTTGTTGAAAGTAGAGAGACCGTGGACACCCCAGAGGGCTGCCATGGGCAGTCTCACAGACTGTGCACTGCACAAGGCCAGGGGTGTCAAGCAAACAGACGTGACATGAGTGATACCCTTCAAGGGGGGCAACATGCCAGCCGGACTCCTGGCCATCCAGGAAACAGGAGCAGCCCATCAGACAGTGGGACAGAAAGGACACAGGCTGTGGATTCAGACTCACTTGAGTTCAAATCCCAGTTTTGCCACTTATTCACTGTGTGCCCTTGGGCAAATGATTCAACCTCTCTGAGCTTCAGCAGTGAAACAGAAATACCCACTTCACAGGACTGCCACCCCTTCCCTTCCTTGGACATCTGGAATTCCTGCCCTGCTCCTCAAACTTCCAGACTGTTTGCACGTCCAGGCTGAGTTCCTCCCAGACTGAATATAAAACCTTTTTGTTCCAGAAGCCTGGTCACTAGGACCAGTTTGATACAAATCAGTAAGGCCTTGTTCCTCTGGGAATTTCCCTTGCAGATTCCCTCATATGTGTGCATGAGAATATATACCAAAGCTCCATGTATAGGAGCAAAAGGCTGGAAATGAACTACATGCCCATCAGAAGAGATAGATTAGTGAGTTACATGCATCTGTACCATGGGTACCACATAGCCATAGCGAAGAGGCAGCTCTCTGCATAGTAACAATATGCCATTTCCAAGATAAAGTAGGGGAAAAAGAAAGGTATGGAACAGTATGTTTAATGACTCAGCTGGGGGTCAGGATCTGACACAGAACATGGAAAATGACACAAGGAAACATCCTCAGTTCACCCTAGGATTGTTCATCACTAGTACCACTCAGGATGCAGAGGAAAGAAGCTAATTCCTTACACACAATGATCCTGTGAGCCATTAAGGAAACCCCACTGAGAAAGGCCAACCAGATGGTCTCTGAGAAACTGATAATGCAATTCCTGAAATGGGGAATCAGGAGACTACGGGTAGGTGTATAAAGTCACTTATTACTAATCAGATCAGTGGATACTTATAATATTTTGCCACGGACACGATCTTTTAAAATGAAAGCAAACCAAGAAAAGAAAGCAAACCATTTTAAATAAGATTTTGAGGCTCATATGTGTGAATTAATAATAATAGTAATGTTCTTCGACCTTGTGCAAGGCTCATAGTGACCCCATTTCCCCATCTTTAAAGTTGAAGGAAGATCAGGAGAAGAGACCGGATTGCTGTTCTCACGTCCCAGGGCCCACCGCTGTGATCCAGGCCTGAGGCCCACTGCCAGATTTCAGCAGGGCTGTCCTCAGAGGTGTGGGATGTCACCATTGAGGGCCACCCCTAATTTGGGCACGAGTTCTAGGTCCTAGCAATTGGAGCTTGTTGCTTACACCAGTTCCCAGGGAGCAGGATCACAGTAGCCTCTGGCTCAAAGGGTCTAATTTTAAACCCTGGGTTCTGGGCAGACAGAACAGAAAGGTCAGATTCTGACTACCTCCAAGATGCACGCCCTTTAAAAAGATGACCCTGAATGCAGAGGACAGGAGAGAGGAGATGATCCCTTCCTACTCCTTCTTCTCTCTCCTTTGCAAACTCCAGTGAGTGCCTATCTGCCAGGGGTGCCCAGTGGGGAAGCAGTGACCCAGGGCAGCCCCCATTTCACCCTGAGTCTCAAAGCTGCTTGATCTCAATGATCCCATCTGAGGCCATCTGTTCAAAACAGATCACTAGCCTCCAGTCAGGTGATCTATTAGGACTTCTTATTTCTCAAATGGCTTTCATTTGTTTGGGGTTTTTGTTTGTTTGTTTCATAATTTGTTCAGATCAGAATCCCAAATGATATGTGCACCTGGCAATTGCTTGCTGTGGTTCCAAATCTCCTGTACTCTACTGATTTCCTCTCCATTTATTACTACTTTCATCCTTATTATTCCTCTCCCTCCCTACGTCTCTCTCCTTGCAATTTATCTACAGAAGAAAGCACCTGTGTATCTATAGAGCTGCCCACATCTGAAGTTGGCTGACTGCATCTTCAAGGTGCCACTTAACATGTTTCTCTGTCCCCTGTAGTTCCTGTAAATTGTTCAGATCTAGGGATTTGATCAAATTCAGGTTTGGGTTCAGGGCAACACTACTTCTTGGGTGCCGCGTGTTCTTGCATCAGGAGGTCACTGTCTTTTTGTGCTGTGAGCAGCCGTAACTGCCAGTTCATCCATTGGGGCGACACAAGGATGAGTGTCTAATTTGATCATTTTGCTACATTTTAAAGCAGGCATAGCAAGTTTAAAGCTTAAAGCAAGTTTCTATTTCTCTAAACAGAAAGGTAGACTTACTCATGATGCTTTCTCTTTCTTCAGCAGCTTAAATCCCTTTCGGTACAATAAATGTGTGCTGGCAGACACATCTCTCCGAACCTCTGATGGCCCACCTGTAAAATGGGGATGCTGGTCTACTTACAGACCTGTTCTGGTATGTGCGCTCAGTTCTCTCGTTAAGGCTGTGTGCAGGCAGACTTTCTGAACTTTCTGAACTGCAGAATCAGGCATGCAGCAGGGTTTTTCAGTCTCCTCCCAACCTCTCACCCAGCCTCCATCCCAAACCCCACTGCTGGAAGATGGCAGAAGCCAACAGGCCTTCCCTTGAAAGTGAAAATGTTAGTCACTCAGTCCTGTCCAACTCTTTGCGACCTGATGGACTGTAGTGTCCTTGGAATTCTCCAGGCAAGAATACTGGAGTGGGTTGCCATTTCCTTCTCCAGGGGATGTTCCCAACCCAGGGATCGAACCCAGGTCTCCCACATTGCAGGCAGATTCTTTACTGTCTGAGCCACCAGATAAGCCCATGTGCATGTGCAAGGAATTTGTGCATGGCCTTCCTTTAGCGATGCACAAACCGGGTTTGCGGTGGATGACCCTCTGCATGCCTGCCGTGGGAATTCCCTGAGATAATACAGCAGGGGCCTGACCTCCAGAGAAACCCAGTATGGGTCCCTGGTCTTTCTCCCAGCATTCCCCCTTCAGGATACACACAGGTACACACCCCAGTGTACACACACAGCCCAGTGTGTACACACACACACACACACACACAAACACACACACGGCCCTGCCCTGTTCTCCCAGCATTCCCCCTTCAGGATACACACGCATACACACACACCCCAGTGTACACATACACCCCAATGTGTACACACACACACTCCCAGCACTATCCCTTCGGGAGGCCCTATTGTTCAACCACTTCCCCAGCCCGGAGGGGGTGGCCTGCGGGGGCCCTTCCTGCCGGCGCTGACGTGAGGCCTGCGGAAGGAACAGCGCGTCTCAGGCCCCTGCATTCCTTTCGGGCCCCGCACGCACGTCCGCACCTCCAGCGGCGTCCCAGCGCCGGTCCCAGCGCCCTTCGGCAGCGATCCTGCTCCCCACCCGCCCCGGGAGGGGGCTTCTGGGGAGTCTGGGGGTCGGGGACCAGATGCCCGCGATCTCTCTGAAACTTCCCGCCCCCGCGGGGGTGGGCTCAGTCGCCCATTCAACAGCTGAGCAAAGTGGAGGCCAGAGGCAGCTTAGGATGCCCAGGGCAAAAGGGCAGAACCGGGGCTCACGGCTGGCGGCAGTGTTTTTTTAACCTACACCGCGTGTTTTCCCCACTTCACTGCCGGGGAGGGAGCAGGAGAGAGGACGGCCGGGCAAGAGGCTTCGGTACCCAGGTGCCCCACTGTGCAGCCAGCGGGGTGTCCGTGGGCCCACTGGCACAGCGGATTTATGTGACCAGGTCTTGCCACCTCATAAGGGACGAGCAGTGGGAAAGGAGCCGTCACTTCCTGAGCACCACCTAAGGTCAGGCTTCCTGCGATGACACTCCTCGAGCCTCATGACAACCTTACCAAATAGGTACTGCTTTCCCCAGGTTGAGTGTTTGGCTAGGAAGTGACTGAACCTGGGTTTTCTTAAGTCCAAAATCATCCTTTTTCCTGGCATAACCGGGGTACCCTGGCCCCAGAACAACAGATTTCAGATCCTGGCGCCATGAACTCAGCTGCTGTTCTGCAGTGGGCAAGTTGGCTTCACCCCTCAGAGCCTCAGCTTCCTTCTGTAGAATGGTGCTCTCCGTCCCTCAGGTGCGGCCCACTCTTCGCCACCCAATGAGCTGTAGCCCTCCAGGCTCTTCTGTCCATGGGATTTTCCAGGCAAGAATACTGGAGTGGGTTGCCATTTCCTTCTCCATGTAAAATGGAGACAATAGCAGTACCTACTATGTAGGATGATGGTGAACATTCTGGAAGATGATGCAGGTGGTTCTTTCTTATTCTTATTAATTCATTTCTGGAGCTAAATGGGGCTGAAATGGAACTCAGGTGACTGACTGTCCCAGTTGCCAGTGCTAAAACCAGGATACCCTAGGCAAGCTAGCAGGGCTGGTCACCCATCATGATGCTGGCATCTTTTAACAGTCCGTGCTGGTCTCCAGAAGGTGGGAGAACCGCCCTTCCATGCTCTCACTGCTGGTGAATTTTCCCAGAAGCCCTCAGGCCTCAAGCCCTTTGTCCTGGTCTCCATCCTCTGCCCTTGCATAGCCAAAGGGAAACCAGACATTCTCAACAGAAAAATTTTCCACATCCTTCAGGGCAATCTTCTGGTGCCAGAAATAGTCAGCAGGATTTGGGAATCAGCCCAGGCCACTAAAAATAGCTCCCATGGCCCCCTGGAAGGCTTGCCCCATCTTGGCCCCGGGTGGCCTGCCACCCAGCCAGCTGTCTGACCCAGCCAGCACCTTAAATGACCATGAGCTCTGCTAGTCCTGCCGACCAAGGGCAGCAGACCCAGAAAAGCCTGGCTCCCCCTCAGCTTCCTCAGGCCAGCTGTCAGGTCAGGACCACTCTGGCCTGCCACCCAGAGATGGTCCCTCCTCTACCCCATGGCGTGTCCTTCCCCTCCGTCCAGACAAGACAGCACATTGCCCGAGTTCACACCCAGACCGTCACACGAGGGCCTCCGCGATGCTCACACAAGCAAGGACACAGCAAGGACACAGGCCCCCTGCCTGACCACCTATCCCATGCATAGTTCAGCACCTGCAAAACAGTGACACGCACGCACACACCAAGTATCTATTTTCTATTTTCTAGTATCTGTTTTCACCTACTCAGTTATCTCTACCTTCTTTTTTTTTTTTTTTTTTGTCTCTACCTTCTTAATTACAGCAGTGTTTCCAAATCTTTAATACCTTTGCCTCGATTTCTCTGCAACCCCTCCACCTTGCAAATGCTAAGAAGATATTCACTTTTTGCTATTGGTACCCAGGGTTAAAAAAAGAAAAATAAATAAAAGGATGACTATGCATTTTCAAGCTAGTCAATACCTATGGTTCCCAAGATTTCATATCTGCCCCCTCCCTCCCTCCCTTCACATCAGTGAAGTCCAAGACCGACAGAGAGGATGGCTGGGGGCACTTGTGGGGGCTCCAGTTTCCCGCCAAGTCTCCCAGCCTGAGGCTCACAGTCCTGGTCTGAGGTGGGTGGGGGGCAGAAAGGCGCTCTGCCAGGAGAGGGGCCAGGCCAGGAGGCCGGTACTCCTGGGGCATCGCCGCCTGCTGGAGCAGACACACTGCCTGTGTTGTTCAGTCTCTGTGTCGTGTCCGACTCTTTGCGACCTCATGGACTGCAGCACACCAGGCTTCCTTGTCCTTCATTATCTCCCTGGGTTTGCTCAAACTCATGTCCATTGGGTCCGTGATGCCATCCAACCATCTCGTCCTCTGTCGTCCCCTTCTCCTCCTGCCTTCAGTCTTTCATGGCATCAGGGTCCTTCCCAGTTAGTGAGTTCTTCGCATCAGGTGGCCAAAGTATTGGAGCTTCAGCTTCAGCAACAGTCCTTCCAATGAACATTCAGGATTGATTTCCTTTAGGATGGACTGGTTGGATCTCCTTGCAGTCCAAGGGACTCTCAAGAGTCTTTTCCAACACCACAGTTCAAAAGCATCAGTTCTTCAGCACTCAGCCTTCTTTACGGTCCAACTCTCACGTCCGTACATGAGCATTGGAAGAACCATGACTTTGACGAGACGGACCTTTGTCGGCAAAGTGATGTCTCTGTGCTCCCTGCTGTTTGTTGCTGTTCAGTTGCCCAGTCGTGTCCGACCCTTCCTGACCCCATGGACAGCAGCACGCCGGGCCTCCACAGCACCTCCTCAGACCAGACTGAGTCCATGGAAGGCACGGGAGGAGTTGGGCTTTATTCTGGGCGCTGTCTGTGCTGTTGCCCAGCCCCCACCCTGGCCTGTCTGCCTTCTTTCTGGGAAGAAAGCGGAAGCAGCCCTCCATGGAGTGCAGGCCACATCCTCGTCCTGTGGAAAAGCAGAGGAAAGAGAGCTGCCTGCTAGGGTGTGACAAGCCCCAAGTGAAGGCCGAGGAAGGAAGTGGAATTCCATGCAGGCATCCCCACCCCATTCCTGCGCTGGCCCGGGCCAGGTCCTTGCCCCTCACTCCACCTCAGCTCCCATTGACACGTGGTTTCAGACAACCTGTGGTCCTTCCCATTCGTGCATTCCTTCACTTCCCCAAGTGTTTCTTGAGCACCTGCTATATTCCAGACCTGGTCTAGGGCTGGGACTGCAACTGTGAAAGAGATTGAGAAGGGCCCTGCCCAGCGAATGACGGGGGCTTACAGTGCAGATGGGGGAGCAGAAATAAACACTGACTCTAGACCAGAAGCCAGGCCCAGGGCTGCCCGGGGCTTCTCGCTGGCTGAGTGGGCACAGCCCTTGCCAGGAGTGGTCTGTAGTCAGGTAGCGAGGTGCGGGGGTGTGGGAGTGGAGGGGGGCGCCTCTGGAGTGAAGGTATTCAGGCAGGACCTCTCTGAGAAAGGGAGAAGCCAGCCTCACAAAGGAGAGTGCGTGGTGGTGCGTGTGAATGTATGAGTGTTTGTGAATGCATGTGAGTGTGAGTTTGTGTGTGAGAGCATATGTATCTGAGTGCAAATATAGGTGCGTGTTTGAGTCTGTGTGGGTGTGTGACTGCAGGTGAGTGTGGGGGGGGTGTGAGTGTGGGTGTGAGTGTGTGTTGGGTGTGGGGGCTCGAGTTCCAGGTGGAGGGGAGGGTACAAATGTTCTGCAGTGGGAGAACACCATCTGTTTGTTGAAGTAAATGAGAGAAAGTAGAGGAGATTCAGTAAGAAAAATGAGGTGGTGTGGGGAGAGGTGCTATGCCAGTACCATATTTGTAGGGGGCGCTTGTCACCGGCCAGACAGCGTGCTACACAGGGACTCGTTTAGCCCCACAACTTGAGGATTATTCCTGTTATTAATCCATTATACAGATGAAGAAACTGAGGCACCAAGAAGTTAAATAACAGAGTTTGAACCCTGGCTTTAGGGAGCTCTCTTTTAACGGCTCTGCCAGGCACCAGGCTAATTGAGTCCATGGAAGCCAGGGAAAGAGCTGGGCTTTTATTCTGGGTGTGATTGGAAGTCACTGCAAGTTTCTAAGCAGAAGTATGACTTCAGGCGTTAGTCAGAATTAGGTTCAGGTGCAAGAAAAGTCCAGCATAATAGTGGCTTAAACAACAGGAATATAGAATAGAGTTTTCTCACACAAAAACCCCCCACCAGATTCCAGAGAAAGAGAAGACAAACCACAGGCTGGGAGATAAAGGACTGTTATCCAAAATATACATACAAACATCTTAAAACTCAACAGTAAGGAAACAACCTGATTTTTTCTTTTCTTTTCTTTTCTTTTTTGATCATGCTGCCTGGCATGTGGGATCTTAGTTCCCTGACCAGGGTTAGAACCTGGGCCCCCTCACAGTGGAGATGCAGAATCCTAACCACTGAACCACCAGGGAACTCCCACAACCTCATTTTTTTTTTTTAATGGGCAAAAGATATGAACAGACAGCTTACCAAAGAAGATATAAGTATGGCAAATAAGCATATGGAAAGATACCCAACATATGTCACTAGGGAATCACGAGTTAAAACAAGATATCAAAATAAGATACAAGGATATATTGTACAACACAGGGAATATAGTCAATATTTTAAAATAACCATAAATGGAGTATAACCTTTGAAAATTGTGATTCACTGTATTGTACACCTGTAACTTATGTAATACTGTATGTGAACCATACTTAATTAAAAACAAAAACAAAAATACCACTACACACCCATTAAAATGGCCAAAATCCAAAACACTAACAATACCAAATGCTGGCAAGGATGTGAAGCAACAGGAACTCTCATTCACTGCTGGTGGGACGGCAATGGGTGCAGCCAGCTTGGAAGACAGTTTGTCAGTTTGTTACAAAACTAAACATGCTCTTACGACACAGTCCGGCAGTCATTCTCCTTGTTACTTACCTAAAGAAGCTGAATGCTTATATCCATGAACCCAGAGCAGCTTTATTCATAATTATTTATAATATTTATTTATGAGTTATAAGTATGTATTTATAATGCCCAAACTTTGGAAGCAACCAAAATGTCCTTGAGTAGACGAAAGGATAAGTAAATGGTCATACATCAGACAATGGAATATGATTCAGCTATGAAACCATGAAAAGACATGCAGAAAATTTAAATGTGTGTTGGTAAGTGAAAGAAGTCAGTTTGAAAGAGCTACATACTGTATAATCATAAATGACGTTGTTGTTACAGTTCGGTCGCTAAGTTGTGTCTGACTCTTTGAGATCCGTGGATTGTGACACACCATGCTCCTCTGTCCTCCACTGTCTCCTGGTGCTGTGTGTAGGTTGCTTCAGTTGTGTCCGACTCTTTGCAGCCCTATGGCCCATAGCCTGCCAGGTTCCTCTGTTCAAGGGATTCTCTAGGCAAGAATACTGGAGTGGGCTGCCATTTCCTCCTCCAGGAAATCGTCCCAACCCAGGGATCAAACCTGTGTCTCTGACGTCTCTTGTACTGGCAGGAGGGTTCTTTACCACTAGCACCATACTATCTCCCGAAGTTTGCTCAGATTCATGTCCACTGAGTAGGTGATGCTATCTATCCATCTCATCCTCTGCCGTCCCCTTCTTCTTTTGCCTTCATTCAGTCCATGGGATTCTCCAGGCAAGAATACTGGAGTGGGTTGCCATTTTCTTCTTCAGTGGACCCCGTTTCATCAGAACCCTTCACTATGATCCGTCCGTCTTGGGTGGCCCTGCAGGGCATGGCTCATTGAGTTATGCAAGCCCCTTTGCCACAGCAAGGTTGTAATCCATGAAGGGGGAGTGACATTCTGGAAGAGACACAGAGACAGTAAAAGGATTGGTGGTTTCCAAGGGTTCCAGGTAGGGGAAGGACTGCATAGGTGGAGCGCAGGATTTTTTCTTTGCTGTTGCATGTGGCATGAGGGGGTCTTAGTTCCCTGACCAGGGGTCAAACTAGTGCCCCCTGCAGTGGAAGCTTGGAGCCTTAACCACTGGACTGCCAGGGAAGTCCTGATCACAGGATTTTTAAGGGACTGAAACTACTCTGTAAGATACTATGATGGTGGACACATGTCATTATATATTTATCCAAACCTGTAGAATGTACAATGCCAAGAGTGATCCCTAATGTGAACTGTGGACATTGGGTAATGATGTATCATCATTGTAACAACGTCCTACTCTGGGGCTGTATGTTGACAGGCAGGAAGCCTGGGGCCTGTATGCGGAAGAAGGTACATGGGAACTCTCTGTGCTTCCCACTCAATTTTCTCTGAATTTAAAACTGCTCTAAAAAATAAAATCTTCTAAAAAAATTTTTAACTACTGATACAGACAAAATGGACTATGCTAAAAGAAAAAAAAAAGCATGCTGATTGAAAAAATGCAGACACTACAGAAAGAATACTATGTGATTCCACTTAGAGGAAACCCTAAGATTACAATTTTAATCTATGGTGACAAAATATATATCCTCAGATGGCTGGAGTAGGGATTGATTGGGCAGAGGCATGAGGGAATTTTTGATGATGGATATGCTTTAGATCTTGGATGTGTTCGTGGGTATTCTGTATACATTTGTTAAAATTCAAAGATACATAAAATTATACAGATTTGTAAAAAATCACTATACTGTAAGATTAAAATAGGTTTATTGAGGTAAAATTTATCTCAATGAAATTAGAAAAAAGAAAAAAAAAAGCCCACTAGGGTTAATGATTTTGCTCTGCTCAGTGAGATCCTTTCTTACTTGCAAACAAGTGAGCCAACCAAAGTTTTACAGATGCTTACAGAAGACACAGGACTCCTGGGTCAGAGACAAGGGAGTTTATTTCTCACAGCACAGTGGGCAGCATGAGGTTCTTGTTTGTGTTGGGTCCTCTTACCACCCAAGTTCCATAAGACCAGTGCAGTAAGCCCAGATGGATGCTGTGGGTTTGTATCAGAGCTGAGACACACTGACTTTAGGCAAATCATTATCTTCTAAGAGGCTGCTAAAAACTCTAGCCAGCATTTGTTCTGGAGAATAACATCTCTATTATCCTGTTCAGGGAACAAATCTGTTCTCTGTTCCAGAAGAAGACACTATCTTAGTTCCCTCAGGCTATTGGCCATTTAAAAATTCTCAATTGGATGTGACTCTGTATAAAAGGTGTCACAGAGGGTATAAAAATGCCATGGAGAATTATCTCCTGACAGTCCTCAGGGACCCAGACTCCTATCTTGCTGCTCTGCAAGATATTCATGCTCATTCCCAGTATGCTTCATGGTTTTAACTGGCTGTTAAGATCAGTATTCCAGACAAGAAGAAGTAAAAGGGGAAGAAACGCAGTCTTTGAGGACAATCTAAGGATACTCTCTGGAAGCTGCACACACATTAGGCCTGACTTATTCAAACAGCTGCACCTGGCTAAGGAGAGACTGGCAAATGTAAGACGTATGCCTGGCTAAAAATCTATCACTAGAGAAAAAAGGAACAACAGATACTAGTGGCCATTAGCCATCTCTGCCCTCATCAGTTTAATCATGGTCTGTGAATTTACTGAAAACGCTGAGGATACAAGGATACATCAACCCACTTCCCAGGAGCCCTGGGAGTGTGGGAAGCCTCATCAGTACTTCCCACCTTCCCCAATCTTAAAGAGCGATGGCAGGTCCCAGAGTGAGGGCAGGCCTCACCCTTGTCTTGCTTGGTGCAGTGGAAAGACCCTGCTAAACTCAGGCCTTGGACCAGACACTGAATTCAGCCCAACTTGTGACTCTAAGCGAATCCTCTACTTTTTCAGGCCCCTCTACTTTTTACTACCCTTTGTGACATGGCAATAATCATAAACCCTGATGACGAGGCTAGATGGGAGCATTAAATAAATCATATATGGAAAGCAATAGTCATAGGAGATGCTCAATAAATGAGAGTTCCCTGATCTTTCTTCTCTGACCCTGAGCTGTCATGGCTATACTGGACACTAGCTCTGGCCAGAGATATCAGAGATAAAGTTGTCCCCAGGATGAGCAATGGCCTGAGTGGAACCCAGGTCTTGACTCTTCAAGGCTGCAGGGCCCTTCACACCAGAGAAGCAGCTCATAGTACAATAACTGGGGTTGAATGCTGTGTCCTGTCACATTCAAAGTCAATGTGAATGGGAACCCAAAGGGCTGACTCTGGGCCATGAGGGCAAGGGAGTCATAATCCTATTATCTCATCTTCATGAAATACTGTACTCTCCACAGTTTTTAGGTCCATAATGAGAAGAGCCTAACGAATTCAATGAGAATACGGAGAGGAAGCTGGGGCTGGGGTCCCAGCTAGAGACTTTCAGTCTTCCTTCCCTGAGGGCCATGCCCTTGGCCTCACTCAGGGCCCCGCAGTGCCCACAATTTGAGATGCCCACTGTGTGGGGCACAGGGCTCTGGTCCGTTTTGTGCAAGAACAGGACAGGTGCGGGGACTCTTGTGACAGCTCCTGGGAATTCACTTCTGGAACGAGCAGTTTCGGCCTGCGACAAGTCCTAGGTCCTTCTTCCTTCTATAAAATCTATTAAACAACAATAAATTGGCTTCAAACCACACCTTATACCCCTGAGGACAGGCATCCTTTCTGTGCCATGTCCCCAGACTTCTAGGGCTCGAGGGTCATCCCCTGCAGAAAGCCTTTTTTTCTTCTTCTGCCCTCCACCCTCTCCTCCCTGCACCTCCCCACCTTCTTGTCCTTTCCACACCTCACCACCAGCTCTCAGACCATTACACTAAAATCCTGGGTCAGCCCATCAGTCTCTGCCACTTGCTGGGAGAAGCCAAGGTCAGGGACCGTGTCCTCTGCATTCCTGTGCGTGGCACCAGCCAGAACTCTAGCCTTTATGCCTGGATTGTGGGCTAAGGCACCTGTCTCAACCAGGACCATCTGCCTTAGACTTTCCAGTGTCACCGCCATAAATACCAAACCCAAGTCTGAGTGGTACTGACATGCCCCACCTGCCACTGCATGGGACTCTTATCAGGCCGGCAATATCCTAGAGTGAGGTCCCTCAAGATCCCCCAACATGCCTTCATTTCCCCAACCACCGCTTTCCCCGATTATAAGCCCAGCCTCATGTTGGGACGGAGAAATGAGAAAGGCGCGATCCTGCCCTCCGTGAGATCTGGTGAGAGTCGGATGTCCTCTCCCCCGCCTCCCCTCCTCCCCTCCGCTCCCTGCCGGCCTCCCTGCCTTCGCTCCTTCCATATGCACTTATTGAGCAACAGACAGACAGCTGGACAGACGGAGGTGTGCCGGGAAGGTGCTGCTGAGAGCTCTGTGGGGGAGAACCCCCAATAGTCACTTGAGACCTTGACAAGGGACATTTCCAGAAGACTCAGTATGGAGATCTAATCCTCTTATTAGATGAGAAGCTGTGAGTCATAACCCCCAGGCCGTGCTACAGACTTCCCCATGAATCACCCACTGCCCCATCTCCGCATTAGAGGCACCCACCGTGGGGAATTCTCCTTTGGATGGGAGGGAGGAAATGTGGGGAAAGTGTGGGAGGCTGGGGCTCAGGATGGAATCCCTGAGCAGCTCTCCCCACTGCTGTCCTGCCAGAGTCTCAGCCCCGATCCTGAGAACGAAGCCCCGGGGTGAGCCAGGACCCTCATGTTATTTCCTGATTACCAAGTGCTTTTATAAGGCTTTTCAGTTGCACACCACTGTTGTGTTACTGGAAATTCTCCAAGGGAAATTGCCTCATGTGGAAGGGAAAGAAGTCGGTTGAGCAGAAAAGAACCACTTCCCCCTAGCTTGAGCCCAAGACCCACCCAGAAAGGAGAGGGGTTGTCTGGAGCCATCCAAGTTCTTTCATTTATTCATCACATGTATTGACTGAGTGCCCACTACATGCCAGGCTCTGTTGTAATGGCAGAAGACCCCACAGTGAACAAGACAGACAAGATCCTTGCCCTCGAGGCTTTCCATTCTAGCAGGGAGATAGAACATACACAAAGAAGTCAGTGTTAGGTGGTAATAAGTGCTGCATGGAGAAACAAAACAGAAAAAGGTACATGGGGTGGCCGTGGGGCAGGGTGGTTGCTAGTTTAAAAGGAGCAGAGGTCAGGAAATGGCCCATTAAAGAGGTGAGCTGAAGGAAAAGAGGGAGCCAGCCTTGCAGGGATCTCAAGGGAGGTCTGTTTGGTGGAAGGAAGAGAATGGGTCCCTGAAGCAAGAGTGAACTTCCTGTATGCGAGGAAGATCAATGAGGCCACCTTGTCTTGAAGAGATAATTGAAAGGGAAGAGGAGCAGAAGATGTGGTCAGAGATGTATCAGCCAGACAAGTCACGTCAAGTCTTGTAGCCTTTGTAAAGACTTGGCCTTTTATTATGAAGGAGATGGGTGCCATGGAAGGGTTTTAAAAGTCTAACTCCTTTCCAGTATGACAGACCACATCATTCAGAACCACTCTACTGCTGAGGACTAGGAAAGTTGGATAAAATATTTTTAAGTTTTTCAGATTGAAGACATTCAAGCACTAAAAGGGTAGTAAGGAATTGTGGGATCAACAGGCAAACCCTGAGGGATGAGAATACGGTTTGGGTGCCTCTTTTCCCCAAAGGGTTACCTGCCGATTCTGAAATGGAAGGCTGAAAGGCTAACAATGTGAGCAGAGATTTTAAAAGACTCATGGGTATAATGGGACAAATATTAAAGTTGAGGGCATACCAGGAAGGAATCTGGTATACTCCTAGGCTTTCTTGTATATTACCCCAAAAAGTAATATGGGCTCAGGGGGCTTGGAACTTCCCCAAACTTTTAGTTGAAACTACTAAGAAACTGTTAATCACTCAGTCATGTCTGACTCTTTTCAACCCCATGGTCTGTAGCCCACCAGGCTCCACGGTCCATGGAATTCTCCAGGCAAGAACATTGGAGTGGGTTGCCATGCCCTCCTCCAGGGGATCTTCCTGACCCAGGGATTGAACCTGGGTCTCCTGCATTGCAAGCCAATTCTTTACTGTTTGAGCCAGCAGGGAAGCCCTGAAACTACTAAAGAATACAGCTTTAGAAGAAGACTTCAGTCCTCACAGGGTCTAAAGCCCAGTTTCAGGTCCTCTCAAGCCATCTCTCTCTGGTTGGGTTAAGGTATTCTCAGATTCCTAGGCCTCCAAGCCACCTACAACAAAGTAAACACTCTTGAAAAGAAAGTAACACTGACTTAAATAATCTCTAAAATTTTTCATACACAGAGCCTGACAATCAAAAATAACCAGGCATATGCTGGAATAAAACACGATTTTACAAATACAAAAGAAACAATAGGCAACACAAGAGAATCCATATAGGTATTAGCCACAGATGTTAAAATAGCTATGTTTTGCATGTGAAAGTATCAAAGTGGAGGATAACACAACCATCCAAGGCTAATGAAAGACAACAAGCCACAGATTTGAAAAAAACTACAAATCATAAGCAAGGTAAATAGGAAGAAAACTACAGAGACATTGTAACAAAAACTGCTTGTAAACAGAGAGAGAGAGAGAGAGAGAGAGAGAAATCTGAAGCAACTAGAGAAAAAAAGACCAGTTACCCTCAGAGGGACAACACTAAGTTAATAAGCTGACTTCCCAAAAGACAACAAAATTCAAAAGATGGAATATGACTTCAAAATGGTTAAAGAAATAAGACTGAAATTAGAGTTCTTTGCCCCATGAAAACATTTTTCAATAACGAAAGTAAATTTTTTAAAATGTGTAGGGAAGCAAAAACTGAGTTTCTCATTGAAGACGTGTCCTGTGAACAGGCAACCCTAGGAGGATAGCTTCAGCCTCTGGTGGCAGACAGGAGCAGCGCAGAAATGGGGAGAACAGCCATGGGGCTGCCGTGGTAATGCAGGCAACTTCTGAGGGCACCTGGACCAGAGATCTGGTTTTGGAAGTGATGAGAAGTGGGTCTACTTTGAAAATTGTTTTGGCTTAAAAATGGACCTATTTCTTAATTTGCTGATGAATCAAACACATGCTATGAGAAAATGAGAGGAGTTAAGGCTGTCTCCAAAGTTTTTGACCTGAGCTCATGGAAGAATGAAGTTGCCAGTGACCAAGATGGGCAGAGCGTGGACGGCGCTGGTTTGGGGTAAATCAAAGGTTTGTTTTTGGAACTGCCAAATTTGGAAGTCTCCTTGACAAGGAAATGGATATGTCAAGGAGGTTGTTGGAGTCTGCAGTTAGGAGAGAGGTCCGGGCTAAAGATTAAAATTTGTTTCCTTTTTAAAATTTTTCATGTTTGATGATGGAGGTGGGGGTGGTAGTGTTGATAATAGTTATGGTTAAAATGGTTAGCACTTATTGTTTATTGTGTGTTGAGTACTGTGTACTGTGCAAAATGTTTTATATACATTATTTCATTTAATATTAACAACTACCACGTAAAGCAAATACTTTCATGACTCCCTTTTTAAAGATATGAAAACTCAGACTTTGAGTGGAGAAGTAATCCAGGGTCATACAGCTATTAGTTGTTCTGGCATATGAAACAAAGTCTCAGACTTGGGGGATATTATCAAACATCTACTGAGCACTTTCTAGGGGATGGTCTCTCACTCCATTATTCAAAAGACATGTATAAGTACCTGCTGCTCCCTAACCCTTAGAATAAGTCCTGGGGCCCAGACATGGGGCAAGACAACTCACTTCTCCCTATTTTCCTGCACCAGGACACTCTAGGGAAGGGTTGTTGTTGTTTAGTCGCTAAGTCATGTCCGATTCTTTACAACCCTATAGACTGTAGCTCTCCAGCCTCCTCTGTCCATGGGATTCTCCAGGCACGAATACTGCAGTGGGCTGCCATTTCCTTGGGGAAGGCTGCTGCTGGGCAAGTGACAGAATGGGGCCAGAACGGGAACCAGTTGTCACCAGAGCCCAGTGAGCCTTTCCTAAGCCTCTCCGATGAGCCCAGATGTGATGTGACCACCTTTCATTTAAACTTTAAAAAGCCTTTGAAGGTCAGAGATTATTGGCCATATTACAGATGGGGAAACTGAGGCTTAAAGAGTTTGGTAACTTACCCACAGTAAGTACGTCACAAAACTAACAAGTGGCAGAAGCAGGTCTTGAACTTAGGTCTAGCTGACTCCAAGTCAAGTGCTTTATCTACTGTCCACAAAAATCCGTCTCAAACCTCAGGTCTTTACTGCCCTCCTGGCTTGGAATCCGCTTCCCAGCTTACCTCTCAAATAGGTTGTATCACTCAGGTCTTAGGTTCACCAGTCACCCCATCAGAGAGGCCTCCCTGATCAGCAAAATCTAAAGGATCCCCTCTTAATATCTGACCTTCAGAGCCTTCATCCTATGTCTTATTTATTTATATACCCCAACACCACCATTGTTAGCTACCTGAGAGCAGGAACTTTAGCACCAAAGCATCCCTGGGCCCGTAGAGAGTCAATAAATATTTGTTGAATGAATGAATAAAAAAATGAATGAACGAACAAAGGAACGAATGGACTACTGCTTAACCTAAAAAGCCACAGTCAAAAAGAAGGTGATTCTACGTATTTCCCCTGACGGGCACGGCTGTGTCCGCTGTGGTGCTACCCACCCTTTGTTGGGAAGATGAAGACACCTCCTGAGCCCAGAAAGGGGAGCAGAGGCTCGGCTGGACCCCGAGGCTCTTCTCCAACTAGTTCGCCCTGCACAGCCCCAGGAAAGTCCCCAGAAGTGGGCAGCCCTCCCACCTGCTCCTCAGAATGCAACCTGCGGAGAAAAACAGCCCCGGGTGACCTGGATCCACCCGGCGAGGTGTGGGAAACCTGAGCGGGGCTGGCGCTGGGCGGGGCCACCCCACACGGCCTCGGCTTTGTTTGCCTCTGTGTATGGCAACCAGAAACCACCGAGCCAGCAGTTCTCAAAGGCCACCTCCCGCCACCCCATCCCCCACCCCTTTATTTTAATCTCCTAAACTGATTTGTCAGCAGCAGGAAGTGACATGACAGCTTTCCTCACAAAAGGGAAACTCCTCCGCGTTTCCATGGGGATGGAGGCTACTGAGTGATCACAGATTTATATAATCTTAAAGGTATACACACCATGATGTCATCTGCCAGGAGCCAGGGGAGGGAGGGAGGGAAATGGAGGCCGGAGGCTGCAAGTCTAAAAGCAAATTAGCTGCGATTTGCAAAATTCCAAAGAAAGGAGAGGATGCGGTGGAAGCATCTGGGGTTGGTAGTCTCCTAATGAAATAATGGATGCCTGGAAACCACAGGAAAGCATAAAGTATGCACTGATGCATATTCTACGTCCTAGAATTAGAGGGCTGGGAGGAAGCTTACCCATTAGATCCAGTGCAAACTGGTCATTTTCTGGGTGGGAAAACTGGGCCCCAAGAACCGCTAGTGGTCATCAGGAGAGGGGAAAGGAATCTGACGTTTTTTCCAGGGCCCACAACCTGCCAGGCACTTCTACATTCAAGAGCCTATCTCTCCCTCCCAGGTGAAGTCCAATAGGTTTTATTATCTTCATTTTACAGATGAGGAAAGTGAGGCCCAAAGGGATAAATGGTTTTTCCACCTCAGTATCATGGGGTAAAACCATGGTGACGCCTGGTTGGCTATAAAGCTCATCTTTCCCTCACTCCCATGAGCTGTGTTTTGGACTGAACTGGAGCTTCCTTCCCTAGTCTTTTTACACACCCACGTTCCCATTTCTGCAAGGCTGTTTACTTGCTCTATGACCTTGAGCTACCATCAGAGGGCTGTCACTCCACCTCTCTGAGCCTCTGTTTCCGCCTCTGTAAAGTGGATTTTGCTTTAAAGGTTAAATTCAATCCTATGGAAAGCAGTTAGTACAGTGGCTGGCACAGGGCACCAGTTCTAAATCAGACAGCTGTTATTACATTATCAGTATTAAATGATTGAGTTGTCCCCATGTCAGTCTCCCAGCTGAGAAACATTTTAATAGCTTAAGCATCTTTCTTCTCATCTTAGGTAATTTTTATCTTGACTTCCCTGGTGGCTCAGACCGTAAAGCATCTGCCTACAATGCAGGAGACCCGGATTCAATCCCTGGGTTGGGAAGACCTCCTGGAGAAGGAAATGGCAACACAATCCAGTATTCTTGCCTGGAAAATCCCATGGACAGAGGAGCCTGGTGGGCTACAGTCCTTGGGGTCGCAGAGTCTGACATGAACTGAGCGACTTCACTTCACGTCACTTCATCCTTCCTAATAAAAGCAGTCTCAGGCCCAAAGTGACATTTTCTGGAGGGCCTGAAGACCAGGGACTGAACACACAGGGAGGCGGGCTTATTACAATGCTGGCTGTCCTGGCTGGAGGGAGGTTAAGTAGCTTGCACTGGGATAAGTGAGTGAATTGTTTTCACTGACGGCTCCCTTAGGCAGCCACTGTATTTTTCCACTGTGTGGAGCATACTGGAGATTGATTCTGGTTCAGCCGGTGCCTGCCAAGCAGAAAGTGATGGCTCAAGCCCACAGCGATGCCAGCCGTGGCATCTGCCATGGACTTGAAGTCGCTGGTATGTTTCCATGAAGGGAGATATTTGCAACAGTAAATTTCTAGGGTTTGATAAAAAAACAAAACAAAACTGGATATGGTTTGTTTTGAAAGGCGTGAACACACTTGTAATCGGAAGCCCAGCCGAGGAAATGAACTTGCCGGCCCAGGGTAAGTTCTCAGAACAGGGAACACAGGAATCTTTCAGGCCCTGGGAGTCAAGTGGTACATGGTGAACCAGTGGAGAAAGGTCAAGGACACTGATTCTGCGTCAAGGCCTTGAACAATGGGGCTGGACCAAGACCACTATTCTGGGCACCCCTGGAAAACTAAAGTAAGCTGTTTGCTTTCTGGCTTCCTACAGTACTTTATCCAGAAACAAAGGAATGCAGACGCTAAGGGGCCAGCAATCCAGAAGCTTACCTGTTGTTTAATTCAACATTAAAGACTGGGCTATGGGTTGGTAGTCAATTACACCTTCTCTGTTTTAGGCTGTTTGGCAAGATAGTGAAAATCCAGAATATTGCCCTAGAGCAAGCCAGATTTAATTGTCTATCTTCTTCAACAAAATTATGAAATCAGGGCAGCAAGTGACCTGAAGGAGGCAGCCACCAGAAATGCTGGGTACAGGTGCGGAGATGCCCAGGAACGGGTCAGGCTGGGGTGGGGCTTCAGGTGACTTGTCTGCATTGTATTGGCTTATTGTGCTTGGTATTCCTTTCACAATTAATCAAGGTCTTTTCAAAAGAAAAAGAGCGTGTGAGAGGCAAGTGATAAAATAAAAGGGCCATAAAATTAGGAAACAAAACAGAAATGGGGCCCAATTCCCCCACTCGTGTTACTTAGCTATGCTGGGTCTCTATCATTTGCTGAGTTGTTTGGGGTAAGCACAGCCCACCCTGCACATAGTAGAAACACACTTGTGGCAAATGTACTGGGAAACTCTTTACCTCTTTAGTAGAGATCAGAGGAGGGAGGGAGGCTTTTTAAGATTATCCTGGAGGAAGGTATTAAATGAAAAAAGCAACCAAGCAAATGGCCACTTATTCCTAGCTTTGGCTCTGGGTACACTTGGGTTCCCTGTGTGACATGTTGGGAAAAACATAGGCAGACACTTGAATTCAATACCAAGAGCTTAGTTCTAGTACTTTTTTAAAATAATTGATCACATTTCTCTACCACCCTGGCAACCCAGGCATCTTGTGGGACTGAGGGCCACCAAGGAGTATGGGATCAGATGCCAAAACACATTCTGAAGGACCTTGTTTTTCCCTATTTCAGTGATGGGAAAGGAATCAGAGGGACTGACCAAGAAATAAAGCATCGAGATTTCAATAGAAATGCCATAATTTATTCTGTTGTATAAAAAAGTCATCCTTATGTAACAAAATGTCTTCTTAGAAGAAGATATATATTATTTCAGGTCATAAATAATCAGCAAACATACAACTGTTGGCAACTTAAAAAACAAAACAAAACCAACACTGGTGCTTTCCATCAGTGCTGAAAACAAACCTGCTTAGGATATATTTACAGGATATTACAGTACTCAAACACAAAAATTGAGGTATTTGGTTTTTCTAGGAGTAGACACTGACATTTGTGAAGGTGGACCGCCTACACAAAAATAAATAAAACAAGGTATATTCTCATATGTATATGTGTTGTCGGGAATGATAATACTGGTAGGTATGTCAAGCATGAAAAGTGTCTTCAGAAAACAGGGACAAGCAAAAAGAAATTGGCTCTCACACTTGAGTCCTCTCTCTTCTGCCCCTTTCTGTCCGAGGGACTTGATGTACCCACTGTATGTTGGTCCCGAAATGAGCTGAGTTCAGCAAACATCTTGGCGCGAAGTCATCATTACAACTGCTCAGGAACCCAGTGGAACTTGGGTGAAATTAAATAAATAAGGACCAGCCCTCACGAGCCTCCTTCCCTGGAATTATTGCATTTCCACTTTCCAGAAGGAGCCTGGAATCCCGGTGGGTTGTGAAGATCACCTCCCGTGGCTTTTCAGCAGCTGGGAGAGGTCGTGATGGGGCTCTGAAGGTAGTTCAATGCACTGTTCGTGGGGTGGACCGGAATGGAGACCGGGAAGTTGAAGACGGTGGTGGTGGAGGCGCTGCAGTCAAGCACAGCCATGGCGGGGCTCCCCGCCTCTGCCGAGCAGTGGGGGGCCAGGACCTGGGACTCAAACTGCAGCAGCTGGCCCATGAAGCTGAAGTTGGGGGAGATGATGCTTCTCCTCTGCTTCACAAACTCAAAGGCCTCATCTAGCTTGACTCGATTAGTCCTCATGAGGTAAGCGAGGCAGATGGTGGCCGATCGGGAAATGCCCGCCTGGCAGTGCACAAACACCCTTCCACCAGCATTCTTGATGGAGTCTGGAAAACAAAGGGCAGCTGGTTATTTGAGAGCCCAGGAGAATGACCCCAACCAACCCCAGGTGTCTAAGAAATGTCACATGTGTCCTGTCCAGGACGGTCAATATCACCTCATGTCATCACAGACATACTGTTCGTGAAGGCAATGTGGGCACAGTGGATTTAAACAGCCAGGGATTTAAACCCAAGCAAGGCATCGCCACTAAGCAGATTGATATTGGACAGGTCAATTCAACCTTCTGAGATTCAGTTTGCTAATTTATAAAGTGGGACATCGAACCTGTACTTTGCTGGGACGCTGCCCATGCCAGACTGATTTTCATGTCTAGAGGAAAGCTTAAAACTATGTCGCTCAAGTTCTTGCCATAGAGTTGTCTCAGTCGCTAAAACAGAAGGAGTGTGGCAAAGACCCAGGCATCTGTTCCATTTACCTATGAAGTCAATTGCCTCATTGAACCAGGAGCTGATGTCCGCCTTGTGGTTGTCCTCCACGGGGATGCTCTTGTACTGGTAGTGACCCTCGAAATGGTTGGGACAGTTCGCAGAGACGTTGATCAAGGCAGTGATGCCCAAGGCATCCAGCATGTCCTTGCGGGAAGCATGATAGGCGCTGCCCAGGTACAGAAAAGGCAGGATCTCCACTGGGCCACCCTGAAATCCAGAAACATCCAACGCTGGTCAAGCTTTGTTCAACGTCAATGGTGGTGCCCACATCCACAAAACCTCCCTGCTGGACAAGCTAGTTTCAATACTGGGTGACCCTCACAGCAGTGTTAACAGTGTAAATAAATAGGGGACGAAACCCATTTGCCTAGGCAGGGCCAACAAGCTAATTTCTGTAGTGCCAACAATTAGAGGCTCGGCTCCAATCATACCATTTAACTATGGGATAAATAAAATCCCCGTGTCCCCTGTTATAAATAGAGCTGCATGTCACTTTATATATTTTCACTAGCGCAGCTCTGCCACCTTTGCCAGCTGTTCCTTCTCCCCTCCGGCACAGCCCCCTACTAACCTGATCGTAGAGTGGGGTGCTGCAAGAACTGCACCCGGATTCGGCGCTGTCAGGGACACTAGTACTCAGGGGAAGGCTGAGCCCCATGGCGGTCGACTGTTTGCTGCACAGCTCCGGGTAGGAAGCGGAGAAAGCTTCATATCCTCCTGGGAACACAAAGAAACACATTTTTTTTCCATTAGTACCGCCGAGACAGGGTACCTTCATACAACTTCCCCATCCACCAGGGCTGGAACTTTAGCCCGGAGAGGCCCAGGCGAGTCTTTGTTCCTAGAGCCAAACAAAGCCAACAAGTTCCCACAATACGACTCAGGCGTCCAAGCGCTCCAGGTGGAGCAGCCGCCCCCCCCGGAGCTGAGAACCAGAGGTCCCCAAACTAGGCGGCGGAGGGCGTGCGGCCCGCCCCCGAGCGTCCCCGAAGGCGTACCTTTGAGCAAAAAGATTTGCGCGCCGCGCGCCTCGCGGCAGAGCGCTCCGGCGGCCAGGGCCAGGGTGCCGTCGCGCTTGGCGCAGTCCAGCGCGGCGCTGCGCTCGTCCAGCAGCACCACGGCGTGGTAGGCGCCGGCCAGCAGGCGGCCGCGCAGCTCGGCGTTGGGCACGATGTGCTCCAGACCCATGGCACCCTTGGCCCGCCGACGCACGATGGTGCTGAAGCGCACGTTGACCGAGCCGGCGATGTGGCCGGCGTTGAAAGCGAAGAAGGAGCGACAGTCCAACAGCAGGCACTGCGCCGCGCGCTCCCTCAGCAGCGTCCGGAGGCCTCCGGCGTCCAGGGAGACCACTTCCATGACCATGGCCGGCCCCAGCGCCCCCAGCGTGCAAGTCGTCCTGTGTTCTTTGTCCCGGGAAGCGAACAGCAGGGCGACGGCTTTCGAGGAAAAGCCCGACCCCGGTTTTCTTTGCGCCAAACCCAAACTGCCTTTGGACCGAGCGAGGGGTCGTTGGGTGGGACTCTCGACCGCCTCGGCTTCCTTGTTGCTCTCCCGACGGCCCTAACACTCGCGCTTCGCCCAGAGCCCCGAAGTCTTTCGCAGCGAGTCAGACCCGGTGGGGAGCGTTTATATTGTGGCTCTGCGCAAGCAGGCGGGGCGGGGCGGGGCGGGGCGGGGCGGGGCGGGGCGCGCGCGCGCGGGCGCGCGCTGTGGGGGAGGGGATTGTTTGTTTGAATGACGCTCACGTGACTGGTATGGTGACGTCACCGCCCTGCCCGGTTTGGCGCCGGACTAGCCAAAGGCGAAGACGTCAGCGGCCTCCGAGTGGGGTCCGCTGGCTAAGCTCGGGCTCGGGCTCTGGCCCCCGCCCGGCCGTCCGGCCTGCGCCTGGCGCGTCCCTGGGGATCTGGTCCGCGCCGCTCTCCGGGCCCAGCGGGGAAGGGAGAGGGTGGACGCTCTGCCAGCCGAGGGCTGACTCCCGTGTGCGAGTGCCTGGGAGACCAGGCTGCGTGCCACCAGCCCCCGCCTCCCCTCCTCCCCCTCCACCGCGCTGCTTCCCGGCGTCCGCTCCTCCGCCGACCCGAGTCGAAAGGGGTTTCCTTTGTTACTGCATACACATGCGCCCCTTTTTCTCATTTCCTCGTACCCAGCAGGCGAGGAAACACGGGTTCCCGAGGAGAAGCCATTTATTATACTTGCCCAGTATCGCACTGCCGGGGGTGAGGGGACCGAGAGAAGACTGAAATGAGGGTCGGAGAAGAACTGAGTTTGTCCAGCCGAGAACAACCGGGGTAGGTTAGGGTGGAGGTGTTCCGGGAAACACATTCCTGTTCCCCAGGCTTTCCTGCTACTTTAAAATGTACATTTAACAAGTAAAATGCCGTCCAACCAAACGCCAAGCAGAAAAATGTCAATCCTAGTCCTGTGATCCTTACGTGGTTGCGAGCCTAGGAAGGCGGGTCAGGGATCTGAATTGAGGGTGGGGGTCGCAAGGTGCGGTTGTGGATTGCAGGCGTTCGGCGTTTAGTGAGGCGACCCCCCCAGTGCGGATCGACAGCGCCCCCCAGGGGCCGCCAGACACGTTTCTGGTCACGTTTACTTAAGACTGAGCGGCTTCATCTCTTTGTGGTGGTTTTTTCAGACTCTGTGCGACCTCATGGACTGTAGCGCACCAGGCTCCTCTGTCCACGGGATTTCCCAGGCGAGAATACTGGAGTGGGTTGCCAGGCCCTTCTCCTGGGGATTTTCCTTTAGTCCCTAAATATGTACTGATTGAGCGCCTACTAAGCGCTTGGCTGGGGCCTGCAACTGGGAACAGGAGCCCGGTCCAGCTCTGGGGCCCTGGTTCTTGCCATTAACGTGAGCTGGTCTCGAAATACAATCCTACAGCGCTTTAAGAGGACTTACAGGACCTGGACAAATGTTTGGGGAGACCCCATGCGGTCACCCTCGTCGTGGGCTCTAGTGAAGCCCTCCGACCTCCCCACCCCCGGTGGCACCGAAGCGCTAGGTACACAAACATAAACATTGCGCCATCAGGCTGGGGTGCTGACTCAGGAACATTCTGTGGTTTCTTCCCCTCTCTAGGAGAGCGGGGGATTTCACTGCAACCCTGTGTCGCTGATCTGCTGATTGTATCAGCAGAGGCAACTTCTGCATTCGCCTCGCTTAGTTTCTGTGTCCTCACATGCTCAGGCTTTCTGCCTAATTCTAAAAAACTAAAAGGCTAAGTGCTTTTTTAAAAAGAGCATTTTCAGCCTTCAGGTGAACACTGGCCGAGTACAGCAAAGAGGTCCTTAGGTAATGGCAACACCCGCCCTGTATCTTTAAAAAAAAAAAAAAAGAAAGTATTTATTTATACTACTTATTCAGCTGAGGAACTCAACATATTTTATGCATTGAATCATGAAATGTTACAGCTGCTGACTTTTCACAGCATACCAACTTGATCTGTCCCAAGTTTTGTGTGTGTGTGTGTGTTTACCAAGAGCAGTTTTTAATACCTACACATTTTCTAAAAAGCAAACTTTTTTTGTACAAATATTAGAGCGGTAAGTGGCAGTGTGGCCCTACAGTCAGGTGTCAGCTGAGCTCTGCGAGGTTTTTCTCTCTAACCTGTCTAGAAAGAGCAGAGCTTGAACCCCATGCTGTCATTTTGCTTCTGGGTGATCCTAGCTGAATCTCTTCCCCTAATGAGCCTCTAAACTAACGTCTGAACAATTGTCTTACAACTGCCTTCTTTGTGAATGATTTGAGGCCCAAGTTAGAGATGATAGGTATAAGGAACACAGGCCCTACCCATCCCTTCTTGTTATGATTCACTACATCTTTTGGTTTTCCCCTCCCCAGAAGAGCACTTCTTATATAATCATGGCATTTTTGTGTTTCAGCATTTGGCACGAGAGCCTGGGGAGGTCACCACAGGATGCTGGTAGGTGTGATTGGTACAGAGGTCCCTCCTTGCGACCAATCAACACACAATGGCTCAGGTTAGGGAGTCTGGTGGTAAAGATGTAGCCACCTAGGCCCTCAGTTCAGGACATAGAGGTGCTACTTCTGGTTGGAGATGGAGCCAAAGAGAGGCCCAACATAATCTGGTCTGTGGTGACTGCAGAGGCAGAAGGGACTGGAATTGTGGTCTTGGTAGGCAGAGGAGGGTGAACGAGCAGCAAGGGACTTTGACTCAGGGGAGAGAACCTGATCTTTCCCACCTGGGCTCTTCCTGATTCTAGATGTGCCCAGGATAAACCTGGAGGCACCGTTAATGTGCAGCTGAACAGTGAAAAGTGACTTTTCCTCTTGTGTCCTGACTCCCTCCTACCTGTGATGGAGGTAAGGACATAGGGGCTGTGGGGAGACTGTGTAGCCAGAATTGATGTTACACTATAATCCCTGTCCAAATCCTGCCCTCAGAGTTGACTCTGGACCTGTTCTGAGGTCACTGGAGGAGAAAAAGTGGTGTTCCCACAGATGCTAGTCAGAAAGTAGCCTCAGCTCACTGTCTGCTCTGTGACATTGGCAGGCAGGTGGCTTAACGTTTCTGAGCCTCCGTTTCCCCATTTGTAAACTGGGAGCACTACCCAGTCCAAGATGGCAGACTAACGTCTCAGAATAACTGTCTTCTAGCTCAGCTGGTTAAGAATCCGCTTGCAATGCAGGAGACGCTGGGTTGATTCCTGGGTCAGGAAGATCTCCTGGAGAAGGGATAGGCTACGCACTCCAGTACTTCTTGGGCTTCCCTAGTGGCTCAGACAGTAGAGAATTCACTTGCAATGCAGAAGACATGGGTTCAATCCCTGGGTTGGGAAGATCCCCTGGAGGAGGGGATGGCAACCCACTTCAGTATTTTTGCCTGGAGAATCCCCATGGAGAGAGGGGCCTGGTGGGCTACAGTCCATGGGGTCACAGAGAGTCAGCTGAGCAACTAAGTGCAGCAGGACCCAACACGGGGTCAGGAGGCCCCTTATTTTATAGGACAGAGAGGGGGAGGAGCTGAGGAAGTCAAGACATCATCCTGCAAACATCTGGAATGGCCAACCTCAGGGAGGGAATGTGTTAATCTCTTCAAGCAGAGGGGCAGTGTTCCCTGAGGCAGGTCTTTATATATGATTATAATAACAAAAGAAATGAAAAACAAAGGTTAAAGTCAAAGAAACAGATCCATCGTGGAGTCAGAATTGGCTCTTAGGAGTACTATCCATCTAGGGCCTGCTGTGGATCCCATCTGGAGGGGGTGCTCTCAAGAGAGGGTGCTGGCTCCCACCGTTCGTGTTCTCTTCTGGGATCCATAGCCCTTGAACGTCTCCCTTGTGCTGTGTGGCAGGCAGCTCTTGCCTTTGCTTAGTCCCCTTCATAACTCCCTCTATCCCGGGAAATCCCACCACTGGGCCCCACCCCTTCATCTGGCCCTGCCCTCACTGCTGTCGCCGATTCTCTCACTGCTTTCTAGGCAGACCCCTGGATGCGTTTCTCATCCTTTCCCACCCCCACACCTTTGCTCACACTGCCCCCCTTCCCACGCCACGATGCTGCCCTTACGGCTCCAAATCCCGGAGAGCCATCCCCGGGAAGCCTTCTTTGGTTTCTCCGACTTCTGCCCTAGGGCTTCCTTCGTAGCTCAGTTGGTAAAGAATCTGCCTGCAGTGCAGGAGACACGAGTTTGTTTCCTGGGCCCTGAGTCTGGAAGATTCCCTGGAGATGGAAATGGCAGCCCACTCCAGTTTTCTTGCCTGAAGAATCCCATGAACAGAGAAGCCTGGCAGGCTGCATACATAGTCCATGGGGTCGCAAGACTAAGCGACTAAACCATTACCACCATCACTTCTGCCCTAGGTCCTGGAAGACTTAGTCCAGAACTTTCTAATTATGTAAACATCTCTTAAATCCTTATCTTACTCTGAGTTGCTTAAGGGCGGGAAGGGTGTTTTTCTGATCTTTGATCTCCCCACCCTACTATCATAGTTACAGTGCCTGGCACATAGTAGGTCCACAATTTGTAGCATGGTGGAAGAATTTCCTATGAGGTGCTGTTGAAAAGTGTAAGAGAGAAAGGGACAGGAATGGCCATTCATGAAGCCTCACCCGGTACCAGCTGCATTGCAGAAATCATCATCTCATGAAGCAGTCAGTGATCCCATGAGGTGATTATTATCCTCATCTTACAGGCAAAGAAACAGCTCAGAGAGGAGAATGTGCCCAAGATGACACAGCTGGTAATCATCAGATGCACATCTAAACCCTGGTTCTGTCTGATGGCAATATGGAGGGGGACTTGGGCATCTTGTCGGAGAAGGCAATGGCAACCCACTCCAGTACTCTTGCCTGGAAAATCCCATGGATGGAGGAGCCTGGTAGGCTGCAGTCCACGGGGTCTCAAAGAGTCGGGCACGACTGAAGTGACTTAGCAGCAGCAGCTGCAGGCATCTTGTGGTAGGAAACCCAGTCTGTGAGGCCTCCCGGCCTGTTGCAAGTGCATCCCCACAGCTCTGGCTGAAGCCTCTGACTCTCAGTTTGCCTGAAGATCTGCTCACTGGGCAGAGTGGCCTCTGGCACCAGCCCTGGAGGGAGCCTAAGCCTCTTAGCACCCTGGACTCCAGCCCTGGTGTCCCTGTTGCCTCTCTGAAGTCACTCAGTGCTTGGGATTTGGGGCAGCCACAGGCACAGCTGGTGGCTCAGATGGTAAAGAATCTGCCTGCAATGCAGGAGACTGGAGTTCGATCCCTGGGCCGGGAAGATCCCCTGGAGAAGGGAATGCCCATTGCAGTATTGTTGACTGGAGAATCCCCTGGATAGAGGAGCCTAGTGGGCTACAATCCACGGGGTCGCTAAGAGTCGGACACGACTGAACTACTGAGCGCACACGTAGGCACAGACACTCAGCAGCCGGGCTGGCAGGGGCGACGTCACCCTCCACACCCAGGCAGTTAGGACAGAACCGGCTTCTGTTGCACAATGCTTAAAAACAGATCGCCACGGTCAGGACCGGGAAGGCCCACGGGAGTGCATCACCTCAGTCAGCCCCCTCATTTGGGAGACAAGGACCCAGAGACATTAGGCAACCTATCCAGAGTCACACAGTGTCCAGAACATTCCACATCTAGGCAGCACTGTGTGAACTCTGTGTACAAAACCTTAAGTATTTGTCTCTGGAGGGTGGGGTTACTTTCATTTTCTTCCTTAAAGCTCTGTATGATTTGAATTTTCTAACACAAATGTGGAACTTTTATAATTGGGGGGAAAGCTAAAAGTATTAAAAGGCAACCATATCTAGGATAAGCCTATTTACCATATTTCAGGTAACTTGTTAGAAGCAAGGTACAGAGTTCAATTGCTGGGGTTAGAATCCTAGCTTGACCACTCACCAACTTGTACTCAGATAAGTTACTTTACCTCTCTGAGACTCAGTTGCCTGATGTATAAAATGAAGACAATAACAGCATCTATCTTGTAGGGCTGATGCAAAGATCATATGAAACATGTCAGCAAACTGCAGCCCGTGAGCCAAATCTAGCCCGCTCCCTTTTTGTACACTTCACAAGCTAAGAATGGTTTTTATACTTTAAATGGTTGGGAGGAAAATCAAAAGAAGAGGAATATTTTTGTGACACATGAAAGTTGTATGAAATTCATATTTCGTTGTCCACAAGTAACGTTTTATTAAAAGTCAGCTATACACATTGGTACTGTCCTCTGTGGCTGCTTTCACATTACAGTGGGGGGTGAGTAACTGTGACACTGTCTGGCTCACAAAGCCTAAAATATTTACTTCTGGCCCTTTACAGGAAAAGTGTGCCAACTCCCGATATGAGATCATGGATGAAAAGCACTTTAGAGCAATGCCTGGCACAGGATATTTAGTGAATTTTGTTACTATTAATATCTACAAAATCTTCTTTCCATAGGATGTGTTCAAAAGCAACAATTGCTTTTATATTTCATTGAGCCTAAAACACACTTTTCATATTTTAATGTTTAAACACACTTTTCCTATTTTAATATTCCTCAAAGTGGAATATAGACTTGCCTTGTCAGAGGCAAAGCATAGTTGATTGACGTAGTTAATAGCCAGCATTTCCCTCTCTTTAATTTTTCCATATTTATCTATTTGGCTGCGCCTGGCCTTCGTTGTGGCTTTGAGATCTCACCCTAGAGAGTGGGCTTCTCTGGTTGCAGCACGCGGGCTTCTCTTTGGTCGTGGCATGTGGAGTCAGTAGTTGCAGTATGTGGGCTTAGTTGCCCCTCAGCATATGGGATCTTAGTCCCGCCGCCCCTCCCCCCCCCACCCCCAGGGATTGAACTCCTGCATTGGAAGGCGAATTCTTGACCACTGGAGCATCAGGGAAATCCCCAGCATTTCTCTTTCTTAATTGTGTATACATTAAAGAGGGGAGGGGTCTCAGAATTGCTGACCTTTTAGTTCAGTAGAACACAGTGAAGCTAAAAGGTTTCAGATGGACAGGAATTAAAGCACTACAGTCATTTCATCAATAAACATTCTGTCAGGGGGACAGACTTGTCAGTTAGATAAGTGCAGCTCAGGTGCTAAGAGTCAGGATAGAAATCAGAAAGACCAGAAAAGGGGCCCTCCGCCAGCTAGGAGAGGAATGTGAGGGAAAGATGCACAGGGGAGGGGCTGTCTCCCTTTAAACAAAGACTGTTGCAGAATAGAAATGTCTGGATGAAATACTTCTGCGAGATGGGTCTCCGTGATCTACTGCTCAGACCCTGAGAGCCGAGTCTCAGTTTTCTGCCGTATAAAATGGGGGCAGTAAGAGTCCCAAGAGGCCAACTCTCGGTTTTGACCTGGGACCAGATGAAGGCCCGCAGCCTGTGTGAACAGGCCCCGTGGCCAGCCATCTCTGTGTCTACCGATAGTTTGGGAGCAGGGACAAGACTTCTTGTCTTTCTTGGTCCCCAGCACAAAGCCCAAAGCAGGTTTGTTGGATAAACATATGCAGATGATCCCAGGGGCCCAGGAGAGGGCCCAGGAAGTGGCAGGGCTCCGTGACTCAGACAGGCCCAGCCCTGACCCAAGGGCACCGCTTGCCAGCACGGCCCCAAGCCCCGCCCCAGCCACCAGGGGAACTGACGCCACAGTGAGAAGTGACAGATCTCTGTTGTTCATTTTTTTTAGACAGAGTGTGAACTGAGACATAATTTCCTTTTTATGATTAGAAAACATTAATTAGTGTTGAAGGGAGCAAATGAGGTCATAGTTTGTCTCTTCCAAACTCTCCCCTGAAAGAAGGAGAAGTTACCAGTGGTGTGTTCAGAATCCTAGTTGAAGACTCAGAAATTGTGCCTACCAATTTTGCCTTCATGGCTAAGTTATTTGGAGGCAGTTTTTACTAATAATTGGTAATCTCTACTGAGCACTTGGGCTTCCGTGGTGGCTCAGACGGTAAAGAATCCACCTACAACGTGAGAGTCCTGGGTTTGATCCCTGGCTCAGGAAGGTCCCCTGAAGAAGGGCATGGCAACCCATTCCAGTATTCTTGCCTGGAGAATTCCATGGACAGAAGAATCTGGAGGGCTACCGTCCATGGAGTCACAAAGAGTGGGACACAACTGAGCAACTAAGCCCTGAGCGCTTGCTATGAGCCTAGCCTTTTGCCAAGTGGTTTATATACATTTCCTCTTAGATCATGACACTAGCCCTGTGAGGCAGGTACCATTGACCACCCCCACAAGAAGAGAGGAGGGTACTGAGGCTCAGAGACGTTAACTAACTTGTTCAAAGGCACACAGCAAGCAAGAAGCGCTGCCTGGGGCCTGTCACTCCCTCTCTCTAAGTCCTTTGTCCTTATCTCTCCACAGCACATGGTGGGTGTATCATGAGGGTAGAGTGTTGCATCATTTCGCGGTCATTTCGTGGGATAATGACTTTTAGGGGGCTGCTTCTAGATTCCTAAGGAAGGGGGAAAGGAAATAGACCTCAAACTGGGGCTTTCTGCCTGGCCCTCCCTGACTCACTGAGCCACATTGCACAAATGATTCATTCACTGGCCTGGACCTCAGTGGGTTTGGCCACCCATTGAGAGTGAAGTCACACCTCCAGCTTTCCAACGCTTTCATTGGTTCACTCACCCAACTTCGGGCAGGCAAGAAACAGGCCTGGCTGGCCTCACTTGGGGTCAGGAAAGCACACAAATGCTTCTCAATGTCTTGAAATCATGGCTGGGCAACTCACTTCTAGCCTAAGAGATCCTCTGGGGGGCCTAAAGTCAATTACTAGGGGTGTTGAAACAAAGTACCACAAGCTGAGTGGCTTAAAACAACAGAAACTGGTTGTCTAACAGTTCTGGAAGCCAGAAGTCCAAGACCAAGGTGTTGGTGAGGTTGGTTCCCTCTGAGAGCTGTGAGGGCACCAGGCCTCTCTCTTGGCTTCTGGTGCCTGGCGGGCAGTCTTGGATATTCCTCGGCTTGTAGAGTCATCACTCCAATCTCTGCCTCCATCTTCATCAGTCATGCTGGATTAGGTTCCACCCTAATGATCTCATTTTAACTTGATTACCTTTGTGAAGGCCTTGTTTCCAAATAAGGTCACATTCTGAAGTGGGGGTTGGAACTTAAGCGTTATCTTTTGGGCGGAACATAATTCAACCCAAAACAGAGCCCCAGAGATAGCCCCCTAGGAATAACATGTTCAGTATGGCCCAGGTAAGTATTAATATATCCATTTTACATGATCTTTGTGAAAATACTGAAGATGGGTTGGTTTTTTGTTTTTCCTGGAGTTGATACTGAAGTTGATATGAAATAATAATTAAGACTAGACAGAAAAACTGAAAAAGAAAAGCAGTGTGGTGGGGATAAGTCCTACCAGATATTAAAATATATCATAAAGCCCCAGCAATTAAAATGGCGTGGTTAGGAGCATGAGTAGCCAGGAAGAGCAATGAAACAGAATAGGAAGTCCAGAACTTTGCTCAAGTACACGCTGGAATCTGATATATGATGAAGTGGCGTCTCAGATCACTGGGACATGATGGACTTGTAAATAAGTGATCCTGAGACAATTGGACAGTCATTTGGAAAAAAGATAAAAAGAGCCATAGCTCACACCATACATTTGAATAAATATCCAATAGGCCAGAGACTCAGATTTTTTTAAGTGAACCCATAAAACTTGTAGAAGAAAACATGAGGGGATTCCTGTATAACATAGAAGTGAGAAAAGCCTTTCAGTTTAGGACTCAAAATCTGGACACAATAAAAGAAAAACTTGGTAAATTCAACTACATAAAAATTAAAGCTAAATTTTAAAAGAGCTTTTTATGGCAAAAATAAAACTTCATAAGCAACATTTTTTTTAAAAAAAAGACAAGCGGTAGACAAAGGTTTATTTCACCCATATTTAAGGAGTATTTAAAAATAGAGATTAAAAAAAAATATATATATGATTTTATAATGGACAAAAACCACAAGGAGATAGTTCCAGGAAAAGAGCTGCAAAAGGACGCAGAAGATGTAAGAAAATGCTTATTCATAATCATAATAAGAGACAAGAAAATTCTAACTATGCTGAGAGACTCTCATCCTTCAGGTTGGCAAAAATCCAAAAATTTGAAGGTACTCTCTGTTGAGAAGCGAAATTTGAATATGAATTAGGCATTAAAAGATATTGTAGAAATGTTCGCTTTGGTGGTTGCTTAGGAAAATGTCTAGTTCTTAAAAGATGTGTGCTGAAGTGTTTGGCAGTAAAAGGTTATGATGTTAGCAACTTGCTTGAAATGTTCAGAAGAGCGGGGAGGGGCGGGGAGAGGGCGGCTGGTGGGAGGGGGGCACGCATGCGCAGGTTAGGCGTAGCCCCCCCCAAAAAAAAAAAAAAAGAAATGTTCAGAAGAAAATACACACACCGGTAAATGAATTAAATGGCACAGCAGGAACAGTTGCTGAGTCTATGTCGGGCATAAGGGTGTCCATGACTGCTAGTCTTCTTTCATCCGTTCTGTATGCCTGAAATTTTACATAATAAAATGTGAGTTCCAGTCACATGGTCTCCAGGTGAACTCGGTGAAGTGGAAGCTATCAGCAAAAGAAGCTAGCTCGGCTGAGACAGTAATAATTGATATTGTGGGCACCAGGCACTATTTCATCAGCCAGCTCATTAATCATTACGGTCCCCGTTTACAGACAAGGAAACTGAGGCATCAGCAATCTGCCAAATCCACAGAGATCTGAACTCTGGAAGCTCTGCTGATTGATTTTAATCTGAGCCAGTCCCTGAGAACTGCGAATAGGCTTTGAAAAAACAGCCTTAAACCCAAATGTTATTAAATTGGACTAAGTTCTTTACTCAAGTAAAAGGGTTCATTCAAAAGGGTTAGCAGAGATCTTGCTGATGCGTCTTAGAAACACCAACCATTTATAAGGTCTACTGTCCTGTTCTCTAATTTAGACTCAATCATTTCAGACTCACTGAGGAGAGAAAAGAATTGTAATAAAGCAGTTGTGCATTCAGTCTAATGATTCACCTAGCAACCTGTCAATGCAAATTTAGGATATTCTTTAAATCAAGTTATATTAATAAAAGATAACTTACAATTTAAGTGAAATTGAATCACTTTCAAAGTGCATTTAATGATGTAGAGTGCTTTTATCTATTAAAAAGTTTCATAATTAAAAGAAAACTAGTGCAACCCGACCCCAGCGCCTGGGTTCAAATCCCAGCTCTGCCAGTAACCTCAGAGGACAATGCTGGGGCAAGTCACACACCCTCCCTTGACCCCAGTTTCCTCATCTCTAAAGTGGAGATGACTAGCACCCTCCTCTAAAGCTCTCCAGAGGGTTAAGTGATCTGGATGTGCTGTCTGGAGGGATATGTGTGGCTTGAGACCCTCTCCATCATGCTCCGGTGGAGCCACCCTGAGAAACTACATCATGGCTTGGTCTGTGATGGCTCCACCTCCCACAAGGCTAGCCCGCTCCTTTTTATGGAGTGTCCACTCTGTGCCAAGCCTATGCAGCACACTGGGGACAAGGAGATGAACGATTCGTGGTCTCAGCCTGGAGAGAGAGGAACACATAAATCATCTTGCCACGCAAATACACGTGAACAGGGCAGAGGAGGACAGCCAGCACAGGTGTGGGACACCGGAGGGGAGCCTGAGGAATGGACAGTACTTTTTAAAGGACAGCATCTTTTGGGGTGCACAACAATGGGAATGTACTTAATGCCCCTGACCTCTGCACTTAACCAGTGGTCAAGATCACAACTTCTATGTTATGTGTATTTCACTAAAAAAGTATATATAGTATATGACTATGTAATCCATATTTTAATGGTTACTATCTTCTTGGGGGGTCTCCAACCCAGAGGAGGTATTCTTACACTGGTTGTGCAGATGAAGAAATGGAGGCCCAGAGTGGGGGAGCAGCCCCGCCCCCTTCCTCAGGTCTGTCTGATGGAGGTGGAAAGCTACCCAAGGCTGGACTCTCTGGCCTCAAGTCCATTCTGCTGCAAAGACACAGAGCAGAATAGGATTGCTTGATGTCCAGCTGAGGGCTTTTTCCACCACAGCCCCCCACTCACAAATGCCTAGACTGGGCTCTGGGATCACCCCCACCAAACCCCTGTCCTAGTTCTGGGACAAGCTCCAGACAAGGGAGAGGGTGTAAAGAGATCCTGTTCCTTAATCCTGTGTAGAGAGGGAATGTGTTTTCCTGGTTGCCAGGGGCAGAGGATGGTCTCCAGAGGGTCAGCGGCTGGAGGAGTCACTGGGCTCCCATCTCTATTCTCCCCGTCTCCTGAGTGCCAACATTTTCTGTTCCAGTGAAATCAAGCTCCAGGTAGATCCCTTGTCTAGGTGGGGCCTTGTCTGGAGTGGCTGGGGTGTTCAGGCAGGCACGGATATATATGAGCCTCCCTGGGTACCCCTACCCACTGCCTCCTGAATATCTTCTTATCTGTGTAGAGACCCTTCCCCTCCCAGCCAAGAAGGGTGGGGCAGGGATCTGAGAGCCCAGGAGGCACGTTTTCTATGCCTTCCTCCATCCCCCAGTGACTGAGACCAGCTCAGGCCCTCCTTCCAGGCACATTAGTGCTTCTTGGAACTCTCAGGACCATCTTGAGAAGGGAGAGGGATAAAGTCTGAGATGGTCAGTGCTGTAGAGAAATATTGATAGAGTAAGCAAAGGGTTAGAAGTAGGAGTGGGTTGGGGGAGGGGTTCAATTTAAGTAGGGTGTTCCAAGAAGGCCTTGGCAAGAAGTTGACATTTGAGTAAAGACCTGAGGGGGTGAGGGAGTGAGCCATGGAGCATCTAGGGGAAGAACAATTCAGGCAGACACCCCCAAACAGAAACAAGCCTCACAAGAACAAGAAACAGGCAAGAGGCATCCAGACGGGAAAGGAAGAACACTGGCTTCATTCTCAGATGACGTAATCCCATACGGAGAAAATCCTATGGAATTTGAAAGAAAAGTTTGATACTATGAGAACTAGTAAACAAGTACAAGGTCACAGGATACAAGATCAATATATAGAAGTCAATTTTATTTCCACATAGCAAACAATGAGCAAACCAAAAATGAAATTGAGAGTGTAATTCCAGGGAATTCCCTGGCAGTTCAGTGGTTAGGACTCCTCACGTCCACTGCAGGGAGAACAGGTTTGATCCCTAGTCAGGGAACTGAGATCCTGAAGGCCACATGTGACACACACACACCCCCAAAATCCCTAATAGTATCAACTAGAATAAAATATTTAGGAATTAATTTAACAAAAGAAATATGAGACTTATACACTATTACAATATTTCACTGAGGGAAATTAAACTGTAAGTAATTGGAGAGACATTCCATGTTCTTAGATTGGAAGACAATGTTGGTCTTCCAAGTTGATATATAGATTCAACATCGCTCGCTCAGTCACTTCAGTCATGTTCAGTCTTTGTGACCCTATGGACTGTAGCCTGCAAGACTCCTCTGTCCATGGGATTCTCCAGGCAAAAACACTGGAGTGGGTTGCCATTTCCTCCTCCAGGGGATCTTCCCCACCCAAGGATTGAACATGAATCTTCTGCATTGCAGGCAGATTCTTTTCTGCTGAGCCACTGGGGAAGCCCTTAGATTCAACATAATCAGTATCAAAATTCCAGCAGGCATTTTTTTCCCAGAAATTTGCAAACTGATCCTAAAATTTTATATGGTAATGAAAAATACCTAGAATAGCCAAAACATTCCTGAAAAAGAAGAACAAATTTGTAGGATCTTCACTTCCTGATTTCAAGACTCACTATAAAGTTACTGTCAAGATATTGTGGTACTGGCATATGGGTCAATGGAACGGAACTGAGAGTTCAGAAATAAATTGACTTTTGACAACAATACCAAGGCAGTTCTTTGGAGGAAAGGATAATCTGTTTAACAAATAGTGCTGGAACAATTGGCTATCCATCTGCTTGCAAAAGGAAGAAGTTACCCTTACCTCACACCACATACAAAAATTAACTCAAAATGGATCATTAGCTTAAATGTAAGAGCTAAAACTATACAACTTTAAAAAGAACACACAGGGGGAAAAATCTTATAAACTTTGTGTCAGGCAAAGCTTTCTTAGCTTGGTTTATAAAATTTAAAAAAAATCAATAAGCTGAAATTCATCAAGGTTCAAAATTTTTGTGCTTAAGAGCCACCATTAAGAAAATGAAAAAGTAAACAGTAAACTAGGACAAAATATTTGCAAAACTCAATCTCTTAAAGGACTTGTGATCTGGTATTTACAAAGAACTTCTGTAGCTCAACGATAAGACAAACAACCCAATCAAAAGATGAGCAAGCAATATGAACAGATATTTCTCCAAAGAAGATATACCCATAGCTGATAAGCACTTGAACAGATGCTCATTAGTCATTAAGGAAGCACAAATGTCAAATGAGATCTATATCATACCCACTAGAATGACTGTGATCAAAATGACATATAATAACAAATGTTGGCTAAGATGTGGAGAAATGGAACATTCATACCATGCCGGTAGGAACATAAAATGGGGCAACATCTTTGGAAAATAGTTTGATAGTTCCTCAAAAAGGTAAATATAAACCTACCACGTGACCCAGCAATTCCACTCCTAGGTCTCCACCTTAGAGAAACAAAAGCATATGTCCACACAAAGAGGTGTGAGTCAGTGTTCATAGAAGTGTTATTCACAATAGCCCCAAACTGGGAACAACCTAACATCCATCACCTGATCACTGAAGTGAATGGGCACCATGCGGTCAGTCCACACACTGGAGCTGCTCAGCGGAAACAAAGAGCAGACGAAGGACAGATGCTGCCATGTGGACAACCGCAGAGATGTTATGACAAATGGACGAAGCCAGACGTAAGGGACTAAAGAGTGTATGACTCTGCTTCATACAAGATGTCCGGAAAAGGCAAATCGACAGAGACAGTGAGCAGATTAGTAGTTGTGTAGGGCTGGGTGGGAGCAGGGACTACCTATAAATGGGCATGGAAAAGGCATCTGACTGAGGACTATGCAAATGTTCTAAAATTGATTTATGGTGATGGTTGCACCACTGGGTGAAACGACCCCAAAAAGCACTGAATCGAACACTTAAATATGATATTTAAAGTATACATCAATAAAGCTGTTTTAAAAAGCCTCTGTTCAAAGTTCAGGTTGAGACTGACTTTACACCTGGCCCAGGGGTCCTTCCTGGGCTGTGGTCGGCTGGGATAGCTATCACCCTGTGGCCACAGAGTGCCGTGGGCCATAGTTCCACAGCACAGCCCCAGTGGAGCGTGGGTGCTGGTTCACACATCGGGCTCTCCGCTCTGGTGTAAGCTTCTTGAGAACAAATAGCTAGTGTTTATTCTCAGAATCTTAGTAATCCTGGGGAGGGAGCTGGGGAAGAAGGAAGCAGAGTGGCCAGACCCTGCAGGGCTTCGCAGGCAGGACCTTAGAGGCTGTGGGCAGAGCAGTGACCAGGAGGATGTGTGTCAACATGGTAATAAGGACTCACTTCACCTGGGAGTGTGAGGATGAGATGAGCTCACAGTGCAAAGTCATAGCACAGTGACACAGAGTACGCACCAAACTCACTAGCTGGTGTCACGATCACCGTCTCATCCCCAATACCGCTGGCCCAGGGAGATGAAGCACAGCTCATTGAGGTCACAGCTATCTGTCTTGTGACCTGCAGGGAGCCAGGCTCAGCGAACGCCCGTCCCTTGGGGGAAGCCCCGGGGCTGCTGGTCAGCTCCCAGAGGGCGTGGTGCCATGCAGTGAAGACAGGCGGGGTACAGAGTGACCGTGCCCGTGCCCCCCACCACCACCTCAGCTCCTCACCTGGCGATGGGTGAATAGCCAGTGAGGCCAAAGTCCAGGGCCTGGAGTCAGCGTCTCGCAAACTGCGCCACCTATCCAGAGGCTTTTATTTGGCAGATATTTACTGACACACGGTAGACCATGCCAGCTGGGACGCAGGGTGAATGAGACATACTTCCCCAGACCACACACACACACAGAGACATGCACAGAAGCACACACACACAGAGACACATGGACATACATACACGTGCATGGAGACACGCAGACATAGAGACACAAATATACACAGACATGTACACACAGATGCACACATGAACACACACAGACCACATATACCATTCAGTTCAGTTCAGTCGCTCAGTCATGTCTGACTCTTTGTGACCCCGTGGACTGCAGCACACCAGCTTTCCCTGTCCATCACCAACTCCCGGAGCTTACTCAAACTCATGTGCATCGAGTCGGTGATGCCATCCAACCATCTCATCCTCTGTCGTCCTCTTCTCCTCCTGCCTTCAATCTTTCCCAGCATCAGGGTCTTTTCAAATGAGTCAGTTTTTTGCATCAGATGGCCAAAGTATTGGAGTTTCAGCTTCAGCATCAGTCCTTCCAATGAATATTCAGGACTGATCTCCTTTAGGATGGACTAGTTGGATCTCCGTGCAGTCCAAGGGACTCTCAAAAGTCTTCTCCAACACCACAGTTCAAAAGCATCAATTAGTAACATATACCATTAGTAAGTTCTGATTGTCAAAGCATCAAATTCCAGAATGGGGGTAGTGTTTATAAAATTCCTTTTGTGGAAGTGAACACAACAGGTGACCCATGGGGCTGACTTGGTCAAGGATAAGCTGGGTGGCTCTTCCAGTTCCTAACTGACACGTTTCTTTGATGAAGAGGCAGGAGAACCTTCAACCCACCTGGTCCTAGCCCTGGCAAAGTAACCATCCCAAAGAGAAAGAGAGATTATGACACTGTGGATATTTCTCTGACTTTATAAAAAAAAATTTTTTTTTTCTATTTTCCCAGACAGAACTCAGCACTGTCAACTTTAAAAAGCAGAGAATCATGAAACTTCCCTGACAGTCCAGGTTAAGAATCCTCACTTCCAGTGCCGGGGGCACAGGTTCGATCCCTGGTCAAGGAACTAAGATCCCATAAACTGACTGGCTTGGCCTTAAACAAATACATAAAATAAAATCAGAGACCTGGTCACATTAGCTCCCACCCCACATACCGTGAGGCAGGTTGGTTCCTGCTCCTGGTTGTTGGTGGGGAGCCCAGGGCAGGATTCTCAGTCCTGGCCACACACCGGAGCCCCTGGGTTCAAAGTCCTGACACCTGGGTCCTATCCCCAGCGCTTCTAATGTAACTCTTCTAGGTGGGGCCTCAGTGCTGAGACTTTCCATATCTGCCCAAGGGCTCTAATATCCAGCCAGGGCTGAAAACTACAGACCTAAAGGATTATCTTTAAGGTCCAGCATCTGTTGCTGAGGGAAAAAACAGATAGTAGTTTTGTCATGCTGTATATTCATCTGATGTGATATATTCATTCAATATACTCAGTGTATATTCATTCAACGTGGAAGTGTTAGTTAGATGCTCAGTCATGTCCGACTCTTTGCAATTCCATGGACTGTAGCCAGCCAGGCTCCTCTGTCCATGGGATTCTCCAGGCAAGAATACTGGAGTGAGCAGCCATTCCCTTCTGCAGGGGATCTTCCCCATCCAGGGATCGAACCCAGGTCTCCTGCCTTGCAGGCAGATTCTCTACATCTGAGCCACCAGGGAAGCCCCATATGTATACAGATTGTATGTAGATGTATATAGAGCTTTTGTTTTTTCAAAGATAGTGTGTATGTGTGTGGGGTCGGGGGTGGGGGCATTACAGTCAGTCACTCAGGACAGAGCTGGTGAGGCTCCATCCAAACCCACACAACGTCCTTCTGGATGGGGAGGTGGGGCACTTTCAATTTTCAGAGTGTGTGCCTCTCAAGCAGTGACATTTTCCACTCCAAGCACGTGTCGTTTTAAAAATTATTAATAAAGAGAAATAAAGCCGCCACGCCTTGAGCTTCTCTCACTTCCCTTTTCTTTACCTATTCAGGGGACAGGAAACACCCATAAATAGCTGGTGGGAAGGAGAAGTCGAGGTGAAGGTTGAGTCAGTGAGCCGAAGCCAGCCAGGGCTGAGTTGTCTGGCTCAGCCCTCCAAAACCCCTTCCAAAGTCCCCGGGTCCGTTCCAGGCCAGCAGGTTGAACCCTGCAAAGGGTCAGGGCATCCCAGGAGCAGGGAGTTCTTGGAGCAGACCCCGAGAGCCAGGAGGGGGCCTGGATTCCAGCTCTGGAGCCAGCCGGCCCTTGGAGACCGGCCTCGGGCCTCCACTGGGTCACGTCCTGGGGCCAAGTCATCCTGGTGACCTCCCTCTGACACAGTCACCTGGCCCTGCCTCTGGGCATTTCAGAGGAAAGTCCAGACAGGGCTGCAGAGAGCCCAGGAGGGCCGTGTTATCTGATGGGACCTCCACACAGCCCGGGGCCACACAGAGCCGCAAGGGCTCCAGCAGGAGCGCCCAGCTGCTGCCGAGGGCACCCAGGCCAGGCTCAGGGTACCCGGGCGCTGGTCCTAAGCCACGCAGGCCCCTGGTCTCAGGACCCACAGCACCCTGTGGCCCACAGAGCCGGGCCGAGGTCCGCCCCCACTCACACTGTCCCAGGGACTCTGCGTGGTGGTCTGTCCACTGCTAGACAGAGAGCAGGGGCCCTGGCAATGGGACCCCCAGGAGACCTAAGCACTGAGAAACCCCAGGCCCAGCCCAAGGAATGCCAAGGCTTCATCACCTGTTGCCCCACCTACAAGAACAGGAAATGACGTCACCAAGTCACCTGCTCCAGGTCAGCTGCTTAGAGAAAGGAAAGTGTCATCTGCCTTCCGAGGGACAGTGTTATTATTTTCCCCATTTACGGCCAAGAAAACTGGAGCTGAGAGTCATTTGGGCACATGGCCTGTGTCCCCGCAAACAGGGTGAAGCCAGACTGAACTCAAGACCGCTATCCTGAAGGGCAGGCCCTACAGTGCTCTCAGAGTGCCTGGATGCAGCAGGGGCAGAGGGCTTCCTTCCAGCCCTGGCCGCCTCCCCCAGTCCTCAGCCTCAGGCATTCACCAGGAAGTCCAGGAGAAGGTGCTGGATGCGGCGGATCATAGCTGGCCTCAGCCTGCAGACCGTGTGTGTGGGCTGAGCCAGAATGGACTGGACGAAGGGCCCCTGGAGAGCCAGCCTCCAGGCCAGGAGCCAGGCGGACCTCTGGCTCCCAGGCCAGGACAAGGGCGTCCCTTCCCGCCTCCCTCTTTCTTAGAAGCCCTCTCAGCGCTGCACTTCCTGAAGTTTCTGCTGTGGTGCCAGCAACCTGCCTAAGCCCTCATCCCCTGGGCCTCCTTTCCAGAACCCAGAGGGGAAGGGTCACAAGAGGCTGGTGCCGTGGGTTCAGGGGAAGAGAACACACATCCAGGACCCTCCAGGGCTCTGTCTCCACTTCACCCGTTAGCCGGTGGCCTTACAGACGTGGCCCCTCAGCGCCTTGGTTTCTTCATCTGTCAGTGGAGTTGACGGTGAAAGCGGCTCTGCGGTGCTTGCTTGCAGACTGAACGAGGACAGGCTTTGACAGGGAACCAAGCACCTTCCTTGGGCTACTTATTGTTGTAACTGCTGGGTGTGGGTGTGCGTTTCCTAACGAATTCTTCCCAACAGCCAGATGCAGTAGAAATTAATATTTTCCCCATTTTATAGCCATGGCACAGAGACTCAGGGAGAGAAGGTAGCGGTCACAAGTAGAAGAGTGCCATTGGCAGCAAAATGGAAGGACCTAGAGATTGTCATCCTAAGTGAAGTCAGACAGAGAAAGACAAATATCATGATATCACTGATATGTGTAATCTAAAAAAATGTCACAAATGAACTTACAAAATAACAAGACTCACATGCTTCGGAAACAAACATGGGGTTAAAAGGCAAAGGTTGGCGGGGAGAGATAAATTAGGAGTTTGTGATTAACATATACACCCTCCTGTATATAAGATAGATAGCCAACGAGGACCTCCTATATAGCACAGGGAACTCTCTTCAGCATTCTGTGACAACCTATGCCGGGAAGAACTTGAGAAAGAATAGATACATGTACATGTACAACTGAGTCACTGCACTGTACCCTGAAGCTAACACAACATTGTAAATCGACTATACTCCAATGTAAAACAAAAATTAAATTAAAAAAACTTTTTTAAAAGGTTTGTGGTAGAGCTGGGAGGAGTTGAGCTGAGGGGACAGAGCTTTCACTTTGCCTCCAATGAGTAGTAACACTACCTCATAGACTTCTCATGGACTGTGATCCACACAGGGACACACCTGGCCCGTTGGCTATATACCGGTCCCAGCACCTAGTAGGGCACCTGTCACAGAGGAGGCACTCTGGGTACAAGAAGGTTCTGGACGGACAGTGCCGATGTTTGGAGAGGAAGTAACCTGGGCTGTGGAATGAAACACCCCCCATTTGCCAGCCCTGCCTCTCCCAGCTCTGTGACTTCACATACCGCTTAGAACCGCAGCCTCTTCATTGCAAAAGGCAGTGATAATCACAGTAATACCATGAAAGAGTCACCGTGAGGATTAGAGGCACACAGCATGGCCCCTTTTATGAGGCTGAAGGGCTGCAAGTGAGTTGACCGTGAGAGCACAGAGGTGAAAACCATGTGAAACGGTGCAAAGGGTGACACAGGTGTGAGTCATGGCACATCTGGGCTGTGTGCAGGTCACAGGCTCTGTGCCCCAGGGCTTAGGCTTGAGTCCCCTCCACCATGGACTAGCAGGGAGCCCTTGAACCAGTTTCTTCACCTCTCTGTGCCTCAGCTTGCTGGGGTAAGATCCGTGAGATGCACACACTTGGCCCAGGGCCCAGCCGACAGTCAGCATCACTGAGTCACGGCCGTCGTTACTGTCTAGAATAGCTGTCTCTGAGCTGCACACTTGCATGTGCCCGGCTCCTGGATTGCTTCCAGAAGCAGGGCTGTCACCTTGAGTCCCTGGGACAGAACTTTCTGAAAAGGCATCAGCATTTCCCTGTACTACCGTTGATGCCCTCCAGTTCTTTCTGGATGACGCCAACCACCCTAAAGCCCTCCATTCCTGCCCTTGGCCATGACACAGCAAATCCTAGGGAGAGACCAAGGCCCATGAGTGTCTTCACTCCAAATGGCCCCAGCCTACGGGGAGAAGTGGGGTCTTTCAAGAGCCCTGATTGGGGAAAGTGAGCTTGCGGTAACCTCAGGCTGGGTGTTTCTCCTGCATGGGCCTCCTCATCCTCTGTGGTAAAACAAGACATGATCTAAAATAAGATTGTAATCTCCCTCCGGTGTTGCTTTGACGGCTAATATGCTACAGCTAATACAGCTAATTTTTTGTCTTCTCTGTTAATAGCATCATCATTGCCACAATAGCTAGCACTGATTGAACACCTGGCATATGCCAGAAACTAAAGGCAGTGATGGAGATAAGAGCAACTATCAGTTACTGAATGCTGACATCCACCAGCTGTGACCAGTCTACTGATTTTCTCATTTAATCCCCACAGCAACCTGACCATCCTCACCAAAAGGATGAGCAAGTAGGTTCCATGCAGTGAGATGGCCTCATTCACCTGGGATCTGAACCCAGGAGCCTGGCTCCTAATCAGTAGGTCATGCCCAAGTCCCTACAGCCTTAAGAGGTGAGAATTATTATCTGTTTCACTGATTTAAAAAACCAAAAACCTGTGGCCCAGAAGGGGGAAGTGAGTCAGCCCACGTCACACTGTGTGAAATGATGGCCTCTGAGGATATCCTGCTTCTATCTTCTTTTATCCTGATCGATTCAGCTGAGGCTTTAAAGAGACACGCTTGGACTTTGTGACTCTCACTCCCGACTCAGAATCCTGTCTTGTTACTCTGGGCCTGCAGCTGAGCTTCAGATAACTGAGGGCCCAGCCTCGGGCAGGAGGTCTGACCTCCAGACAAGCAGAGCCCTAGGGTGGAACAAAGACACAAGTCACAGGAGAAGCTCACATCACACCCACTTCCTGGTTCCTCATTGAAATTGGGGAGGGGGGATGGGGGGTCATTTATTCCACCAGGGCACATGCACCATGTTTCACATTCATCATCTTCTTTTTGGTCCATGACAACTTTATCAGCTCAATGTGACAATCTTCATTTCATGGGAAATGGAGATCTTGTGATTTATCTAAGCAGGGAACCGGCGACCAGTGTCCTCAGCAAATTGTATCATCCAGGATACTTGAAAATTCCAGCAGACTGTAGAGGGCGGGTTGTTTTTTCACTTTGAGGGAGAGAATCTGGTGGTGGAGGCTGCAGGCCCTGCCTCAAGCCAGGCAGAGGAGGAGGTGGTGAGGAAGGGCAAGGCTGCACCTACAGATGCTCCTCCTCGAGATGTAATTGCTTTCAGTGGCTGCCCTGGAACCAACGGCAGCTTAGTTCCTCTTGTCAGTCCTCCCTTTGTATACTCACCTTATCCCCTCCAAAAGTCAAGAAAAGAGGCACTGGCTGTTTGATTTCTGAAGGCCCAGGCTAAGTGAAAATAGGAACAATCCTGAAGGGTCTGTGTGTGACTCGTCCCCCCACCAAAGGACCAGGCTGACCCGGGCAGAGGGGACCTCGTTAGGACCTGGGCTTTTGTTCCCTTCGGGACCGGAATGAATCACAGATCCCACCAAACCACACTGGCCAGTCCCAAACTTTCCCAGGTAGAATCGCAAATGAGTCCCAAGCATCACAAATGAGTCAGGGGGGCCCCATCAAGCGCACAAAGGCAAAGGCTGTGCTGTTCCTTACTCTTCACCTTCACCTTGGCCCCGGAAAGAAGCCAGACAGGACTTGGGGCTCTTTGGGGGCAAAGTGGAAACTGGAACCAGAAAAGGAAGGTCGGCCACAAGGCCTCTGTGGAGACCAGCCGGCAAGGTGGTGGCCCCCCGTTCTGAGGTGGCTGTTTGGACACCACGCAAGCTTGCTCACTTGTTCACTGACTCAGGCGGGTCAGGAGCTTTGATGGGGTGGCCAGCAGCCTCCAGGCTTTCTGCAGACCCTGCTGGACGTGACGCTCCTGCAAGGGTGCGGAAACCAAGGTACTGGCCAGGGTCGTCCAGCCAGGAATCGGTTCCAGAGCCGTCTGACTCTCGTGCCTTGCTTCTTCTGATCCTGTGTCTATAGAAACCCATTCTCCGTCAGTGGGCAAAGAATGCCCACTTTATAGGTCACCAGATGAGTTGGGCCAGGAGAGTCTAGAAAGCCTGAGATTTTTCTCCACCCAGCAGCCTGAGTTATTTCGGAGGAGGAGCCTGCCCCGAGGAGCAGCAAAACCCCAGGCCTGTCCCCCGGGGCCTCAGCATTCCAGAGGCCAGATGGGCTTGACGCTATTCACCAGGTCGTAGCCCGCTCCAGGCTGCGCTCGGCTGGCTTGAGACCTGCGTTCCTCCAGGCGCCCCTCCTCCCTTTCCTCGTCGGCATGAAGGAGACAGAGCTGCTGGCAGCGTGTCCTCAGCATCTGGCGGAACATTCTGGCCCATTGCTGAGCGCCTCTCACTCCCCATCCGTCCTCGGGGATGGCCGGTGACTCATGTTTCCATTTTCAATGCTGGGCCAAGGACCAGATCTTTCCATGACCACCAGGGCGGGCCATACGGTGTTGGAATCAAGGACAGGAGCTGTGACATCAGACAGGCCTGAGTTCAAATCCTCCTTCTGGTGCTGGTGTGTGATTTCAGCCAACTGACTTACCAACCTTCTGAGCCTGCTTCCCCGTTCGTAAACAGAGATTGCAGCAAATGACTGTAATATCTTTATTGAAAAAATCTCTTCCCTTTTGCTTGCAATTCTAAAAAATGAACCCTTCCCTTCTATCAGTTTTCTTTTTTATATACTTGCCATTCATAAGCCAAGGACAGGGGAAATTGATATTTTGTTTCTTAAAATGGAACAGTAATATTTATCTACCATTTACTTGTGCGAGGGATCTATTATGAGGTGTTATCACCAACCCCATTTTATAGATGAGGCAACTAAGGCCCAGAGAGGTAAAGTAACTTGCTTAAGCTCACACAGCCAGTAAGTGGCAAAGCTGAGATTCACACCCAGGCTGTCAGGCTGCAGAGTTTTGGCTCTTAATCATTGCGCTGAAAAAAGTAAAGATGAAACACATAAAGCCAGTGGCATGGTGCTGGGCACATAGTGAGTTCTGAATGCTTGCTGGCAGTATTACTACCATTATTGTTTTTGCTTTGCCATCAACATGCCTGAGTTTCATTCTTTTTTTTTTGGCCATGCCAGGTGGCATATGGGAACCTAGTTCCCTGACCAGGGGTGGAACCTGTGCCCCCTTTGTTGGAAGCACAGAGTTTTAACCACTGGACTTCCAGGGAAGTCCCTGAGTCTCACTCTTGACCATGAAAAGAAGTGAGTGAGAGCTCTCTGCCCTTCCAGCCAAATCTAAGAGGCTCAAAGACAGTCACTGGCTCACCCAAACGTGTAGATCCCTGAGCAGGCCAGCTCAGCATCCCTGCTGGGTGGCCTCGAGCAGCTGACTTCACGTCTCTGGGCCCCAGTTTCCTCCCCTGTCCAGTGGAGACGCTCCGTTCTCACTCACCGTTGGGCTGGGAACGGGCGAGAGAGCACCAGCTGTGCACCGCGTGCCCTGCTGAGTATTGGCAGGCTGTCAGCAGACCCTCCAGCCCAGCAGCCTGTGGTAACGGCTGGGCTCCGCTGCTCCCCTGGAAGAATGCTCCTGTCAAAAGACAAGGCTCACAATTTGTCCCCCAAACCTCCGAACCAAATGACCAAAGAAGTGCTGGTAACAGAAGACCCACCTGAGTCCAGTTATCCCTGGGGGGTTACAGCTGAAAGACATGATAGTCAGGAAAAGATGAACAAAAGAAAGCAGGGCTGACGATGTTGATAACAGAGCATGATTTGAAGAAAAAGCACTCAGTTGGATGGTAAGGGGAGCCTTAACTCTCTTCACCTCCACGTGCTATCCTCAGCAGGCTTTATTTATTTATTTTTTTGGTTGCACCAGGTCTTGGTGGGGGCACACGGGATCTTTCATCTTCATTGCCTCATGTGGGATCTAGTTCCCTGACCAGGGATCAAGCCTGGACCCCCTGCATTGGGAATGCAGAGTCTTAGCCACGGGACTACCAGGGAAGTCCCATGGCTTCTTATTTTTAATGTCCTTCCCAGACCTTTCCCTCATCCAGGTCTTCATTATTGCTTCCTGGTCCAAAACCTGTCTTCATACTACGTGAAGCATGGATCCAGTCTCCCCTAGGTCTCCACACCGCTGCTTGCATTCATTTCTTGGAGGCTATTGTCTTGTTGAGATCTTTCCTGCCTGGTTCCTCTTTGACCAGACAGAGCCACTGCCCGTCTGTCCCCCTGTTTCCAAGGCCCCACCCTTGCCTGCTCTCAAGGCGGTAGGGAGTTTGCATTGCAGAGGAGCGGAGGAGGAGTGGGCATCCAGAAGACCTCCCCCTGCGGAGCTGCTCACAGAGCCAACTTTAGCACTAGTCTATGAGTGAGCACCGGGCCTGGCTGAGCGTAGACATCCATTAAAGATGGGTGGAGTGAGCTTAAGTTGAACCCTTAGTCTGTTAAATGTTAGTTCAACCCAAAAAAGTGATGAGGAGGAGGTCTTGTCTGGCAGCATGGGTCCTGAGCTACAGAGAGAATTTTTTAAATTTCCAATTGAAAATTTTCAACTGGAAAATATGTCCACTGGAATCTTCCAAGCCCATGCCTTTCTCTTACTTCCTTTAGTCAATATGTAGTGATTGTTTTTGCTATCAGGCTCTTGATGTTGTAAGCATGCAAAGATTGTGTAAAGCTTGGAACAGCTAACTCTATAGAAGGGACAGGAAGTCTCCTAGCCATTGGTCAACATCTATGGAACATCAGCTATTTATTGCAGATATTTATTGCGTACAATGCAATAGGGAACAAGGGCTTCACAGAGCTTACCATCTGCGGCGGGGGGAGATGGTGGTGACAGACATCACAGTAAGAGGCAGGCACCCATACACAAATAGTTCCATTTCAAGACACTCCCTCTACGGTTGTACTGGGCTTAGCATCTTGGCTTCTTTACTAATTTCATGTGACCTGGAGCAGGAGGCTTAGTAAGCTCCCTGAGGTTCAATTTCACTACATTTAGATGGAAATGATAATTACTTTCTTTCTAGAGTCATCACGAGAATGATAAGAAACAATTCAAATAGCTGGCATATCATTTTTATATTTAGGACAAGGATGATGACAATATAATAAATGCCAGATGAATGGTTCAGAAAGAGAGGAGGGGGGAATATCTCTTCCTGGAGAGGGATGGTATGGATGAAGAGGGTTTTCAGGAGAAGGGGGTGGTTGGTGCTGAGTCTTAAAGGAGGGGTTGGATATCTATACAAGGAAGTGGCCAAGAATGAATCAGTTCAAAAGAAGAAAAATGAATGATTCAGAAGGTCATTAAAATAAAACAACTAAAGAATCTAAACCAAATGACTGGGTTCCTTAAAAATAGGACATTGCATTGCCAAGTTAAGAGAGTGTTAGTCAGACGGGGGAGGAGGTTACTGGGAAATTTCACCCAGTTCAGCATTATTGAGAAGTTGCGGGTTCTTGGAGCCCTCAGTGAGTGTTGCACAATCTTGTGGGGTCAGAGGTACCCAACCGTGGGCCAGGGACTGAGAGGGAAGTGTTTAGGACAGGACTGATGTTAGGAAAAAAAAAAAAGAAGCTATTTGTAAAGAGGAGCTGTCTCAACTCACAGACACTGAGAATAGATTTGTGGTTGCCAAGGAACTGCAAGGAGATCCAACCAGTCCATCCTAAAGGAAATCAGTCCTGAGTATTCATTGGAAGGACTGATGTTAAAGCTGAAACTCCAATACTTTGGCCACCTGATGCAAAGAACTGACTCATTTGAAAAGACCCTGATGCTGGGAAAGATTGAAGGCGGGAGGAGAAGGGGACGATAGAGGATGAGATGGTTGGATGGCATCACTGACTCAATGGACATGAGTTTGAGTAAGCTCCAGGAGTTAGACAGCGAGGCCTAACATGCTGCAGTCCATGGGGTCACAAACATATGACGGAGCGACTGAACTGAACTGAACTGAACTGAAGGGTTAAGGGAGGCAGAGGGATGGTCTGGGAGTTGGGGATTGGCAGATGAAAACTATCATGTATAGAATGGATGGACAACGAAGTCCTACCATATAACACAGAGAACTCTTATTAACGTCCTGGAATAAACCAGAATGGAAAAGAATATGAAAAAGAATGTATATGTGTGTATACCTGAGTCACTTTGCTGCAGCAGAAATTAACACAACATTGTAAATCAACTATACTTCAATTTTTTTTTTAATAAAGGAACTGTCTCAAGGGAAAGCAGTTAAAAGTATTGGAGGAGTCTGGGTGGGTACACAGGCCAGCAAACGTCTGTTCTGGGAAACTAAGGCAGGGACAATGCATACTCGGGTCTGGGTCTGATCTGCAGGACAGACATATCCCATTCCTTCTCCGCCAGAGTCCTGCAGCCCCTCCTCACTTTCCCCCACCTTCTCATACTTGAGGGCCACCCAACCTTATTCCATCCAGCTGGCGGAACTAGGCTGCTACTGCTGCTGCTAAGTTGCTTCAGTCATGTCTGACTCTGTGCAACCCCGTAGACGGCAGCCCACCAGGCTCCCCCGTCCCCGGGATTCTCCAGGCAAGAATACTGGAGTGGGTTGCCATTTCCTTCTCCAATGCATGAAAAGTGAAAAGTGAAAGTGAAGTCGCAAAGTTGTGTCCAACTCTTAGTGACCCCGTGGACTGCAGCCTACCAGGCTCCTCCATCTATGGGATTTTCCAGGCAAGAGTACTGGAGTGGGGTGCATTGCCTTCTCTGGGTGGAACTAGGCAGATGGGCTCAAATCCCAGCTCTGCCACTTGCTCGCTGTGTGATCTTAAGCAGAACACATCACCTCTCTGTGCCCTCATTTTTTTGTCTATACAAAGGAGATTGTAATACTTACTTCACTGGATTATAGTGGAGAGTTAATGAAGTACATCCCTGGCACTTTTAGGTGCTCAGAAAATGTTAGTTCCAGCGCTTTCTCCCATTCTCTTCCTTCTTCTGACTTCCTCTTTCCCTATCTATTCTGATGATTTCTTGCTAGAGGTAACCAAGCAGTCTACAGCAAAATAATCCAACACTTCCTATCTGGTACCCTGAAATAAGATCATAGTTTCATTTATGTCATTCAACTTACATTTATAAATACCTAGGAAATGGCAACCCACTCCAGTGTTCTTGCCTGGAGAATCCCAGGGACAGGGGAACCTGGTGGACTGCCGTCCATGGGGTCGCACAGAGTTGGACACGACTGAATCGACTTAGCAGCAGCAGCATGTAATAAGCACTGTACTTGGAATAAAGACCAGTGATGAGGGGCACACAAAGGACAGAGATGATGAGCCAAGGCACTGAAAAAGCAGGGACCGGCATTCCCAGCGCCCCAGCTGGATGTGGAGCTGGACAGGAAGGATAGGAGATGAAAGCATGGCCTGGAGCATTGGGGGAGTCACACCTCAGGTGCAGACACACACGGACGCCCACACAGCGTCGGTGGAGACCCGCGGGCGGCTCTGATTTTATTGTCTTGGGCAAGCTAAGAAAGCTTCCAGCGGGAAGAGACAGAGAGTGCTGGGTGCTGAAGAGTGAGTATTCACCAGGCACATAAAACAAGGAAGCGCCTTTCAAACTGAGGAACAGCCTGTGCCGAGGCCCAGATGCTTCAAAGGACAGAATGTTTGGAGAACAGTTGGGTGTCTCTTTAGAAGAAATGAAATAAAATCTTTTCATTTAGGCTAGGACCTGGCATAGAGTAAGTGCTCCATCAAAGTTGGCCATTAGTATTGACAGATGGTCCACGAACTTGACCTTTAGAGGTTAGCTAAGACTCCAGCAGAGAGCCCAACCGCCTTCCAGGATGAAGGCAGGCTCGGGGTCAGAGGAGGGAGGGGCCGTGGTGAGAGACGCTTCCTTCCTGCTTCAGGGGGCCTGCGCTCGCCCCTGCCCCCGGGGCTGCCCGTTCTGTTCCCCTCCCCAAACGGCATCTCCAGATCAGCCTGCTGACCGGGAAGGCAGACCACGCTGGGTCCCAGTCATCGGCCCGTCCTGATGAGCCAGGCCCTGGGGATTCCTCGGCCCCTGGGAGCAGTTAGAAAAGTACCCTGCGAGTCATGTGCCCCGGGCAATCACTGCGTTGTCAGAGCTGCGCGGAGCAGCAGTTGGGGAAATGGGCAGATTGCAGCACCGGGAGCGGTGGGAACAAGCGCCGGGCCCCAGAGCCGGCCCTGCTGCGGAAGACGGTTAGGTAATCCGCCTCTGACATCTGAGTACTGAGTGCGCACTGCGTGCCAGGCGCTGTTTCAGGCTCTGGGAACATTGCAGAGGCAGACATCCTCTTCCCGCTTCAGGGAGCTGCAGTTCTGGAGGAAAAATACGCACTAACCATGCCTTCCCGTGTTTGTTGAGGGTTTACTATTCATATATGCCAAGCCCAGTACCCCACATCGCACCGGCAGGATCTTATTTCATCTCTTTAATTGTTTCAGGAGAGAAATCTTGTCTCCTGATTATTATCCCATTTTATAGATGACATTCTCCCGCTTTAGAAACCTACCCACAGGACTTCCCTGGCAGTCCAGTGGTTAAGACTTGTTGCTTCCAATGCAGGCGACACTGGCTTGATCCATGGTCAGAGAAAATAAGATCCCACTTGCCAGCTAGGGGTGGCCAGTACTAATACTAATACTAAAACCTACCCACAGGGACCTTCTGCAGATCTGGCCATCATCGCCTTTCAAAAGAGGGTGAGCTAAGGTGAAGTGCAAACAATGACAGGGAGCCTTGCTCTCAGCTCACAGTGACCTAACGGGGCAGGAATGAGGGGTCTGGCATCTTCTGATAAGAGTCAGGCCCCGCCTGCCCAAACCACTCTCTTGAACTCTCCTGAAGAGCCTTTGAATGCTTTTGGAGCCATGTAATAATGCCTTTTCCCAGCATTCCTTAATCATCATTACTCTGTACTCAGGCATTTGATTGCTCATCTGTTTCTCAATTCTTTCATGAGTGGAGACTTTCTTTCGTGATTGGATCAGGGCTAGAGCAGCCTTTGACCCAATGTTGCTGGAGGTGAGTCCCCCCTGCCCACCCTCCCATCCCCTGTAAGTGTCACTTCACTCTGCCTTTCACCCTCTCTGCCGGTACCGATGTGTGCCAGGCGCTTGGGTCGGGAGCCCCTAGGGAGGCAGAGGAAGACGCAGGCCTCTGGGAGAAGGGTGACAGATAGGAGCCAGAGAGGGGAGCCCAGGAGACTGGAGGAGGCCAGGGGTCCTATCACCTGGCCAGGGGAGAAAACACCCCCTGCAGGAGTGAGCATTTACAGCTGTGCCTGGAGGCCAGTAGAAGTTATCCAGGGTAGGGTTCTCTGGGTAGAGATGCAGGACAGGACGTGACTTTTGTGGGCTGGATGTCAACCAGGGTGTACCATGGCATCTGGAGGATAAGTCCAGGTAGCAAAGGGGCAGTGAAGACACCGGTGGTCAGAAGGCAAATTCATGAAGGCTCTTCAGAGCTGGCTTAAAGGAAGTGCTTCTCCCTCTTCAACAAGCAAGGATGCAGCATACCCACAGAAATCAACTTCTATATTGGATTCAATTCAACCAATATTTAGTGAACGTCTCTGATTAACCAGGCTTCCCAGGTGGTGCTAGTGGTAAAGAACCTGCCTGCCAGTGCAGGTTAGATGTAAAAGCTGTGGGTTCAATCCCTGGCTCAGGAAGATCCCCATGGAGGAGGATCACACAGAGTCAGACACGACTGCGGCAACTTAGCTCGCACGCATGCCTTGATTGGCCTTGTTCTGGGCATGTGTGTGTGCCAAGTGGTTTCAGTTGTGTCTGACACTTTGCAACCTATGGACAGTGGCCCGCCAGGCTCCTCTGCCCATGGGGTTCTCCAGGCAAGAATACTGGAGTGGGTTGCCATGTCCTCCTCCAGGGGAGCTTCCCAACACAGAGGTTGAACCTGCGTCTCTTACATCTCTGGCACTGGGAGATAGGTTTTTTACCACTAACGCCACCTGAGAATAGTAGAGACTAAAAAGCAGCAAATAATAGTGATTAAAATAATAGAGGTTAAAAATGCACTGAGGGAGCTGGCATTCTAGTGGGAGGAAGAGGGGGAGACAGCCAATAAACAAGCAAAAGGCACAACATGTCAGCTAGGGGTGGAAATAAAGCAGGTGAGGAGAGTGGAGGGTGCCTGGGGTAGAGAGTGAGGACTTCAGTGTGAATGTGACGCGGGGGCAAAGAGCCCGGGAAGATGAAGGAGGAGCTGCTGATGCTGGGGGCGAGGCGTCCCAAGCTCAGTGAAGTGCGCGTGCTCAGGCCGAGAGGTGTGGGCTGATCTGAAGGGCAGGAACCGGTCAGGGAAGCCGAGTGAGACAGAAGGGAGGCTGAGAACGTGAAGGGGCCTTCTTCACCTGTGAGCCCAGAGAGATGGGGCGCTGGAAGCTTGGCTACTGTGAGAAGCCAATAAAGGCATCTGAGAAAACAGAGTGGATGAATGGCAGGCCTGCCAGCAGCAGAAGCTGGTGGAAGATATGCGATCTCTTCCAGGCTAGCTCTGGAAGACATGAGACTTCTCTAACCTCAGAGAATGTTGCTCCTAAAACTGACAGCCTTTGTATAAGATGATCATGGGCTGGCATAGCTGTCCATGAGATGGTACTGAATTTTAAAAAAGTAGTTTGCAGCAGAATATAATCCACTTTGTGCCCGAAAGGTGAGTAAATGATAAATAGAAGATAAATTGATAGGTAGAGATAGACACGGTGAAAGGAGAGGAGGAAATGGCCAGAGAGAAACAGGAAGGAAGGGAGGAAATTGCACAGACTTGTTGCCCAGTGAGAACCAACCCTGCAGCTGCCCTGCTCTTGAGCTGAGGCTGGACTCAGCGTAGCCTGACCACCTGCTCCACAAACCTAGACTCAGTGTAGCCTGACCACCTCCCTCCACAAACCCAGTCCCGAACTGTTACCAACTCTTGAACTGAGGCTAGACTCAGCATAGCCTAGCCTGACCACCTCCCTCCACAAACCCAATCCTGAACTGTTAACAAGCATGTGCATTTTGCTTTTGATTTTCTTTACTTTCATTTTTTGGTCACACTCCAGCATGTGGGATCTTAGTTCCCTGGCCAGGGATTGAACCTGTGCCCCTAGCACTGGGAGTGCGGAGTCTTAGCCACTGGACCGCCAGGGAAGTCCCTGTTTTTTACTTTCTTTATCATGAAATATATGAATAAAGAGTATGCACAGTCTGGTCCACTGTATTGCCAGAAATAGAAGTCTCAACAATAGATTTTACTGCTGGTTTCCCATAGAGATAGAGAAGGGGGTTACAGGACGCAGGGCTTGTTGAGGCTTCTGGAAACTCCATATAAGTACCCTGCTCCTTTCCCAAAGCCCCTCTCTCCACCTCACCCCCAATTTTCCACTCTTAGCCCCCTTCTCCAAACACCTTGGCTTCCTTTCCCTTCTTCTTGCTCTTCCTGGCATTTCCTACTTGGCAAAACCAACGCTCAGCGCCCTGAGCACTTGACAGTGCAAACAGTGGGCTGATGGTCGAGCTGGGACACTGCTGCCCTTTGGCATCCCAGGGTCCCACTTGTACCCTCAGGAAACTGTTTAGAGTGGTCCCTTCTGGAGAGACTTGGCATGCCATTTTCCTTTTGAACAATTAAGTTCTTCTCTGAAAGTGAAAGTGTTAGCCGCTCAGTCATGTCTGACTCTTTGTGACCCCATGGACTGTAGCCCTCCAGGCTCCTCTGTCCATGGGATTCTCCAGGCAAGAATACTGGAGCGGGTTGCCATTTCCTCCTCCAGGAGATCTTCCTGACTCAGGGGTCGAACCAGGGTCTCCTGCTTTGCAGGCGAATTCTTTACTGTCTGAGCCACCAGGGAAGCCCTTCTCTGCACTAATTTTATGTTTAAAAACAAATAATTATACTGCCATCCAGGCCTGTGCTTATCATTACAGGGCTCAGACAAAGAGAGCAGAAAGAAGCCTCTGACCATTGCTTGCCCCTGCCCCTTCCCTTCCCATCCCAGATCCAGCCTCTGGGCAGCGGTGGGAGGACAGCCTAGCTCACATTTACTCGGCTCACTCCCCACACTCGAAAGCAGATCCTTGGTCACTCCTCTGCACTAGGTCTACCTTTGTCAGGTAGGACCAGACACAGGCCTCTGCAGGCTCTGGAAGTGGACTTGGGAACATTCAAACTGGAATTGCACAGATCCGGCTGCCCAGACACGCAGGAGGTATTAATACTGCATCCACCCAATGGCAGGATTACGATCATCTTCCTCTGACATTTTTCGGTATTGTGGGAACCTTTTCATCTAGCAGAACATGTGTGATCTCTGTGGCCCCCAGATTACTTGGCCACATTTGGGGGAATATATTTGACTGCAGGATGGCACAGTGGAGGGCTGGGGCACCAGGCAGATCTGTAGGATATTCTGGGTTTTTTCACTTCCTTGCTGAGAGTCCTTGAGCAGGTTCTCTCAGCTGTCTGAGCTTTAGTTTCCTACTCTGTAAAAAGGTAATAGGAATAACCACTTTTCAGAGTCACTGAAGAGATTGAGTGGTCAGGCAAATGAGTGGCACATCTTAAAGATGTAACTGTCACTCTTTCTTAAATGCCATCTGATGCCAGGAATGTTTTGGTGATCCTCCTAGGGTGGTTTCAGCAAGCTTATTTCCTGGTCATAATCACTTCCTCCATCACCGCTTACGTCATTCTCAGTCCTTACTTCACTCACTGTCCCCGCCCTGCCTCTCCCCTGAGCCACATCACCGCTCCCTGCCCCAGGCTTAGCTGACTTCCCCCTCCAACCCCAACTCCAGGGTTCAGCCTGAGAAAAAAGTGCCAAGAGGGCACACTTTCTCTTTTTCTTCAGGATGCTCTTTTGACCTTTTCCCTCTTCTTGACCCATTTCAGACCCTTTTACTCACTTCTGCAGAAACCCTGTGAGTGAGCAAAAATCAAGGGTGTTATCTCTCCCAGGGTTATTTGCAGGTTATACTGGATAAGCTGAGGCTTTGCCACTCAGGGGGAAAAAAGCTGGCTGGGAGTCAGGGACTTGGATTCAAATTTTTGTGTCTATGCTGCCTAATTGTGGGGTCTCTAATGAGTCAGTCATTTTTACCTCTCTGAGCCTCAGTGCTCTGATGTACAAAGTGGAAGAAGGATTCCTACCCAGCAGTTTTGTAGCAGAGCTTACTGACATGTGTCAGGTACGGAGAAATAGAAGTTTGGTCAGTGTTAGCAGTTAGGTGGAGGTCAGATCATGTGGGGCCTTGGAAAGTAACTAAATGACTTGGGCTTCATCCTGAGGGCACTGGGGGAGCGATGATGACTCTAAGCAGGTGGTGGTACTCCTCGGTGCTGGAGCTGTGGCGGGGGACATCTTGCTCAGAGTGATAAGACGGGGAGAGGCAAGAGGTAGGGGAGCAGCCGTGAGACCTGAACTCAGGCAGTGGCTGGAGAATGAGATTGGAGAGCTGGCCTGGAATTGGCATCCTCTCGGGAGGATGTGTCCTCTTTCTCCACTCCTGTCAACTAGAGGGTCTGAGAGCCCCCGTGTAGCACTGGTCTCCTGGATTTAACCCTGGACGAGGGGACAGGAGGAGCAGGAGGAGGGAGAGCCTGAGAGGGGGGAAAGGTGAAATCAGGGGACACCTGACTTTTCTTTCCCAATTTTTCAAACACTGATTTTTAGCTAGAAGAGTCAAAACCTGGCAAGAAATGAAAGAAAACAGATTTTTTATTGAGAAATAATCATATCTAATTTTCACTGAACTCTTACTGTTTGCCAGGTTCCATGATAGTCATTTTACTCCATACTCTCATTTGGGGGCGCAGACGGTAAAGTGTCTGCCTACAATGCAGGAGACCTGAGTTCAACCCCTGGGTCAGGAAGATCTCCTGGAGAAGGAAATAGCCAGTATTCTTGCCTGGAAAATCCCACGGACGGAGGAACCTGGTAGGCCACAGTCTATGGGGTCGCAAAGAGTCGGACACAACTGAGCAACTTCATTTTCTTTCTTTCTTTCTCATTTAATCATCACGATTAGCCCATGGAGCAGGTGTCATACATGATTTCACTCTTAGAGATGAGGAACACAGGTACAGAGAGGTTGAGAATGTTGTCTAGGGTGAGAGAGGGCAAGGACCGTGATTTAGGGTCTCAGACCTCAAACCCCCAAGGGCATAGAGGGCAATGAAACATCTAATGAGACTAGAGCAAAAAGAAAAGCAGAAGTCTGGGGTGGTCAGTAATAGTGGGTAGTCACTCTTCCCAACAAATAGTCAGCAACCCTTAGAAAAAATTGTGCAATATGATATGTGGGAAAAGCACATTGTATGCAGTGTGACTACGTTTTAGAAGTCCATGAACACAAGATACTATTCACAAAAGCAATAAAAAATATAAGGTACCTAGGACAAGCTGTGAAAGCCTTTTAAAGAAAGTTATAAAATTTCCTTAAATGACCTTAAAGAAAACCTAAACTGAGACACATGCTATGTTGTGGATAGGAAGGCAGTTTTCCTCAAAATATCCTAACACTATTTCAGGCAAAAACCCAACTCAGTTTTTTGTATAACTTGGCATGCTGTATCTTCAAAATATACAGAAGAGCAAAGGGCCCAGAAAGGCTAAGACAATCCCAAAGCAGATTTCCGGGCAGGGACTTAGCCTCCCGGATATCAAATTAGTAAAGCAACCACAATTTCAACTGCATGAGGTTGGTACAGGGATTGACAAATAGATTAGTGTGATAAAACGAGGGGCCCCCAAAAGGGACCACACATATTAGAAAGCCTGATTTTGTTATTTTATTGTTGCTTTTTAATTTTATTTATTTACTTCTTAGAAAATTTGGATGGCAGATGCCCTGAAGGCCAGAGAGGAAATAAACATTGATTCCACAAATAAATCTGGGGAATTTGGCTATCCAGATGGGGAAAACAATACCCCTTAGCACATAAAAAAAATCAGTTCCAGGTGGGTCAAGGCCTTAAATGTGAAAGAAAAACCTTAAAATTCTTAAAAGAATTATTCAGCCATGAAAAATAAGGCAATCCTGCCATTTGTGACGTGGATGAACTTTGAGGGCATTGTGCTAAGGGAAGTAAGTCAGACAGAGAAGGACGAATGCTGTGATATCACGTATGCATGGTATCTGTTGGCAGGGCTTGGGGGCTGGGGAAAGTGGGGTGATGTTGGTCAAAGGGTATGAACTTCCAGTTACAGATGAATAAATTCTGAGGATCTAATGTACAACATGGTAACTGTATTTACAATATTGTATTTTGTCCTTGAAATGTGCTGAGAGTAGATCTTAAATATTCTCATCACACACACACACAGATAGTAACTATGTGAGATGACGAATATGTTAACTAGCCTTATTGTGGTGATCATTTCACAATATGTGATACATATAGTAAATCATCACGTTGTACACCTTAAACTTACACAATGTTATTTGTCAGTTATGTCTCAATATAGCTGGGGGGAAAAGTCTTAGAAGAAAATATAGAATATCTTTATGATCTCAGGTAGAGACAGATTCTGTTTTAAGCAAAAGACAGAAAGTACAATCATAAAGAAAAAGATGTGAAAGAAAAACATTTGGCTAAATTAAAATAATTTCCTTTTCATCAAAAGACATCAAAAGAGATGAGATAACCAGACAAAAATTTGGAAAAGACATTATAATGTATACTTAATAAATGTTTAGTATCCAAAATAGATAAAGTCTTCCAATTCATAAAACTAAGGCAGACAATTTAATAGGAAAATGGACAAAAGACTTAGATATTTTACATAAGAGGAAATAAATATGACCAAGAAACCCATGGCAAGATACTTAATATTGTTATTACTCATGAAAATGCAAAATAAAACCACATTGAAATATCACTTCACACCCACCAAACTGGCAAAAATGGTAAGTTTCACAATAGCATGGTGAAATGATAACAATCATCTATTCTCGATGATGAATATATTGATCCTGCCACATTGGAAAATAATACACATACATATATCTTACTATCCAACAACTCATTTATCAATTGTAAAACTAGAAAAACTCTTGCACATGTGTACCAGGGTATATGTACTAGCATGGCCATGGCTGTTTTGTTTGTCAGAAATTCTGGAATCACTTTACATGCACATTAGAATGGCTATTACTAAAAGAAGAAGAAGAAAGAAAGAACAAGTGTTGACAAGCACGTGGAGAAGTTGGAATCCTGATGAGCTGCTGGTAGGAATGTACAACAGTGCAGCCGCTGTGGAAAACAGTGTGGCATCTCCTCAAAAATGAAAAGTAGAATTAACACATGATCCAGCAATTCCACGTCTGGATATACACCCGAAAGACTTGAAAGCAGGGCCTCTAACAGATATTTGTACACCTGTGTTCATAAAAGCATTATTCTCAGGATCCAAAGGTCAAAACAATCCAAGTGTCCATCAACAAATGAATGGGTAAACAAAATGTGGTATATACACACAATGGAATATTATTCAGCCTTAAAAAGAAGGAAATTCCAACACATGCTACAATATGAATGAATCTTTAGGACATTTTTCTAAGTGAAATAAGCCAGACACAAAAAGACAAAGACTTTATGATTCTGCTTACATGAGATATTTAGAGCAATCAAACCTAATAGGGAGGGAAAGTAAAATGGTGGCTGTCAAACATTGTGGAGAGGAGAGAATGGAGAGTTACTGTTTAACTGTTACAGATTTCACCTTGGGAAGATGAAAAAAGTTCTTCAGATGGATGGTAGTTATGTTTGTATAACCATGTGAATCACTTAATGCCATTGAAGTATACACTTGAAAGTGGTTAAAAATGGTATTTTATGTTAATATATATTTTATCACAACAAAATATATCTTTAATCATTCCATTCAATAAAATATTTTAAAGAAAAAAAATCCTGGAAGCTATCCACATGTCCATCCGCAGGAGAATGGAAAGATAAATTGGAGTGCAGTAGACACATACAATGTACCATATGAAGGAGTGGAAATGAATAATCTACTCTTGCACACATCAGTGTGGATGAATCTCGCAAAGATCATAAAGGAAAGAAGCAAGTTCCAAAACAATACACTTCAATTATATCAAGGTAAAAAGTATTGCATTGGACATTTACACAATACAAATACAGTAAAACTGTAAAGAAGAGCAAAGGAATGACACAAAATTCAAATTGGTGGCGACATCTGAGCGGGTTGGGAGAGAGGGACGCATGGGGGCTTGTTCTAAGCTATTGGTGAAGTTCTATTTCTTACACTGGGTGATGGATACACAAGTATTCACTCTGTAATTCTTTAAATTGTACATATGCATTATATGTACTTTGGGTGTATCTATATTATATACATTTTTAAAAACCTGACTGAACAACAACAGCAAATTACATAGAAAAAAGGACTGAAAGAACTCTAAATGTGATGGTATCTCAGTAAAAATGGCACTCTTTTACTTTCTCTTTTTCTCTATTTTTAAAATATTCTTTCACCTTTTCATACTGAAAAGAGCACTAAACCATATTAAGGGGGAAAAAAATGAAGAGAGCTTTTCCCTCAGATTTTCTCAGAGAAAAGGGAAATGAGAGAAAATGGGTGAAAGCTTTGGGCTTTCCCTAATTTTAGTAGTAAGAGATGACTGGGATTTTGAGGCAAAGAGATAATGAATTTTAATTGTCATCTTGAGGAGGGGAACTGTTCCTCCCAAAGTGAACTCCCCCATCCCTCTTCTCAGGAAACCCCTGCCAGCTTCAAGAGTGGGCAGAGGGTTTCGGTGCCCTTTTGAGTCAAGGGACGTCACTGAGGAGATGAAGCCACGGGGCTCAACCAGCCCTTGGTGGGATTGATTTCAGATCCCCTGAAATCAGGGCATGCATCCCCTTTCAAGTGCCTTAAAGACCAGATGAAAGAGAAGAATAAGAGTAACATCACAGAGCTAGGAAACATTTGAGCTAGGGGATGGCTTGAGGAAATGTGGACCCATACAGTCGCCACACAGTTGGATAGTATGATTGCGTTTGGGTAAGTTTATTTCAAGAGATCATGGGTTTCTCTTCCCATCACTATTATCTTGTGTATCTCCTCTCTCTCACATCAGTGAAATCTCAACACGAGTGAATAACTCAATTGTTCACTCTCCTGAGGCGTTCATGTAGTCCACAAACACTGGGACCTGGAGATGCAGGTGAATGAGACAGTGGCCCTCACTTCAAGGACCTAACCCCTGTCAATGAAAAAATCAATCTAAGAAAGGAACTGAATATTTTATTGGAACCAGTTAAAACCTGGGAGATAGTCTTTCAGAACACTCTAAGGACTGCTCTGCCCATTCGAGGTCAAAACATGGTAATATAAACTTTTGAGACAAAGGTTATATGTCAATGACTCATTATTGACAGTTTACACAATCCAAACCTACGCATACAAAGGGTAGTATGTCATGGATCATGTTGGTCCCAAGCTGAGACTGAAAAGGACTGTTATCTCCAAAGGACGTCTAGTTAACACAGCTGTACAATGCTTGCTAACGGGGAGGGAAGGGGCCCAAACAGGCAAAGAAAAATTTTATGTTTAAATTTTTCTTACCTTGCCATAAAATATGAATTTTATGTCATCACCCTTAAGAAGAGGAAGGCAAATATAATGGCAATTAGAATAGGAGGGGAAATGCTTTGATAACAATAAGTACAAGACATTGAGGGCACAAAGGAGGAACATCTAACTTAGCCCATGGACAACAGGAGAGGCACCCACAAGGGGATGGCCCCTGCATCAAGGTACAAAGGATGAGTTACAGTGAGCCAGGCACAGAGGGGTTAAGATGGGGAGTTGGTCTGCCACACGCAGAGAGGACTGCATGGGCAAGGATGAGGAGGAGAGAAACAACTGGGCCTGAAGAGAACCATAAGTAGCTTGTTTTTTCTGGAATGTGATATTGTGATTTGTAATAAGAAGTATATATTTGGTCTTTGTCCAGTTTCTCGTGCAGGGCTTCTAAAACCCTAGGAATTTCCTCAGTGGTTAGAGTTGTCTTTTTTTAAATAAGAATTTTTGAAAATTAATTTTAATTAATTTTTAAAATTTTAAAAGTCTTTGTTGAATTTGTTACAATATTGCTTCTGTTTCAGGCTTTGTTTTTTCGGTTGTGAGGCACTAACTCCTGATCTGGGATTGACGCCTATGTTGGAAGGGGAAGTCTGAACCAGTGGACAGCCAATGAGAAGAAAATGAAAGTGAAAATCGCTCAGGCCTGTCCGACTCTTTGGGACCCCACGGACTATACAATGCGTGGAATTCTCCAGGCCAGAATGCTGGAGTGGGTAGCCTCTCCCTTCTCCAAGGGATCTTCCCCATCCAGGACCCAAAGTGGTGTCTTCTACATTGCAGGCGGATTCTTTACCAACTGAGCTATCAGGAAAGCTGGACGCCAGGGAAGCTCCTAAAGTTGTCTTTAGATATTCATAGCAAATTCCTTTGAACCACATCTGGGTTTATGTTGCTGAGGTGACATGGAAAGCCTCTAAGATGAAAGCTGTTTGCCAGGGGAACCAACTACGTATTTGGAGGGGTGTAACTTAGCTGTTTCCCTGAACTCCAGGAAGGCGAGAAGGGCTGGAGATCGAGTTCAGTTACTAAAGGCCAATGATTTAATCCATAGTGCTTATGTAATGAAGCCTCCATAAGAACTCAAAAGGATGAGGTTCAGAGAGTTTCCAGGTTGGTGAACATGTGGAGGTGCTGGCAGAGTGGTTCCTTGGAGAAGGCATGGAAGCCCCTTCCACATACCTCGTCCCAAGTACTTCATCTGACTTTCATCTGTATCCTTTATAATATCCTTTAAAATAAACTGGTAAACTGAGAGTCACTCTAGCAAGTTAATTGAACCCAAAGAGGGGCTCATGGGAACATCCCCTTGCTGGTCTCAGAAGCACAGGTGACAACCTGGATTGAGAATGGCATCGCAGGGGGGTAGTGGGCACTTAACTTCTGGGATTTAATGCTATCTCCAGGTAGACAGTGTCAGAATGGAGCCAATTGCTCGGAGGTGTCAGAAAGCATGTGCTGGTTGGAGAACTGATAACAAGGCAGAGCCTGGCCACAGGGAGCTGGAGAAATGACAAGACAGAGGGCTTCTCTGTCTAAAAGATCTATTCTTACCCAGTCGAGAGACTTAGACCCAGTCCTTTTGGAACTGGGGGGCCATGTAGGTATTTTAACAGGGAATGGAGGTAGTCAATTTGTCTCTTGCACTATGATTAATCTGCCATTAAAATAGCCCATTTGATGATATCATAAACCAGGAAACCTAGGGCACAAACCACAAGCAGATTGGGTAAAGGGCAGGTACAATCTAAACTCAGACAAATCTACGTCGGAATCCTGCTCCCCTTCTCACCTGCTGGGGTGAGTCACCTGGCTCTCTGAGCCATGCTTGCTCTTGTGGAGTGGGGCTGATGTGAAACACCACCCATGGAAGCCCTGAGCAAAGATCTGTATCCGCCTGAAAAGAAACCTCCCAGATATATTATTAATCCAAAAGTGAAGTGGCAGAAGAATATGTATGAGACAAATACAAGCCAAAATGCAGAGAAATAAGTTAGCACAATTCACACCAAATTGAAAATAGCGATTCCTTCTAGAGAGGTAAGAGGAAACCAAGACTGGAGTTAGAGATCAAAGGAAGATTTAGCCTTATCTGTAAAGTTTTCTTTTTTTTTAACATGGAAAATGTATTCCTATACTACTTGTGTATTTAAAAATTAATTTTAAAATAACCTAACAAAAGTCCTTGACAGTGAGAAGATGTTTGGTCAGTGTTCCCTCCTGCTTGCTCTCACAGTGAGATCTGGGGCCTTTCCAGCCCCATTTCCCAATTTTGACCCTAGGTGAAGGCCAGAAGGCCCGTCATAGTCACTTGACAAATATTTGTAGAAGACCTCTCTGACAAGGTAGTGCGTCTCTTGCAAGTGGGTTAAAGGTCTCCCTTGGTGAACCTGAGACCCCACAGTCTCCCCTAGAGACCACCTGAGGGACTCAATTCCATCCTCAGTGCCCCCACCCTGCCCTCCCTCTGGCCTTTTGGTAGACCCTCGGTTCCTTTGGAAGCTCCACTCTGCCTCCTCTCTCCTGGCCTCAGAGCTCCTGGCTGGCAAAGCAGAGAGATGCCGGCTTCCATTGCCTTCCCAAAGAAAGACTGGGATCGCCCCTGGCCACCAAAAGGCCCAGTCCAGTGAAGAGAACCTTCAGAAGTGGGTGCCTTTGCTGGGGGCTGGGAAGACAAGAGAGACTTCATTTTCCACTGTGAACCCCCGTTCCTCTTTGAATATCTTTTTAAATAGTTACTTTTTAAATTAAATTATCACTGTTTCTTTAAATAATTAATTTGTGAAAACAAAAACATCTCACAAAAGCTAATCCTATTTTGAAAACACTGACTGAGGCCAGATTAGAGTCTTTGGTCAATATAGACTTGAATGAAGTCAGGGCAGAAAAAGCAGTGGTCTTTGATGACTCTAAGTGTGAATGATGAGTGGGGTGACTCTTCTGGAGCGGAAGCTAGAGTTAATGTCTCCTTTATCCAAAATACCTAAACACTGGGACTTCCCTGGTGATCCACTGGTGAAGACTCCAAGCTTCCAATGCAGGGGGCCTGGGTTCATCCCTGGTTGGGGAACTAAGATCCCAGATACCATGGGGCACAGCCAAAAAAGAAAGAAAAAACCCACTGACTAGAGCTCAGTGAGGATTTCTTTCATTTATACTTATTTATTTTATTTTTTAAGGATTTCTTGAATTTAACTCACATAGGAAACCATGTCTCGGGTCTGCTAAAAATGTACTTGCTCTGGAAAGGAGGAGAAAAAATGAGCGGATAGAATGAATTCACAGAGCAAGGAGGGGGCTTGGTTGTCCTTCAGATCTCTTCACTTCACCAATATGGCCGAGGCCAGAGAGGGGGATGGGACTTGGGATCCAGCTAAAACCAGATCCAAGGCAGGGGGATTTCACATATGACCACTGGATAAACACTCACCCCCTCAACTATCCCGTGAGACGGGCATTCTCTCCATTTTGCAGAACAGGAAATGGTAACTATGGTGGGAAATTAGACAGTCCCAAGGTGACTCAGACAGGTCTGAGCCAGGCTTGGGATTCTGACCTCTGACTTCAAAGCTTTCCCTTCCACCTTTGACCTCACCTCTCATCATGCAGCTCTTGGGGTTCCAGTGAGCCCAATTTTCATCTGATCTTTCTCCGTTTGCAGGCACCTTGGAGTATGTGAACCTTGCCAGAGGCACATTATTATTGGGCTTACCTATAGTCACCACTATTTGAGAGGAGCTATACACTCCTGCGTGAGGGGAATTTCGCTCTGCCCATGAGCAAATCATCAGCTTGAGTGACGAGTGAACGACTTCTAATCCTGGAGATCCATGATTTACAGATGAAGAGGCTGAAGCTCAGCGAGCTGAAGGGATTTACTTCAGTTTCACAGGAATCTCACACAGAGCCTTCCAGGTTTTCCTTTTCTGTTTCCTCCTCAGAGTCAAGGCTGGCTTAACACCCAGCCCACCACCAGCCTACCCTGAGGAAACACAGCTCCGCCCTCAGCTGACACCCAGTGATACCCACACACCACGACACACACTCATGCCCAGGCCACACAAAGGCCTGTCCAAGGTCCCCAGGTTCAGCCAAGGGGCAGGAATGGAGGGAGGAGCCATGGGGGATGAAGCTGCCGGGAGACAGCTGAGGTGCAGGCCCCACCCAGCCCCAAGCCACACCACAGACTGCGGAGGAAAGGGTCCAGGTGAACTCCAGGTCAGAAAGAGATGAGGAAGATGTCCAGGTGATGCTGAGTCACCAAGCCAGTAGAGCTGACTGCTGCTGGCAGAAGGGAGCACTGTGTTGAGTGGGACCTCAGCCTGGTGAACTTCTCATGTCTTGAAAAGTATGGATGAAATGCCACACTAGAGGCAGCCAGATGTGCCCTGTCTAAAACTTGCAGATGGTTGATGGGGGGCGTGCTTGCTTTCTGCTTTGATTTTCATGAGAAGAGGTTTCCCTCAATACTTGTGGGGTCCCCTCCCCTGCTGTCTGGGCAGACGGGTGAATTCTGATAGGCAAGTGTCCCCTGGGGCCGTGACTGCGCTGCCCCTCCCTTTAGGAAAGAGGCTGCCCACAGGGAGCCCCGCTCTGCCCTGACTGGCCTTCTCCTGTCCTTCCTGTGCCTGCCTGGGTCTGGATGCCAAATTCAACGATTCTCCATCAGGAAGCCCCGATGCAGATAGCAGTCCTGTTTGTTCCAAGCACAGCCAGGAAAGAGAGGACATATACTGGGCTCCCTCAAAGCCTCAAATCAAAATATTGTGAGGCAACCCCGCTTTATATACTTCAGGGCCCCTAACTGTCTGTAGAAGAAAGTTCACGCTTTTAACGCGTCTCTCAAAGCCCTTCACAACCCAGCCCCCACCTACTTCCCTCTTCAGCTTGATGTTACCCACGGCCACAGCCTCGCTGCCTGCTCTCCCACCACCATGCTTTTGTGTCCTTCCCCAGGATGTATCCAGCCCCCAAGATGGGCCCCATGATGACCCCCACCTCCTGGTATTCAAACCCTTGTGAGATTCCCTCCCTTCGAGTGGAGGCTGGACTTATGAATAAAAGAAGGTGGAAATGACAGCGTGCACCTTGGAGAGAATTCACAGAAGGCTGACTCTCTCCTTTGGCAGGGAGAAGCCATGTCACAACCTGTGTTAAGGACAGATCCGTGTGGGGAGGGCCGAACTCTCCTCCAACAGCCCCGTGGGTGAGCCTGGATCCACCAGCTCCGGTCGTCTTGAGACTGCAGCCTTGGCCGACAGCTCAACTGCAGCTTCATCACGGATCCTGAGCCAGAAACACCCAGGTAGCTCCTGGATTCCTGACCATCAGAAACTGCAAGGCAATAAACTGCTGTTTAAGTTTGGGATAATTTGTTACACAGCAATAGATAACAAAGGACTCAACCCGCTTTTCTCCCTAAAATCTACTTATTCTTCAAGGTCTCAGCTCAGATTCTTCTTCTTCATCGAAGCTTTTCCTAACTCCCTGTAGAAGATACCTGGCGATTTTTCCTCCCAACATCCTTTCCTTCTTTGGCAATGCTGCCCTGACTTTCTTTCTTTCTTTTTAAAGGCCTTGCTATGAAATCTTAGTTCCCCGACAAAGGCTTAAATCTCAGCACTGAAAGTACTGAGTCCTAATCACTGGACCACCAGGGAATTCCCACCCCTGACTTCTCTTTAGGAAACCACACTTCTTCCATCTTAATCTGTGTGTGTTGAAGAAGGCTGATTCCACTCCAGGCTGTGGGCATTCAGCCTAGGCTTGGCCTATCTGTTCTCCTGGAGCCCACTATTCTGGCCTGCCACGATGCTAACCCCTGAGGGTCAACTCAGGAGCCTTTGCCTGAGGCAGCAGGAAACAGCTTTCCCTCATCCGCTGGAGTTGCAGAACTGGAAGAACAGCCTGGGGCTACAAGCGGGTGTTTTGCCAGCACAAAAGGAAAGCCTCTCTAGAGATGAAGTCAGAATTTAAAAGATGAGCCTATGGGACTTCCCTAGTGGTCCAGTGGTTAAGACTCTGCACATCCACAGCAGATCCCACATGTCTTGTGGCACGGCAAAAAAAAAAAAAAAAAAAAAAAAAAAATTTAAAAAAGGTGAGCCTAGGGATGGAGAGAGAGATTCCTGATGCAATTAGTGAAGTGCCTGAAACCAAATCTACCTCTAGACTTTTCTTTCTTCCTTCTTTTTTTTTTTTTCTCTTCTGTTTGTGTCTCTCTCTCTCTCTCTCTCTCTCTCTCTGGCCCTAGGCAGGGTATGTTAATTTGAGATGGTCTCAGCCACCTTGAACTGAAAGTGTTCAGACCGATTCATTTCCATGGGTAGAATTATGAATGCTCTACCAGCCTCCTAGAACCTCTGGGGCTGCCCCTAACACAGCACTGGCCACGAAACTGTACCTGCACAAGGAATTGGGGCCCCTGAGACCGAGTCTTCGTTATTGCACCACACTTCTGCTTACCTCCTCTCTGCTTCCTAAACACGGATGTGTCGCGTTTCTTTCTGCAACCAGAGGATCTGTCATAAAGAGGTGTCCACTGAATAACTTAAAATGGATGAGTGAATGAATGACAGTCTTCTAGTTGGCCAGGAGACTTTACAGAGCAAGGAGAATTTGTTCAGAAGCCTGTTATGAGGCCCAAGTTACCTTCAACGCCTCTTCAAGCTGACAAAGGACTATTATTTCTTCATCTCTTCATCCAGGCCACAGTTGAACCAGCCACACCCCTAGAACACAAACCAGGCTCCTATTACAGAAAAACAAATCTGACCTGGCCATTTCCCTGCCTCAAACAACTTTCTGTGATGTGTTTGGCAAGAGAGGGTAGAGACCAGTGAGCATTTGGAGCCAGGGCACTTTCTCCATTATAGAATGTTCATGCGTTTATCAATTGATGCATTCAGCAATCATTTAATTAGCACCTGCTGTATGCCTGGCCCTATACATGTTACTTCATCTTTACAGCAAGCTTTTAGGGCCATGTATTTGTTAACTGTTGCTGCCTAACAAATTGCCCCAAACTTAGTCACTTAGAACAACAGACTTGTCATTTCATGGGATCCAGATGCAGCTCAGCCGCATGCCTCTGGGTCAAGATCTCCTGAGAGGTTGCAGTCAAGTGGTGGGTCAGGGCTGTGGACAGCTCAAGGCTCAACGGAGGCTGAGGGATCCACTCCAAGTTCAATCACATGGTTGCTGACAGGCGCCAGAAGACTC